>NC_034409.1:34966677-35317801 GCF_002078875.1 Numida meleagris | reverse complement strand
TCCGGCCCCGCCGCCGCCCGGCAACCGCCCAACGGCCGCCCGCGGGGGTGTGGGGGGGGGAACCGAGCCGTTGGTCACCCCCAGGGTCACAGCCATCTTGGGGCCTGCCCTCAGGGGGTCACCGCGACTGCGGGAGGACAAAGGTGGCCCTGCGGGCCGTGGGAGGCTCGGTGCGAGGGGATCGAAACTTAAACATGGCGGTGCTTTGGGAGAGCTCTGGGGATCGCCCCGTGGCGGCCCGCGAGTCTAGGCAGAGGGAGGGAGCGCGGTGGGGGCAGTTGCGGGCCCTGCTCTGCGCGCCGCGCAGCGTGCCTCGTGGAGTACAATGCTTTGAATCCCTGGTTTGTCAGCTTGAACGTCACGAGTGCCAAAAATAGATAGCTGAACATTTGCTCAGCCCAGGACGGCGTCGAAATGAACTCTCCTGCCTACACTCAACCCGTTTGGAAATCTGTACAGACCGCATATATTTTCCCTTCTGAAGCAGCCGGTGGGGCTGCAGACAGACCTCCCTTCATCCCCTGCCACAGAGAAAGGCAGAAAAATAAATCTCCCCTTTCTCTGTGCCTGAGCAAAAGAATTCATCCCTGCAGCCAGAGAGGAAGACTTTGCCTTTTCCAGTGCCACAGATAAATGTGTAAACAAAGACATTTCCTGTGCTGGTACAAAGAAATAAACACTTTCCCTAGCCCCTCCTGTCGCACAGAGAAAACAATCCTACCTTTTCCCGCCCACGCCCACCCAACCTTTTCCCTTCACCGCAGCAGCAGGCGAGCTTTGTTCCCTCGATATCCCCCAGATGTACCCAGGCACCCCAAATTTCCCTTCCCTTCACTGTCAGGGCTTTAAATGCTGCTTTCTGGTGTCTCTTGGTATTTTCCTATTGTTTTCACAAACAGCGTGTGCGCATCAAAGGTATCTAAATAACTTTCAGCGTCAGTGTTCTTTGTGAGATACCCTCAACATTCAGGGAATGGTGGAGGAAAAGGTACTTCTCTGGCTATCCGAAGGAGGGAAAAGGGGAAGAGGCTTGGTCACATTCCAGCTGGATAAGAAAAACTGAAGTTGATGTCAATTAATCTCTTCCCAGGGCTTGCAGGATTTCTTACTTCACTTAAAGGATGTGTGTTCTCTGACTGTCAAGTCACAGACGGCTTCATGCATGTTCTGGGATTAGTTACAACTAAACATGGAGATAAGGGAAAGCTTGCATCCTATTTCAAAACCCTTCCAGTCAGGTACACCATTCACGATTTGCCTTACACAGTTTGTTTGAGCAACCTTCGACTACTATGAAAAATATGTGAAAAATTGGGTTAGCCTGTCATGTAATAAACAACCTCTTAATCAAGTCAGTGAGAACACATTGCATTGATACTTGTCCAGCTCTTCCCTTTCTAAAGCTGTGTGCATGGTAATCTTTCAGCATCAAGTCTTTAAGCCCTGGGCCTGCCTAGATGCCTCCTTCTCTCTCTCTCTTTTTTTCCCATCTGCAATCCATCCTGGCATCTGCTATCAAGGATTGTACTACCTGATGGAGTCTGGAGGGAAACTCAGGGGGAGGGCAAGGCCCTCTTGATTCCCCCAAATGTAATACAAGAAGCTTCAATTAAAAAGCCTCTTTCATGCAGGATTTAGGTTTACAAAAGGGAAGAACATGCTAATATAATTTAAAATACCTAGGCTGCAAATACCAATGCCTTTAACAGCCTTCTGCAAAATCATAGCCACAGATCTGGAAAAAAAAAAAAAAACAAAAAAAAAAAAGCCTAAATACTCAAAGACAAAGCAAAGATTAATTTTTTTCATTCCAAGTGTTACGCTCAGGAATCTGAAGTATGTCTCGCTGAGTGGCCACAAAACTTTCTTCTTTTTGATACTGGCCAACTGAACATATCAGCACTTTCCAGACCATTGCTACATGTAGATGAGTTCAACAGACTTTAGTTCCCAGGGCAGAAACATTTATTAGACAACTGTCAGGAGAAAGTGTGCAGTGCTCAGAAGTCAGAGGGCAAAGTGAATCAGGGTTTTCTTGATCCATTTTCCTGCCGCCTCAGCTTTTATCACCCAGGAGTGTGAACTGATACCTAATGACAGAACATTACTCTTCCCTTTCTTGGAAATAAATGCACTGAGTATTGATGAGCGTCAGACTACGTGCAAGTGGCTTGTAAAGTAGTGTTGTCAAAGCACCTGTTTTTAAGAGAAATAATTTGAAATCTGTTTCTTTCCAGACAGACACCTAAACAGCCTTGCACATGGGAAGGTGCTAGCTCAGCCGAACGCAGGCTGTTCACCACAGTGGCCACTTGAAGAAGAGGGGGAAGAAGTTGGGCTGCGGATGGGATCAGAAAGCTGCTCACCACAAGGAAAAAGGAAGAATGCATCTGTCCTGATGAGGCTTAGGATGGGCTGTTACAGGTATCACCCTCCTATGATAAGCTGTACAAAACATTCTAGAACAAAACTTAGCAACACTTGGTAAAAATAAAGTAGTTAAATCATAACCATTGAATGAGATAATTAAAATTCAGTTAAAAAAAAAAAAGAACCAGAATAGTCTAGAACAAAACATCATATCTGTAAAAATTTTATCTAACAGTATTCCTGCCCACATAGTACATTAAAATGCATTATTGAAGATAATACGCTAGTACAGTGAGAAGTACAGAGCATGCTGTGTTTCATGTGCTCTGCCTTGATTAAGGCTCTGCCTTGTGACCAACAGAGATACTAATTCCAAGCAAACTGTGAAGGTTCAGCAAGGTCTGTTTTGCCAGAGTGCCTTGGGACACAGCTCATCACTAATTGTCCTATTAGTACACTGTATCATAGAATCATAGAATCATAAAGGTTGGAAAAGACCACTAAGAGCATCTAGTCCAACTGTCAGCCTGTCACCACCATGCCCACTAAACCATGTTCCTCAGTGCCACATCTACCTCCAGGGACAATGACTCCACCACTTCTCTGGTCAGCCTGTTCCAATGCCTCACAACTCTTTCTGAAAATAAATTTTTCCTAACATCCAACCTGAATCTCCTAAGCATCACAGTGAACACCCCTCACCATGTCAATCTTTTTACCTCTCTAAGATGGATGTTGGTTAGAGTTTAATTACACGGGGCTTTGGTATGTAGTAGGGTGGGAGAGTTTGGCCAGTCAGTCACCTGGCATCTTTGCTGCTGTGGTATTAGCAAATACTTGTGTGGTCAGCCACCAGGGAATTCCTGGCAGCCACGTGTGTCCAAAGCTGAGATGATGACTTTGGGGGCTCCCACAGTGACGGATGCAGCAGGTGCTCAGCACCTTGGTATGCTCTGACAGTTCTCGCCTGGCACAGCTAACTATTTTGGTTGCAGATAAATGACAAGCAAGACTGAGCAAATACAAGGCTACCCAAAAATATGATGAGCATGGAGGAAGTGGAAAAAAAAATTGGTGTACAACACAGAAAGTCTTGCCTCTTTTTTTTTTTTCACTTCCCTCATCCTCTCATTCTAAGCAGAATTTACATAAGAAGGAGAATCTACACTCTCAGCTTCTTTTAAAATGTTTGAGAATCTAAGCCATTTAAATATATATGATCTTCCCATTGTTTTTTTGTGAAGCAGGTCATGCATTCTGAGCTTGAAATATTAAAACACTTAGGATATGTCTCACCATCAATTAAAGATAGGTCCAAGTTTGTTCTCTCAGCCAGTAATCTGTATTTTGAAAGAAAACCCTTAAGCCTAGTGAGTGGTTGCCTCAGAAAGGCCTGAATACAATCAGCACCAGGGTCTCATTAATGTGTTGTGGATAATTTGGTTGTGAGCAGGGCTGAGTATACAACAGTGTGGTCTTTCAGCAAATCAAAGTGAGCACAGTGTAGGCACTTGAGAGCCAAAATACAGCAATCTACTAATGCAAGCAGTGCAGTTGGGAAGCATGCAGGTAGGGGCTCAGCAAGCACTCAGACTTGCACTTCACTGCATCGTACACCAGTAAAGTTTGCAACTCCTCCCTCTCTCCCTCTGCATAAAAAAATTCCCAGCATCACCTGTAACTTAAAATAAAATTGTATTTCAATATAATTATAAAAAATTGGTTACGTATTCAGAGCAAGAGTGCAGAGAATCACTGCCACAAGTCAGTTTGCTAGACCATATTCATACTGACATGAGCATATATGAAGCTAAACTGTCTTGCTGGGTTCAGATTTGTGTTGGCCTTTATTTCAATGTATGTTCTGTCATTGCAAAACTTTATTCTGTGCTCAGGGATTTGCTCTTTCTACTGTTTACGAACACGTAAGTCACTACATCTGTTACAGCACTAAAACAAGAAACGATGTTTTATTGGTCAGTGAAGAGGTACTCAGATCCTGTGAGTCTGCAAGCATATGGTAATTTTTTATTCTTACGCTATTACAGCTATTTTGCAGAAGATTATCTCACAATATATTTGTATTTTACTGCTGGTAAATTACACATTAAGGAAAATGTTTTCCCTTTTCCCCAGACCGTGCCAAGGTTTCTAAGTGTCTATATAATATATTTTCTATATCCTTTCTGGATTCTTTTAACATTAATATTCATTAGAACATTAGACTTATTCCTTTGTGTAAACTCCCAGCACACATAATGGGAAGAAAAGGTTCCTGTTTTCCATTCTTGTATAGCTGAAGCAATCCTGATGGAGTCAGTGAAGTGGCATTAATACAAAACCAATCTCAGGGAAAAGCCTAGTGGTGGTTGATTCTTTTTATTCACTGACACACTCGTGTATGCACTCAGAAAAAAAGTGAACCTCTGGCACAAGAAAGGAAGGAAACCTGTGCAGACCCTTCCCACCTCGTCTGTGAAGCTCCTCAATCCCCCCAGCTATGCAAATAAGGGAGATGTGAGAAGTGCAAAGACATCATTTAAAACCAGTGGCTCTCACTCAAGTGTTGGTCTTTCCTGAAGAAATCCTATAAAATAACTGTCACTGCACGATTACTATGCAGTTGATCACTAGGATTTCTACCAAACTATTTTGGAGAGAAACTACAAGGTTATTAAACCCTGTGTCATTCTCTGAATTTGGTTTTCTTTCCTAACCACCTTGAAGATGAATACAGAAACTCAGTGTAATCCTTCACATGTTCATTGTGGGCTGTTTCAAATACATCTGTTTGTACACAGGCTTAGTCCCGGCTGTTGAAAGTCTGGTAACCTTTGCTCATGCAATTCCACATGTAAAACTGTAAGAGACTTACCATTAAAGGCTTTATGGCAGCCAGTTAGTCTCCACAGCAGCGTTTTATTGAAACTGAGACCTAATTCCATCAGATGCTGAGAGATTTCGTCTCTCTGGTGTCAGGGAGCCCAGTATCTCATAGGGTGCACTGAAATTGAGAAATTACATATCTCACTCACTTGCGATAAAGCTTATTAATAGCATTAAATCACCTCTCTACAAAAGTACAAAAATGAGACATAATTAAAAGATAATGGGCCAGAGGAACTCATAATCAGAAAAAAAAAACCCAGCTAAATTCTTTTCCTCACCTGGGCTTTCACTGGGCAGAATATATTAATATTAAAAGGAAAATGAATCATTAAGTTGATGTCCCAGGGCCTGAGTGTCATATTATTAACTTGTATAATCCACTGTCAGGATTTACATGGTGTTTTTTGAGTTAAACCATGAGCCACCTGCTGAAAAGCAAATTTAAGGCTACTTGCTGGGAAATAACTTTCTCATTAAAATATAATCAGGGTTTGTTAGGGCAACAAGAAAAGAACCAACCTGATGTACTTAGTTAAACTGAGCTCTCCTCAAGCTGCGAACTGAAGGTATCAGACAGCTTTGGAGAGCTCTTCTGTTCCCCATTTCACAGGGTGCAAGCCCCACACAGACTCACTGTGGGAAAGCCAGACTATGTCTGTTGAACGTGCGTTGTAAGAGAAGCTCTACCCATGCTTCCTAAGGATAGGAGGCACTATAGTTACAATACTTCCGTAATGAGCCTTCTTCTCCTTCTCCATTTATCTCAGAAATATGAAAAGTATTTCAAGGGGTCATGGTCAAAGTGATATTTGGGTAACAATAAGGGATGTGCAAGCATATGTTTGCATTGGGTGGGGGAAGTTAAGAGTGAACTCCCTGATAATCCCCACTGTACCTCACTACTGGTCCTTTGGTCTGAAAATACCCTAAGCCACCTGGTCACTCATTTAGATTGCTGGTTAAATGCTTGGTGACTGTGTGCATATTCAGGTGTGAAGATGGAGGGAAGAAAAACAGCAAATATGCGATGTGAGAATGAAATAGAAGCTTTAACTCACTATTATCATTTGTAATCTCCTTCCAAAGGAATAAATAAACAGATTAACACCCAAGCAGTCCACTATTAATTCAGAAAATTGCAACATAAAAACACTCTATAATTTGGAAAATTAAGTAAACAAAGGGGAATTCCTCTAGATGTTCTACAGATAGAGAAAAAGAAGAAGGAGGCCCAAGGGAACCCTTCTGTATGCGTGCTACTTTACTCACGAAATTAATCCCAGCGACTTCAAAAGGATCACTCACAAATAGTTCCACCTGTGATTAGGATTTAAATTAGGGAACAAATTATTTTCGATTGCGGTGATTTTAATTTTAGTTTGCAGAAAGGTTGAAGTTGCTAATTATAGGTAATTTATAGTAACCTTATAAATTGAGATTTAGCTACATACAAAAATGAGTAATGCTAAACATTTGGGGGTACATCTAAATGTGAGTAGCTCATAAAAGGAAATAATTGGGGCAGAAAGATAGGCGCCTGTGTTCATTCCAGTACTTGGAAAACTATGCTGTAAGGAGATGTCAAAGCAGACAGACACAAACCACAGGTGTCTGGTGCAGCCCTGAGACGTCACCCTCCAACCTATACAAGATAGTCAACTCAGGAATATCTCCTGGAGGTGTTACCTGCATATTCTTTCAAGAAAGATGTTGTTGTCATCACAGACTCCCCTTCTGCACAGTAGACTAATGGCAAAATACCTAATTTGGGAAAGGTCAGTGCCGCTCTGTCCTTCAGCTCCTGAAGTTGTGCAACAAACTACAAGCTACCGCATTTGAAGAGCGGAATTCAGGAGTCACTGGGCCAGAGAGACAATGAGTTACAGAACAGAAATTAAAGAAGTGAAGAAGAAAAAGACTATTACTGTGACATTAGAGAGGGGAAGTCTTTAAAGGTGTTTTTTTTGAACTTTGCATACAGCACAATCACATTCCATCTACCTCCCCAGTCAGGCAGTGTGTAGCCTTTGTCAGGGTTTGGAACCAGAGTGAGTATTTTCAAATAGATTTTAGCTTCGGTATGTAAAGGCTAACGATCTATTTGTGTAAACAGAAAACACACAGAAAAACAGGCAGTAAATACTTCTGAGAAAGTAAGTCAATATACACACAAAATAAAAAAAGATTATGGAAAGCAACATAAAGAGGATGAAACTAGAAAGCAAAGACATAATCATTTTTTATTTTCTAGCATTAGCTTCCTGGTAGTGCGACCTTTGTCTTTTTCTGTCTGTTCAGTGCTGTTTCCACTAATGTTGTCATGCCCTAAGCCAACTTTTTGCTTTCAACTTCTTTTTGTCTGTTAGCTTTCTTAGCATTGTCTTTTGGCTAATAAGGAGGCCATGGGCCATCTGCAGCCTGTCTTGGGCTGGGGCTGTCCCTCTCTCAGCAAATCATGCCGTCATGGGGCTGCTCTCCTGTCCAGAAGTCAGGGTGGGTGAAGGCTGGAGTCCTACTGCCTGTGGGGCATCCGCTGGAAAAAGGAGAGCTGGAAGCATGAGGGGAGGTCTAGGCATGACTGGTGGGCTGATGTCTGCTGAGGAAAGTTTCAGGGTACTTGGAGTGAAAACAGCTGACCATTCCTCAGTTTCTTGCCCGTGGGCTGTGTTACCCCTGCAGCTGCAGAATTTTTGCTTGAGGTCTTTACCTCATGCAAGCAGCTGCAAAACAAGGAAACCTCATGGAATGGGCACCCTGCTAGTGGCAGCATCTGGGTGAGAGAAGTAAGACCCTGACAGATAAATTAAAGAAAAAAAAGAAAAATAAATTTTCTAATGAGTTTACTTCTTGAAAGCTCATTTTTGTCAATTTTTGTTCAATCCATGTTTTATTTTATCCTATTTTCCATTAATTTCTAGGTTCTCCCCACACCCCCAACTTGATAGCCTTATCCAGTCAGCAATTGCAGGGGCAAGTTCTTCCCATATGCTTCTGTCCTCCCCTCCCACTGCCATGCCTCTTGTTGTTGTGGAGGGCTATAAAATCAGCAGCACCCTGGCAGCCAGGTTTTTGTGGTTGCTCAGAAAGGCGTCAGTGTGAGATAACCTGTGTAGCAGGAAGTGCTCCATTGCACGCTGACAAAAATTCAGAGCTTGTGAATGTAATGGCACTTCAAAATGGCACAATCAAAGGAATGAATTCCTTAACTACTAGACACATAAAGATTCATCCAAGCAGCAAAAAGATGTTGCGTGTACTGAAAAGAAATATATGTCTTCTTCTTTGGGAAGTTTTAATGGCGTGCCAGACTGGTGACTGGGACATGTGCTAAATGGCCTGTTTCTCAGAGGTAACACAGGGCATGTGTGATGGGAGGTTACAGCATAGGTCTAACTAAGACATCTTCAGTAAATGGAAAAGCGCCTCTGAACATAACAGAAAGACAATATGTGTTGTCAAAAAGATAGTTAAAACAATTGTTTTTCATAGCAAATGCTCCTCTCAGGCATTTTAGTGAAGCAATTCAGTATAAATATGTGCTACTCTCTCTTTTCTTCCTGAAATAAAAGTCTCTATTAGCAAAATGCCAGAATCGGGGGAAGCAAACTGGAGGGCCAGAGGCACAGGAGCTGAATAAGTATAGAGCACAATTCTTCCAAGGATAGCTGATTTGTTTTTCTTTTCTCTATATATAATTTTCCTCTTTTGGCTTTTAGCCAAAGTCATAGTGCTTCCAAGACTTAGAGTGGAAAGTCCACACTTCTCCACAGTTTTTCCCAAATCCTGGAAGAATATTATAGAATAGACTATAAAATATTTTGATCTATTCTCAAGTGTTTTCTCATGGCATTTAATTCAAAAGGGCTTTCTCTTTTCAAGCTGAAAGTTGGAGTGCAAAGAAGTATGTGCAGATGAAAATCATTTCTTCATATGTGTATGTATGTATTTTTAAATGAAAAGAGAAATGATCAAAACATATCAACTCCTTGAGAAGAATTCTTCTGAGCAAATATTCATATATCATAGCATCAAGTGTGCTGTAAGGGCATTAGCTGAATATAACAGAACCCACATGCTCACTGCTAGCTCAAAGCAGTGGAGAGGAACCTGTTTGACAAGAAGACCATTCACAGTGGTTGTTGTGATGTTGGTAGATGTTGAGTAAAGCTTGGGGGGAAAAAGACATGACACCTGACTGCTTCATGTCCTTTATAGAGAAAGCTGTAAATGCTTACAAGTTTGCTACAAAGAGTAGCATGGAGAGATAAATAAAATTCCTTCATTTATTTTGACCTATCCTCATGAAAATTTGAACATTTTCTTTGCTACTGTGGAGAAATATCCTCAAAAATCTACATGAAAGTGTAACAGGAAGATCAACAGAATGTCTCAGCCATGAAGCATGGCCATCTGTGAACACACCTCCAGTTGAGAAGAAACGTTTGCTTGAGAAAGATAAAAACCTTCACCTCAAGCAATTGAGTCTCTCACAAGGAGGCCTTTTCATTTCCCATCTTCCCCAAGCGCTGTGATGTGAACTCTTTGAAATGACAGTGGTAGCAAAGTAATAAAGAACCAGTACAGGAGCCTGGGCAGACAACATACCCTGGGGACATGCTGTAGTTCCAGCAGCTGTGAGGAAGACATCAGCTTACAAAACAGCACCCAGTGCAGCAGCTCTGCAGGAGCAGCACATGAAATAAGATAGGGATAATTTGCAAAAATCCAGCCACCTACAATCAATGAAGTAATTTGTGTAAGTATGTCCATCAGTTGCAGAAATACCATTCATACAGCTGAACAATAAGAACAAAATTGCTTTAGTCATTAATCTACAGGCATAAAGCAGTGAAAGCAGGTGCCTCGCTAACCTGGACATTACGCGCTTGCTCTCATGCGTTGCCTTCTCCTCTGTATTGTTATGTATTTTAATGACAGAGTAACACTGAGGTCCAGCTTTCTTTAAGAGCAGATTTAGAATATGACAGCTTCTAAAAGTAGATTGTTTTAGACACCTCTGGGCCTTGCTCTAAATATAAATCATCCATGCAGTATGCTTGTCAGCTTACTCCAGACAGGTCATACAAGGGTTGCTTGGTTTTTGTCTTTTTTCCACCTAGATATAAACAAACCATGTAGAACTTTGAAAAACAGCAAGACTGCTGTCATCCTCAGTAGATAGAAAGCAACAGAAACACTATTCTTAAGCCCTTTCTTTCCATATGGATCATAAAATGTCAAGACTGCCATTTTCTTCCCCTGGATAGACTTTGAGTGTAATTTCCATTTTGATACAGATCCTGGGGATGTAGATGGAACATCCTGATGCCGCTTTGCTCATAACAGAAGGAGGACCTGAGATGAGAGTGCCTCAGAAGTACCAGACATTTTGGTAAGCCCATAATGTAAAACTCTATGCCCTGAGTGAAATGCTCAGTATCAGCATAATCCTGCTAGATCTTTCTACAAATGGACTCTTTGTTCATCTTTAATGAGGAAATTCAACATTGTTTTGCTGTTCCCAGTGATATAACACAAGATCAACAAAATTACCTTCTAAAATTTCCATCTTTAACATCTATTTTAAATCAGTGGTGTGATGTCCACTTCTTAATCACTGGTTCATAATAAATATAGCCTGTGCTTGCAAAAAAAAATTAGTGTTGTATCTTTAAGGGTTGCACGTTTCCTTTGAGACTGACACTAATTTCTGCAGTGCCCTGGGCAAGAATAACATGAGCACTGCAAGCCTCCATGAGGCTCCAATATCTGTGGTGCCGTGCAGAGAGCATCTTTGCACATCCACGACAAGCCCTAACCTTTCCTCCTGCCCTCAGCTGCCTGTGACTTTGCCCCCTCAGGCAACGATTGCCCATCTTTTCATTTCTGAGGCTTTGCAGTCTTTGATGGTGTTACAAACAGTGCTGGAAGCCAGGAGCAGGGAAAGGATGTGGTATAGAGGAGGATATGATGAGATTGAGAGGGAAACTAGGGAATTCAGTGTCTGTTGTGGCCTGTCAGCAACAAGTCAGGGCACAGTGGGGACAGGGAACTGGGGGCTGATGTGGTAGATGGACATGCTTGTGGAGTAGAGCCCTGGGAACAGGGGGCTCTTAGTGAGTAAACTGACTGCTTGCTACTGTTAAGGTTTCTTACTCAATTTAGTAGTACCAAAGAATCTTTCTCAGCTCCTGCAGACTTTTTCAGAACATATGGAGTACCCTTTTCATATGTGATATCAAAGAATCTGCCAGGCACAAACAACTTCTTCAAAAAGCAATGATGACCTTGACTGCACAAGAATGGATTGATATTATAAATATTACAGAATGTGAGAACTGCCCTGGGAGACTCAGTCTCACTGCTGAGGTGAAGGGAATGAACTATGTGGATCTCTGGGAATCTCCAGTCACACACGAATGACACACAAAGTTGACAGCTAAGCTTGGTAAGTCAGATCTCCCTGTAGGTGTTGCATTTCTATCCAATCTGTCAAAAAGACACAAATGCACACATCTAACAAGATGGGAAATGAGAAACATATATAGCTGCAGACAAGAATTAGTCAAGGCTGCACAACCTCTGATCTCCTCTGTTACTGCTTCATTCACCTTGCTAGCTCACCTAATCAGTGCTCTTTTATCAGTCTTGTACTGTTTGAAGACCAGCTGTGATATCCTCAGTCAACCAATCTATCAGCTGGATCTAGATTATCCATTCTATTTTCAGCCCACAGGCATTTTTCTTGTTAGACAGTTGAAGACCAGCTTCCAAATCTAGTCTAGCTCTTCAGTGTTCACCTTGCAAAACTGCATCTCAACTGCAAGCCAGAGAAAAGGATATGAGAAAAGGCCGCTATTGTCAGAAAAGGAGACAACTGCAAAAGTGGGTCAAGAGCACATTCTACAGCAGAAGCTCGAAATCTCAGAAATGGGTCAAAATGTAAATTATCCCAGAGCTCTCAGCATCCACCTGGGACAAGCACCTATCTATTGGCACTCTGATTTCAAAGCTGTTTCAATGCACAGATTCGTAGATTTTAAGTCCAGACAGCTCTATAGTGATCATCCTCTCTGAAGTCCTGTGTAATACAGGCCTTAGGACTCAGTAAAAAAGAAATCATTCTTTAGACTCCAACCAGTGATTGAAATGGAGCATATCTTAAAGAAAAATAATCAGTCTCATTTCCAACGGGGAGTATTCATCATCAGCCCCGTGTGTTGTATGTCAGTGACTATCCCCATTGCTACAACACTTTATTTCTAGTCTGAATTTGTCTAGCTTCAACTTCCAGCAATTAGATCTTGTCTGAAGGTTCTTATGCCTGATTTGAGTGCCCTCTGTCACCAAGTTGCAGCTTCCCACATAGATAACCAAAGGCCTTGGGCTCCTCAACATACCTTCTGGAAATCATTTACATGTGGTCAGTACACAGAAAGTAAGATTGACAATGTATAAATTCAAGAAAAATAATAAATATTTCAAGATGAATTAATACAACATCACAGAATATATGTATTTTTGTTTGTTTGTTTTTGTTTGTTTTTCAGAATGAACATTAACTGTTCTTGCTTCTGGAGAATATTTTGCCACATTTTGCCTGCTGCTTGCAAATTGTATTGTGATTGCTGCTGGGTAGAACAACCTTTGCATCAATTGGAAAGATCAGGCTGTGGTGATTATTGAGAAAAATGACAATGCGAAAAAAAAGTTATAAAAAAACACCAACCAAGGCACGTTATTGAATCTGCCTGACTGCTAGCTTACTTTCCACTCTCCATAGCAGAAAATAAATATGTAACTCAGAAATTAACAGTAGATACACAAATCGTGCCTCCCAGAGCTATTAGCCATTTATTTCTGAGCATAATCTCATTTATTTTTATAACTCTTACCTTGATTCCAAATGAAATGCGTGATGTTGTAACTAACTTCATCCTGATCTCACAGCTAATCTACATTGCCTTTGTATGCAACATGATTTAGCTGGAGAGGATTATTTTGTTCCGATAATGGTAAAACTGGTAATAATATTCTGCATATTCACCACGGTGTTTCCCCTGAAACATGGGACCAACTGATTCCATTCAGTGCTTCTCATTCACATCTGATCCTATTTCATTTTACTCTGTCAGGGATACTCTAGTTCCTAATGACACCAGCACCAGAGGTTTTAGGCACTGCATTAAAACATAGGCAGCTGAGAGGAGAAACACTTTGCTGCCTCTGTCACAGACCGAAAGAGATACAGAGCATAAAAGGTGGGGCAAAGCCAGGCTCAGTGAGATTATTCATGTGACTGTGTCAATGGAACTGGATCTGCCCGAGTGCCTTTGTATTCTATTGGATGAAAGGAGTTACGCTCAGGTGAATGTTACTTATTAGGATGGAATCCATTTCTTTTGTTCTTGATTATTCCAAAACACTTCTGGCAGCACAACAGTAAATTCAAAAGTGAATAAATTCATTTGTTTGATGTTCAGGGCTGAACACTGAGAAATACATAAGTTTCATTTTGGTCAGGTTAAAGGTTAGATGTATTTTTCTTTATGTCACTGTTTACCTGGCCAGTGAAATAAAATCTGTGTTTACACAAGATTAAGTATCAGCTTAGTATATGTTTTGTATGATATTTAATGTATCAGAGCCACACTTTAAAGCTATTGAGAGTAAAGGCCTATAAATGTGTGACGTACGTGATGTAACTGCACATAGTTGGACAATGCACATTCAAAAAATTCCAGACGGAGGAAAGAAAACCTTCCTGAACACAGGACCTGCCATAGTAAAAGCCAAAATGCTTTTAAATAAGATTATATATACATATATGTATATATATATATGTAGAAACAGATTGATGCCAGCATTGCTTGCCAGCGTTGCCAGACAAGGAACACTGAAGCCACTTCACAGGCCTTCACACAAGTGTGGCAGCGAGGAAGAACCTTAGAAAGGCTATAATCTTTATTTATGACCTTTTTGAGACCCCTCATCACTGCCAACAGAGAGATGAATATAAATGAGAATGAGGCTGCAAGTGCCCACGGGCAAACTAGGGAAACATGAATGGAAATAAGGTATGTGGAGAAGAGAATCTAATGTGCCTAATACAGAAATTACAAATGCGTTTCACAGCAGGTAGCTACGAATTAATAACATGATATTGGTTATTCAGTCATGTTATCCTGAAATAACAGGGAAATAAGAGAATATAACAGCATGTCCTGTTTGCTCAGGCTTTTCTCTTCATATACATCAATAGGTCAGGCTTCAGCAGAGCCCCAGGTGCAGACAGGTCCCACCAGCTGTGAGACTCCCTGGTGGAGCTTGTCTCACCTTAGGGCACAGGTGTCAGCAAGAGTAGAGCAAGATGTGTGCTAACATGCCAAAAAGGGTTCTTGCCACTTGAGAGGAAGATCCAGAGGTCTCCAAGTGAATCCCTTCCTTGTTCTCAGAGGATCTGAGTGTTTTGGATTGAGCCAGGCCACATAGTGACCAGGCATGGCAGGGGAGGACCTGGCTGTCCAGCCATCACGGGGCTCCAGCAGCACTCTGGCAGATGGTCACAGCATGTCTGGGGATGTGCTTCTGAGGTACAGACCAAAATATAGCTGGGAACTGTAGTCTTGAGGTGCACAGCTTGAAAAGCCTTGATTTATGACAGTGCATTCACCAGACTTTCTATATGATTGTCTCCAAATTGTCTATCTATATGATCTATATGATTTATATTGTCTTTCTATATGATTGTCTCTCAACCTCATTCTGGGCGCTCACCAAGGCAGCCATCCTTGTTGTCCACAGACACAAAGAATTTGCTTGTCTTCTATTACTTTCTTTCATGTTATGCAGCAGTTTCTCCTCCAGTCCATGTGGCAATTGGTGCTGATGGCTGGTATTCAGGTAAAAATACTTTCTGCACTTATGATATTTTGCCTGTTTGGGCTGGATAGGAAGACCAGAAGTTCTGCCTTGCTAAAGGTTAGTCCTAGGAGCTTTGGCCCAGCACACTGCAAATAAACCAGGTATCTACTGGAAGCTGTAGATACATCGTGGCCCCAAATTAGAGATGCATAACTTAGACATCAGAATATTGCACTTTAAAATTCAGAGGATCTTGAGGGCACACTAATAGTGGGAGTGACTACCAAGGAAATCGCATTCATTTGGTATATTATTAAATTTGTTCAATAACTATGAACTAGTCAAAGAATAAAATCTAAGGAAGCTATTGCAGGAATGTGTACATAAATGATGGTTGAGTTTCAGGTTATGGCTATCAAATTTCAGGGCAGATTTCTTCTCAAAAATGCTGACTATGGGACTTCTCTCTCCTTGGATCTTCTCATGCCAAAGTCTGTCAAGTTGAACAGCACAAAATAGCACATCTCCAGGCACCAACACGACTGACTGGAGTGTGGTACTAGATTTGTCATTGGAAATAACCTATTTGGATCATAAATGAACTCAGCTGTACAATGCAAAAATGTTTGGCACTGCTCTTTATGAAGTACGAAGGGTGTAAGTCTCTAAAAATTCAGCCTTGTGATTTTATGCAGCCACTTTCTAGGAATGGTCACAGTTACAGGCTGTGGTGGATACCATCCAGTAATTTTTCTGCCAGAAATCGTTTTATTTTGTTTTTGGGCTGTTGAACAGCATGGCAAAATTCTGTCTGGAGGATATCCTGTATCTTCCTGACACATAACCAGGGGAGCTGGAAGTGGTAGTGCTCTCTGCCAACACTGACCATCTTAAAGTTCAGTTCTTAGCATAAATAAGCCTTCTATTCTTCTTCTCTTGTCGAGAAAGAAACATAGGCATCTCTCAAATACCTCTCTGGTAAGACTTTTCTTTACAGATATCTCCAGAGTTTCAATAGGCTGCAGATAGGTAACTTCCCTCAGAGCGAAATAACTGTACCACTCCCCTGGCTAAGAGTCAGCTCAGCACGTAATGAACCAGGAAATTTCAAACACTGGTCTGAAGGAGAAGGCCAATTTATTTTTGTTTCGGACAGGAATATCTTCCTTCTTGTGCTTTGTGGATGACACAAAATAGACTGTCTGCAAATCAAAAACATTTCCAAATATAGCTCTGCTCTTGGCTTAGAGGTTGCTTGTGACACTAGGCAATGGCATGGCTTCCAGCACCATGACATAATGAAATGTCTGCCGGCTGGAAAGTTCCTCACAGGATTAACTCTCCTAGCACAAGCTGAGCACCCCTTTTTCTAGAACAAAACAGTTCATAGTATGCAGCCTTGATCAAACCATACATTTTTAAAATTAACGACATATTTTCAGTTGGCTAGCTTGGGAGTTAGATATCAGTCTCTATTTAGCTGTATATATATATATATATATATTTTTTCAGTGAAGCTGCCACTTTGTTCATTACCCCTGAATTCATGAGTCAGCAGTGCACTGTTAAAACTTTAACTTGTTTTTGTGCATGAAGCCTCTGCCAAAGTTTCTGAGGATTGTTGTATCTCTCATCCATGTTTTTCAGGCTAGGCATATTGCATCTAAAGTTTGAGGCACATTTTCTGGGACAAGTTATCTGGGACATTTTATTTCACTCACTCTTCTGGTCTTACTGTCTTTGTGAGATACTATGTAAATACTTGTCACAGTTTTGTGTGCATAAGCATAAAGCTATCAGCCATTTCCCTTTTATGATATTATATTTGTAAAAGACAATTCTGCAGGCTGCTCAGCTTGAGCTCAATATTTAAATGTGCTCCTATTGTAGGCAGCTATACGCATTCATCGCTTCTGTGCACTGCTTCCATGCACAGAGCTGTTACTGCTTCAGAGCAGCTGGTCATGCATGATTATAAGCAGATATAGTTCTACTTTCATCGTGTCTTCAATCTTGATGTATCTGTCCTCTGCTGAAAATGAGTAACGTGGTTTCATGACAATTCAAGTGTCATCACACTGTGTTAACAAGGGCTTTGTATCAGCATCAGGAGGAAATGTGTTGACACCCTGTTTACAGCCATCCTCTGTGTACCTCAAGAACTGATTCTCCTTTCACTCACACCTATTTTACTTTGATGCAATTGCCCAGATTTTACAGGCACTCCTCCTTGGTATCCATCTGAGTAGGGAATCAGACTCAGAACTGCCAGATCTGCCTATTCAGAGGCTGCATATTCATTTAAGATCTCAGACTTGAAGAATGTTCTGATTTGCTCTGTGCAAAGTTGTTTTAAATGTACAAATATAAGCATAATTGTGTGTTTTTAAATGTAAAAAAAAATTATTTGGGTTTACAGGTGCAGCCATAATAAGTCATAAGCTTAATATTCATGTGAGCCATTGTTTTTTCATCCCTGATTGCTTAGAGTAGACTAGTGGTTTGGCTTTTAGGCTCTTGATATGTCAATTTTAGATTGAGACTTGAGCTAAATTTCTGTTTTTTTTTCATCAGTGTTTAAAACATATTTTGTTTTTATGGATGAGTTGCATCTGGAGATAAGCAGCAAAAATATAACCTCTATGAAATCATGCCAGCAATTCCCCCATTCCTCTGGTGTCACTTCTTTCACAATCTCTGGCCTCAAAACTTCAGCATCTGCCAAGACATCCCCACCACCCATTAACCACCTGCTTATGTTATGGCCTTTGACTTGCCACTTCATCCCAGGGAGACTGGTGACACTCACCTAACTGCCCTCAGTACCACTCCTACTCCAGCTTTTGTGGCTTCTGTCTTTCTTCTTTTAGATATTGTGTTCTCTAGCCACAGAAATCTCTGATCTCACTGCTGTTAAAGTCCTTCTCTCTCTCTTATGTTGACTTTCCACATGCTTTCTGTCCTTTTCACACCTTCTGCACTCCCCCATCTCTCATGTCATTTGTTTCTTGGTGCCTTTTTTCTTTCTTTCTTCACCACAGCCGTTCATGTCACCGCTGCACTATGGCCCTGGAGAGAAACCTACAATGTTCCCCAGTCCTCTGCTTTTCCCCACAGGATTCGCTTGGTTCTTTTAACAAAAAATAAATCAGGGAGGAGAGAAGGGTGTGCAGCTGTGATCTCCACTATCAGGAGTGCATTGGCCTCGATTTTTTCTGCACTGTAATATTTCTATTATCCTTGTCTGACTCATACAAACCATGCATGTTAACATCATCTTCCTTGCACATCTTGCCAACCCCATCAGCTCTCAGGATGATCCCTGCTTGGGATTTCCCTCTCATTTCAGTGTGGTAAAACTCCACATGTTTCAGCTTGCCCCTTCTCTCTTCTGCCCCTTGCCCTCCCCTAGTGGCACAATAACAAGGAAACAATGCCCATCAGCTTCTGCTCTGGGCCAAATTCAGCTACATTTCCACGTGTGCTGGAACACTGAGTGAGGAACATGCAGGGCTCCCGCTACAGCCTCCCTCCTCCTCCCTCCCCCTGCCAGCACCTGGCTTGGGTGGCTGCGCCCTGGCCACTGCAGATGGCAGCTCAGGCATGAGCCATGTAAATATGCACACAGACACACGCTCACATGTATAAATGTGCATATACGTAGTTACATGTGTGTGTTTTCTTTCCCTGAGTTCATACGCATGTGTATATATGCACAGTCTCGCATGGAAACAGCTGAAGTCCCACTTCTCTCATTTGCCTCCATGAGGCATGTGAGCATGCTTGTTTGAAGTGCTGGCAGGACACACCAGTTTAATCTGCCCGTGCCAAATCTCTGCTGGAGGAAAATTACACTTTTGCATGTGAGTACGTATGTTTGCATCGTACAGACTTGGCTGCGGCTGTTTTTTTCCAAGCACTTTTCACGTCATCTTTCTCTCTGTTTTGAGGCAAGGTTTGGCTTTCCATACCTGTGGGCAGCCCAGCGAGCCTCCAAACCCCACTGGTGTTGCCAAAACATGTTTTACTAATAAAACATTCCTAAACATACAACTTCAAGCAAAAATCATGTGGATAGCTTCTGGGGTCCCAGGCTTTTCAGAACACTCACTCTGTGGTAGAGAAAGCCCAGCTGAATACATTACAAGCGTGTTGAAGGCAGCTTTAAAATTGTCGTGCCTTGGCTAACTTGCTGTAGTTTTTCACAGGCACTGCTGTGCTGTGGGAAAGACGGAGGAACACAGATGAGCGTTTCTTTGTGCAGGAGGCTGGGTGTTTCTCGGCAGCTCTGGCCTTTAGGCTGCTCCTTCACAAGCTTGACTCCTTGCCTGAGGCTGCCAAGGGGCGAGTCTCCTCCTCCTGCCTTTCTCTGTTCCCTCTCCCACGTCTCCACAAGCCCATGGGGGAGCTCCACCCCTCCATTCTCATGCTTCTTAATGCGACTATAAACAGCACCTCAGTCTCTGCCAAATCAAGTTATCTGCATAGGTCATTTCAACCCAACTTCTGTGCCAATCCCATTTTAACTCAGCCTGAATACTGGCGGCAACAACTCTTTGCTTTCAATGGATAGCAGGAATGCTGCCCAAAAAGAATCTACTATTTCAGAAACAAGAAATGACTTAATGTTAGAAGGCTGATGGGTGAAGGAATGTCTGCACCGAGGAAACACTGTGTTTTTCACTTGGCTGCAAAATCATGAGACTTGTCTCCATTGGATCTTGATCCAAGAGCATCAAGGTTTCCATACAAAATCCTCTGTGCAGAAACAGCTGATATCACAATCTCTAGTACCTTTCACCGCCCAAAATCCCAAGACAGATTAGAACTTGCCTAAAATATCTTATTTGAACCCATCAAAACGAGAAGAAGAAATGAAATGGACTTTCCCAATTAATAAATTGACTCATTTATGTTACCTCCAAAGCAGCCCTGACATCAGACAAGACACTCCCTTTTGGCAATGACAGATATGCTTGACATCTGGGACTTAGTTTTGCTCTCTCAACATGGTAACAGGCAAATGTATCCCTGACTTCCAGCCAAGTCCATACACCGAATGGTGTGCACTGATCACAGCACTGAGACATTCCGCTCTTCTCCTCTCTCCGTACCTGCTCTTGTTCATCAGAACAGTTTTCCTTTTGCAGCTGGCATCTCTATTCTAAGTGAGCTGCCAGCCAGGACTGCCCTTTGTCTGGCTGTTCCTACAAAGGTCCCTGTGCCTTTTGTTACAGATGGCTCTCATTTAATATCCAGTTCACTGTTGTAAATAATCAAAAGAGAATCCACTAATGGAAATCAACAATACTTCTGACCACCTTTTTATCAAAGCTTTTAAATGTTTTGAAATAATTAGGAGTCACACCTTATGCTTATAGTCAATGTATACAACTCGTTATCCTTTGCCATTTCTCTGCCTGCTCCACCTTTGTCATACACTCCCCTTCTTCAGATTTATTTAAAAGCTCCAGGAGATGAGAAAACCAGCTCAGTTTCCTGTGTGTGTGCCATCTGAGGTGGGGGATCCTGGTTAGGATTAAGGCTTTTGCCCATACTATTCAGTAAGTCAGATAAAGCACTACTGCTTGTAATGAAGTACATGGTGTCGGAGTGAGACAGCAATGATACCTGGATGGAATTTGGGTGCTTCTGCTCTCAAGCATGAGCAATCCGAAGGTACCAGATGATCGCAAGGTAATCGCATACGGTCATGAAAGGAAATGGCAGAACTCTAAGAAAACAATCTTTCCAGGAATCTTTATGGAACAGAGAACTCAAAGGTCTAAGACAGCCCTTAGCCAGGAGTGCAGTGGACAGGAGAGTACTGTATGTCCTCCACAGAAAAATCTTGCCATGGGGAAGGTCGAGCAGAGGCAATGTACACAGATCTTCAGTGACAAAGAAAAAGGATTAATTATGGTAGTTGTATATTTGGATATTTTCAGGGCTTAAATATAGAAAACCTGAGATGGGCTTCATTGCTGGACTTGACAGGCTGCTTCCAATGGAAGCTGCCAGTGTGACCTCTTCTGATATCGCTGTATGGCCATTCCACGCTCCATGGACTCTTGAAGTGCCACATAGGCACACAAGAAGGCAAAGAGCCTCAGGTGTTAAGTGTAGCTTTAGGACATCTATCAGGGTCTCACAGTTGAAATAACTGATGCGTAGTTGTATTTCAGGGATGATCTACCATAAAGTGGGGCACTGTGCACACTGGAGGGCTGAGCATTAGACTGCAAGGTTACAGTGCTGACATTTCAGCAGTACTCTGAAGAGGGTAAAGTGTAAGTAAAATTAAAAGAGATCACTTGTTAAAGTGACTGATGCAATTAACACCTGCGACAAAATACAAAAACTCCTGTTGGAAAAGGAAAACAAAAGGTTAGAAAGCAATTGGGTGAACTGGATATGTTCTGATTGGCTGCTCCTAGGGAAATCCGCCCCAGCGTCCTGAGGGAGCTGGCCAAGATGACACTGAAGCTGTTTTCGATTGATATGAAAGAATTGTGACGGCGCAGTGAGCTTCCATGGGGCGGAAAGAGGGTGAGCCTGCCCCCTACTCAGCGTGGACCATAAGTCACTGAATTATCAAGCCAGAAAAGTGAACAATCAGACTATTTGTGGCCATCTCAAAGAGCACAAAGTGATGAGTAACAGCTGAGGTGGCTTTGAGAAAATCGGATCTCATCCAGCGCAAACAGCCTCGTTTCACATGACAAGAAGTGGTCAGATTACTGCCGTTTCTCAGGTTGCTGTCATCATAGGCAAGTGACATATGCTTGAGCCACCCCATTTGCAAAGTGAGCCTGTTTCTACAAGGAAAGGTATTCGCTGATATGTTTTCTTTCACAGTTTGTAGGAGGTAAAAGGCACACGGAGAACAGCTGTTTGGGGATTTTTTCTTTTTAATTTAGAGAACGGGATATTTCCATCTGTTGCAGCGAAGAGAAGAATAACCTGATCCCTACACGTAGTATTAAAAAGATAAGAATACGCATGACAAAACTCTTAATCTACAACAAAAAAGTCAGGCTGCATGGTACAAAACTGTTTGATCTCGAAGGTAACCTAGTGGTGGACTGTCCAATTGCCATCTTGAAGAACCGATGAGACAAACACCTGGTAGGAGTCACATGCTTATTCCTGATGCTTTTGCCGTTGTTTTCTATGCTTTTCTGAATTTTTTAGAAAGGCTTGTGACCTCTTCTAACACCGGTGGAACAAGCAGGACACTTTCCATCTGAGGACTAAGTTGAGCTGCAGTTTAGGGAAATCTAATTACTGAAACAGGCTTCTCAGGTGGTATTTCCTGTCCCTGCTTCCTAGGTTCATCTCTTAGCCCCAGCCAGTTCAGCTTATCAAGCATTTTTCTTCCACCTCAGCAACGTCTTATCCTGGGCAGCCCCATGCCATGCAGCACATGGCATTTAGGACTGTTCTGCGGTGCTTGGATTGAAATGAATAAGGCTGAAGGAAGAGGAATTCGGTATGGTGTAACACCAAGGGGATGAAGCATGCTGCCAGATAAGCACCAGTCTCTCTGGATGCACTGCTAGCCTCCGTGCCCATTCAGCAAACGCTGCCCGAGGAAGCCGTCCCTGCCTGCTGTACGAGCGCTGCTGGCAGGGCAGGGCGGCTGGCTGGGAGCCCCGTGTTCTCACCATGCACCTTCAGCATCAGCTTCTTCAAGGCGTTATGTTGCGCCAACACAGCTAATGAAAAACCTATCTCATAAAGAACATAGCCAAGACAGCTGCAGAGACTGAGAAAGCAATTTGTTTAATCTGATACCGATTTTCCCTCCTATTATGAACTACTTTCCTCTCCACCAAGGTTAGTGTATTGTTTTCTGCGGAACAGGCTCAGCTGAAGGCAGGAACACAGGCAGGGGATGACACGATTCTCTGGGGGAAGGCCTAACAGAGAAAGGTGTGGTGGAGCAAGAACTTGACCTTTTGCATCTATCTTCTAATTTTGTTGGGTAGATTTTTTGTAAAACCAAATTCACCCTGCAGGATTTGTTAGAAACAGCCTCTGGAGCTGAAGTAGTTGGGTGTCTCACAGCAAATTCCAGCTGAGAGCCATGCAACTTCTTTCCTACTAATTTCAACTGGAAATCAGACTGTAAAACAGGTAATCCTTTTAAAATTAGTCTTTACAGACTGGTCTTCCAGCAGAAAATAGAAGAAACTGTAATCCACAGAGACCAGCAAAGGCTCTTGTGGAACCTATTGGAATTTCCATTAAGGAGATGGCAATTGTCCTGAATTAGCAGTCCCTGTCTGTGGCAGGGAGAAGCTCATTTTACAGGTACAACCCTATCAATTACCAAACAGATCATTCAAAAAGAGGGGTTAGTGGCTAGTGTTTAGGTGAGAAGTGGTGCTAAGTAAGCTGGATATAAGTGCTTTACAGAAGGGAAATTGAAAACACAGAACAGACTGTGCCAAGGGGAAAACCTGAAACAGGCAGCTGTAATAAGCAGCAGTCAGAAATAATGACTTGCAGAGAGGTGGGAGATGCCAACAAGCACATTAAGATTCCATTGCTTTCAGTGTACCTGCTAAAGGGCAACCTTGGTAATCCCATCTGGCCCTTACACACTCCCAGGTAACAGTGAGTTTTCCCCTCCGAACTCGTTCTCTGGCTTGGAGATCTTTCTCTTCTCCTTACCTTCTGTCTTTCCCATTGTTTTAGGAAGATTTCCCTGAAGGGTACTCGATCTATTGGTGCTGTGTGTGTTCTCTATCAGGAATACCAGAGTGCGAACAGCTGCTTCTACTTCATGGTATGCTCTGCTCTTCAGGCCTTCTGCTGATGACCTCTACAGTACATGTGTTGAAATCTAAAATATTTATACATCAGGGTGACACTGCTCTTCTAATTAGTGCAAATGATGTTCCATGTCTTTCATATCATCTCCTCTGAGACAGCATATGTGATCAGCTGTAATAATAAATTTGCTCTCTCTCTCCCCCCTTCATTCTCTCCCTCCTTCTGCCACGCTTAAAGCTGGCTTTATTCTTGCCTGAAAACCATTCCATTTAGCACTGTCACATTTGCTGAGTATCTCAGAGTAAAACTTGATCATGTTCTCCCCAGGGAACTGAGTAAATGTCTTTATAATAGGAGTATTGCTAAAGCACAAGGAATAGTACAGTACCCACAACTGTTAAATTTGAAGCCATGCTGTTAAGTTTATTTAGGATCCCTCATCTCAGACGTTGTTCCTCCAAGCAATCTGTATGGCAGTGGGCAGGACTGGTTGGAAATAAAAGCAACAGAAGCAGCTGCATTAAGGCTAGTATTCTGGCAGGAGCTCGGAGCCCGGCACCGGTTTGGTGTTCCATGCGCTGGAGCTGGAGATGTCCTGGCTCCCATCCAGGCCTGGCTGAACTCTTGCTCCTGGCAGCCTGGAGCTCTGCTCTTCCCTGGGCCCCTGCAAATGCAGTGATCGAACCTGAATAAAATGGGAATCTGCTTAACACTGCCAGGTGTCATGGATAACATTAAATTATCGTCCAACACTCCAAAAGGCCAAGAGAGAAAATAAGCAGGCCTCGAGTGGATGCCATTCCATCTGCTCATTCAAAAGCATTTCATAACATTTTCCTCACAGTGTAAATACTAAATTCTTCTGCTAGAAACCCACAGAGAGAGCTAAATAATCTTACGTCCAGCTGGGTAAATTGGAGCACAGAGAAGGGACACTTTGGGTACAAGGCCAGTAGTGTGCTCGGCTGCATTCTCGCAGCTGCCTGCCCCAGGCACCCCATGCATGGGCCCTGTGCTCCTGCAGCTTCCAGAGAGTGCTGGGGCAACCACAGCAGCTGCAGGGTGCACAGGGTGGTCCCAAGTCACAGCTCTGCCACTATGACACATGGCACAGGTGGGTGTGATGAGGTGGCCTTGCACGGCCGCGAGGCAGCCAGGCCATGCAGCTCTGGTCGGCGCTGTGACAGCACAGGAGGTGCTTCCAGACCATTCCTTCCGCAGACAGTTGCAGCAAAGTCCTTTTTAAGGCCTGTAGTCGAGCTGAAGTCGGGGTCCAGCCACCTCCCCACTGGGTCCAGCACCCTGTCGCCTGCACTGAGGACAGCAGTGGGCAGTGGCGGCTTCTTGGCCACTGCCAGCCCAGGTCAGCACCACATCCACATGCTTGGATTTTGTCACCGCTCCATGGCTCTCCTTTTGTCTTCTGCTTTGGAGTTTATTCTGCCGGTGCTGGCTGCAAGCAGTCGGGAGCCACACTGAGCTAACCAGCCCTGCAGGTTTCACTGTGTGAATGCTGTAAATCACAAAGAGCAGAGTGGGGTGTGTTCAGCAGTTATCCTGAGCCACATCCCTCCTCTGCTCACTGCAGTCCTGACTGCAAAAGTCACAAAGCATGCAAATGAAGGCTACTTCTAATCATTATCCCTGTTACAAAAAAAAATCCCACATATGCAGTCATCCACGCAGAAATGACAGAAGGAAAATATGCCTTACATAAAGCAGCAGCTTTGGGGATTCACTTGGCTTTGTGTGTGCATATGTAAATGCAACAGTGGCTGGAAAACGCTCTTTCTGATGGAATGGATATTGTTCAGGAATTTGTTTCCAGTTTAGCTAATTGCTTTTGACTAATTAAAAAAAATATATAGAAAGAGAAAAAAGAAAAAAGATGGAAGGAAGATTTCCAGTAACTCTAAATACCTTACTTAGACATCTTTGAAAAGAAGTGTCAAATTATCATTTCAAAAGGAAGAGTTCTGTATGATCAGTCTATGTCACTTTCCAAAAAATAAAAAAGAAAAGGTTTCAGGGAAGGAATAAGAAACGAAAGCAGGAAAGGAAGAAGCTGACCTAAAACTAAATTTGTCAGAAAATCTAAATGTGGCTGAATCCCTCTCTCACACAGCCCCTTCACAGAGGAGGCAAAGCGTGATCGAGGCATTCAGGGTAAGTCTTTCACTCAGAACTCATCTGATGGAGAAGTCTGCATTGTGCAGAGAAGAAAGTAGGCCAATCTTTGCCCTTTGGAGAGGCACCTGAAGCGATACCACTGAGGATTAAAATCCTCAGGGACTCTCTTCCAAGGTGGACAGATGGCAACTCCGTGTAACAATAAAAGCATCTTTGCAAAATAAATGAAGGGCAATTAGTCACCTCCTGCATATAGGGAGACCCCAATCCAGGCAGCCAGCATTTGGCAGGGACTAGAGGGTGATCAGACAAGCTGCTCTTAAACTATACTTTTTCTGCAACATATGGAGAGTGAAGTTTAGGGCTGTGTAAATAACAGATTTTTAATTTTTTTTTTTTATTTTTTGGTTCTGAAACTGAATGGAAAAATCATAGTTCAGAAATTACAACTCGGGTGTAACTCCAGGTTATCAACCTTTTTTTCCTTACTGAAACAAGACTAAAAAAATAATCACATATTCACAACAGATTCTAGCTCAATGCAGAATCCCAGCGTGGCTGAGGTTGACAGGGCCCTCTGGGTCCATCTGCTCCAGTCCCTGCCCAGCGGGGCCACCAGCGCAGGGTGCCCAGGGCCATGTCCAGGCAACTCTGAAAGATCTCCAGGGAGGAGACTCCAAAACCTCTCAGGGCAGCCTGTGCCAGTGCTCATTCACCTGCACAGCACAGAAGTGCTGCCTGGTGTTCAGAGGGAACCTCCTGTGCTCCAGTTTGTGCCCACTGCCGCTTGTCCTGGCACTGGGCACCACTGAAAAGAGCCTGGCTCCATTCTCTTTGCACCCCTCCCTTCAGGTAATTGTACACATTGACAGGATCCCTCCCGAGCTTCCTCTTCTCCGGACAGAACAGTCCCAGCTCTCTCAGCCTCTCCTCACAGCAGAGGTGCTCCAGGCCCTTCATCACTGTGATTACCCTGAGTTGGAGTACATCCATGTCTCTCTTGGACTGGGAGCCCCAAACTGGACACAGCACCCCACGTATGCCCTTATCAATGCCCAATCAAGGGGAAGGATCACCTCTCTTGACCTGCTGGCAATGCTTTGCCTAATGCAGTGAAGAATACCATAAGCCTTCTTAGTGGCAAGGGCACATTGCTGCCTCACATTCAGTTTGATGTCCACCCTCAACCACCTTGCCCTGCCAAAGGCCATGGTTTTATTCTTGTGCCATACTCCTCCTTATGCAACTTCCTTCCTTTGCTCTTTAGCTCAAAGCACTGCTACCAAAATTGCTTCTGCTTCAAACTGCTCTGACCACATCGTGCCTGCAAATCCCTTCAGGCTCCGAAAGCAACAGCATCAGGTTCATTGAGTCCATGTGTTTTCTGTAAAGCTCAGGACAGTTAGCACACCGCTGTTGTGCCTGCTCCCCACAGTATCAGCTCGGCCCCAGCTCCCTACCCCACACTGCCCTGGGGATTTTCTTTCACCCCGTTCCCCAGGCCCTTCCCCTGCTGCAGCTCCTGCTCTGATCAGTCTCATTCCTTCAGTCATGTGTGTCCTCACTGCGTCAAGTGCAGACTTGTGGCACAGTTACAGAGACTTCCTGCACCACTACTGCCCCAGGAAGCCTTCAGAAGTGCGCATCCCAGAGGCCAGATCCTCCCTGTGACTTGCCAGGTGCAGGCAGAAAAATGTTAATACAGATTTCTTTCAGATCTTTACCCCATTTTACTGCACTGACTTCCCATGCAACATTAATAGGTGAGTGACTTCTTTCTGCGTTTCCTCTATCTCCTGTTCTTGAGCCTACACTCTTGCTGGAACTGTGTTGTCTCCCATCATTTCCTAGTGCAGTATCTGGCACAAAGGGGCTCTGATCTCCTCAGATCTAAGCTCTGCTGTATCAATAGCTAATTAAAGCGTTTTTCCATATTTAGGACCCTGTTGCTGAGAGACAGCACTGTGAAATTGGAGTGGTTTTAAAGGATAACCGACCAGACCGAACACATCAAACGCCTTCTGACCTGCTTCACTTTGCCTCCCTTATCTGAACTGCATGGGTGGAATTTAGCAACTCTATTTTTAAACCTGTAACTCAGACATTGACCTCTTTACTGCAGTCGCCCCCGGTTCCCTTTACAGTCCAAGAAGAGAGGCACTTCTAGGGTGAGGTTTACTTGGCCTACTTTTGGGGTCTTCTGTAGGGCAAGATGAAAGAGACCCCAGAAAAGCCTCTTTCTCTTCACTGACTATAAAGGGAGCCTCGACAGCCATGCCACATGCCAACAATGTCAAGCAAAACTGAACCTAAGAGCTCTGAGATGCATTTCATACACCGTTGTGCGTACAGTTAGCTCTGTATTACACCTAGCATATATAGTATGCCACATGTTAGCATATAGTAAGTTACATGTGTACTGAATTGGTATTATATATGTATCCATACAGCAGTGTGTCTGTTCTCATGTATTACCAGGAAGATCATAAAATAGCTGTAGTTTCCATTGCTAAAATTTTCTTACAGTTTCTTAGATGAGATCTCAAGCCATTAAAGACAAAGTTTGCACCAGACTAGGCTGCACAGGGTAGGGATTTGCTAGGACACTGCTCTTGGTGATTCTTTGCATTCTTGGTGATTCTTTGCATTCTTAAATGTTTTGGAAGGTACACTTACTGCTGAAGACATGAGTGCTTCTGAGGAGACAGGACACATATACCTCCTTGTATGTGCCCAGATGGTAGCTCTGAAGGAAGCTTCCATTTTCCAGTTCAGGTCACTCTGAGCAGAAGTAATTATTTGGCTTCTTTTTTTTTCACTTCAGAATGCACCTGAGCAGAACCAGGATCCAGAAAGGCGGGGGGCCAGGATGGATCCCCAGTGGAGAATGCAGTCATGCACCTGAACAGAACACAAGTGTCTGGGAGCTCACTCTAAGCTGTGCAACTTAGCTGCAAGGTGATGTGTGAGGATGGAACAGAATCACTGCCACAGTCACACTGCAGCACCAGCAAGCTATTTGGTCCTGAGCGCAAGTGTAGCAGTAATGCCTCTGGGTACAAACACCACTTTGTGGTAGACAATTCCATTTGTTTCTTTGAATTGGACTCTAATTAAATCTGTCAGTGGTTCTCCTGCCAAAGATCTGCTGCTACATCTGTGGGCAAAACCATATCAAATACCTTTCAGAGTCAGCTGCTTTTTACTGTTCAGATTTATGAAGGGAATGTAAACAGGAAAAAAATATATCCTGCTATCTTCCCACCTAGGAAACAGTCTGATAGGCGGAACCTTAAACAGTTCAGTATTTTGGTAATGAGTCTAACTTTCTGTACGGGAAATGAAAATATCATGAATAATATTTGAATATGTATCTCTTTTCCACCAATAACTGCATTAAAAATTCATGGCAAAATATTTTCTTTCTTCTAAAGAGATGTTGTAGCTGTTTTATTTTATGCTCAATGAAGCCTGTAAAGCTATCCTGCTATCTGTCATGGGCTGCAATCCTGGTACTTTCCCATACCTTTACAAGAAAATTGTCCCAGCTGTATTGCATTTCTGATTGAGAAGCCCAGAGATCAGTATTCTCTTCGAGCACACCCTGGAAGTGAACACAAAGCATCCATCAATAGCCCACTGCAATTAGGAATTAGGTTTCCCTTCAGGAACAGAGCTTCTGGGGCTTGTCAGCATGCCCCCTTCCTATACACCCAGCTTTATGTGTGCTCTGTGGAAGATGAAGAGCTGATTCTTCCACCTGAACCACTGAGACACACAGAGCTGCAGAAGGGCTACTGGAAAGCAGCTCCCACTTGCTGAACTCTATCCAGTGCTGCACTGCAAAGCATAGAGTATCCTCATGTGCAGAGTTAATAACAGAAGATATGTCACCTCAGTGTCAAACAGGGCACTGGCCAAGCATGTAGATTTTATATCTCAAAGGCCTCTGTGAAAAATTGCATGATAAATCTTAGTAATAGGGAGAACTGTGTGGTAAACATTACAGGTGAGAACAACCAGGACTCTGGTTAAACTGATTCAAGTCCATGGATGCTAACAGAAGCTTTTGCATGGGATGCAGCACCTCCAGAGCAAGTCCCTCTAACAACACAACATGAGGCATCTTGCAGGGTGACAAGGGACTGGGCAGCCCCTTCCTGACATGCTGGATGAGCAAAGTGACAGTGGGCACCTGCACAGCTGCTCTTCTTCTGTGGAGCTGGGGCCAGCAGCAGGGCACACGTGAGTGCAGGCACTGGACCCAGTTGTGTTCTCAGGCCCAGAGCACCTTCAGCAATACACTTCCTCTGTAGTTACTGCACTAAGAAAGCTTTTATGGGGCTGAACTTGCACACTACAGGTTACTCCCATCTTGGGAAGCTCTTTTCATGGCATTACACAGGCTTTCTGGCTCACCCATGCACTTTCAGGCTTACAGCAACCGTGCAAGAAAAATATGTGCAACTGGAGACAAAGGCTGGCACTACAGTTGCCTCCTATATTTAGCATCCCCAAGGAAATCAGCGTCCAGCATACCCAAGTGCCTGGCACAATATGACTGCCTGTCCTGGTGGGACCCTGGGGCCAACACAGGTCCTCAGTGGCCTCCAGAGCAGCACCCAGTGCTGCAGGTGGTGTGGGCTGGGCTGGAACATGAGTAGCAGGAGCAAACCCAGTAATCCTGCATGGCCAAGTGTTGTCCTCAGCAGCAATGAGCTGCTCCTGTGCCAGAGCTGTGTGGCTGTACATGAGTCCAGAGAAGTGCTCGGCAGAGCAATGGAAGGACAAAGGCAGATGGCAGGTATGGACACACAACTCCAGCTACAGCTTAAGAGGATGCTGATATATAAATAAAGAGGTGTCATCTTTTAGGAGGCTCAAAGTATGTTGTCAGGTCAAGCTATTTGCGGGGACAGAGCAGCATTACAGCTGCTCTGGCTGATGCTCTGCTTCCTCATCACTACCAAAGCATGGACATGCCCAGCTGTATTAGGAGAAATCCTGCTGGGTCTCTATAGCAGGTGCTCTGGGGGCAGCTCTGGGGTGTTCACACTGCTCAGAGATCCCAGCATCTCCGCGCATTAAGCCAGAATTATGGTCCCTTACAGATGTCTAAAGCATCATGGGGCCCTGAGAGCAAAGGTCTGACCCGAAGGCTGTTATTTTCCCAGTGAAGCAAGTGTGATTATTGTTCTTAGCTGGCTGTCAGCAGTGCAGACAATGGATCTTTGTGTCTGGATCACAGCTGTTATCACGTATGGGATCAATACAGTGTTTTAAGAAGGACAAGAGAGAGGCACGGAGGGCTGCACATAACGTGTCCCGTCTCCATGCCGCTCCCGGTAGGAGGTTACTGGGTTATTCCAGCATCTGACACATCCTGCTAATCCATGGGAAATCAATCAGTTCAGCTGGGAATGGGCATCCAGCGATGACAGATCGAGTTAATGGTCTTTATCGCTGGTTCAGTGGCAGAGACTTAATCCGGGTATTTCTGCCCAGACATGCAGAGTGGAGTGCACGCGTGAAGCACAGAGAGGCAGGTAAGGGAGGCACAAACACGCTTGGAGCTTCTTGCAGGTCTGCATGGGGGGCTGGTGCTGAAATAGGTGCTTTTACTGCATTTGCTGAAGAAGGTCAGGACCAGCAGACTGATGTTTGTACCTTCCTCCTCACTGATAATATTAGGGACTTAAATGCACCTATTTCCTCACCAAGATGCATAGATTTCAATCACACTGATGTTCGTCCTTCAGTCTTTGCTCTACATACCTCAGGGCCTTTCGCATCATCACAGGGACTAGTAATGCCAGAGCTCAGCGCTGCCCTACTCTGCATTTTGTGTTAAAGTTAAGCATCAGTTTAATAATTATTTAAATGATTAATTTTTTTTTTCTTCTTCAGCACTGCCACCTTTGTGAAGATGACATGGTAAAGATCTCTGTAGAAGAGATGTGGTATTATAGTCTGTGTTCTCTGCTGCGGACTTCAAGGCTTTTTTCCACAAAGTTCAAGAGGGAAATTTTATGACTTGTAATTGGGGATGTCTTGAATCTTGACTTTTTTTTATGAGAGGTTAGCAAAAAGCATCCCAAAACCTTCGAAGTCACCAGTCATCATCTAAAGACTTGATGAGTTCCATGCTGCTTTACCTGTAATTTATTCCCAAAGTTATTATCTTTTCCTAAAATAGGCCTATGCACATGAACGTTAGAAATATCAGTGAGATTGTAGATATGGGAAAGGCCGGTAAGATCAGATCTTAATATTCTATATCTAATCCTGTGTGTATTGTGCTTATTAGGTCCCATATGCTCAGCTAATTTCAGCTTTATTCATAATATGTGGCTTATTTCTTAGGATTAGGTTTAGATAGTGATTGACAGTTCAACAAATGGTGCACTAAAGCAGACATGCCTACAGCTAAAAGTGGCTTCCTCTGGCTGTATCACGAAAAAACATTTATCTTTCTCAATCTAAGAAACTGAAGCTCTCTGTGGTGGAACTTTTAGCCTCCTAACAGGAGTTGCTCATTTGCAAAGGCAGCTCCTGATCCACTCATGTTGGCTTGTGTCTCCCAAAGCAGCACAACAGGAGGAGGCTTCTGCCTCGGGTGTTCCCAGCTGACTGGCTTCAGGCAACATTATTTTCTCACAGCAAAGTCACTGAGGCTCATAATGTGGGAAAGGTCTCCACAGTCACGGCGGAAAGCGTCCAGGTCTGTGGCTTTGTGGTACTGCAACACAGTCCCCTAAATCACCCAAGGCAAGGAAAAAATATACAAAAACATTTAAAGTCTCATGGGTTTTAAACAAGGTTGAATATTGTGCGCATCTCAGTACACTGAAGTAGACCTGTCCTTATAATAATCCCTTGAACAGTATGTTTAGGCTCTTTCTAAAGGCATGCACATATCCCTATGGTAAGCTGACAGCATAACTAGAATGACAGAATAGGCGAATTTGCAAGTTTTCTCCTGAATTCTCATTCAATTATCTCTGCTTTGCCTGTGTGCAGAGCTGCCTGCTTGGTCTTCCACCTTAATTTCCAAGTGCATTCTGAGAGACACCCAACTTGGGCATCCAGGCTGCAAGGAGTCTGTTGTGGCCTCATACCCACAGAACTGCTTGGTGTGTGTGTGTTGGGGGGGCATTTTCAAGTATGACTTATTGATTGACTTCCAGGGTTTGGAAAATTATTAGCATGTTCTGATATAATCTGGTTCAGCTGGTGACAAGGGGTTTTGGAAAAGATTAAAATTGCACTAAAGGGTTATATTATATTATGTGGAGGAAAGACAAATTGTATTAAATCACAAAGTGCTGGTGGTTTAAAAAAAAAAAAAACACCAGAAATTAGTCTAATCTTAAAATCTTATAAATTATACATGTAGTATGTTAATAGAGCCTAGTGAATATGTTAACTTCTTGTCCTCGTAGAGCTAAAATGTGGATGTGCATGGGTGCTGCACCAATTATCTCATGCCTGCAGGAGGATATAATCACAATCTCAGAGCAGAGTTTTGTGGTTTTGGCGTGACTGCAAGGGTCACAGTAGGGGTGCTGTCCTCATGGGCTTCCATGGAGGTGACCACATACAGAAGCTTTGGCTGCTCTGGTTTCTCAAGCTGATGAATGGTTGGAAAATTCAGTCCTGGAGATCCTTCCTATGGATCCTGGGGCTGTAGAATAAGGGCAATGATGTCCAGAAGGGCGGATACCAGTAGGCTGTAATTCAGGTGGGCAGCATCCCTCTGCCCTCTCTCAGATTCAATTTAAACCAGTGGGAAGGCTAAAATTTTACTGTGGGGTTGGGCTGAAGCACAATGGTGAAAACCCACACAGCCAGGGTCCACACAGAAGCCTGATTTCATTAGGAAAGCAGGATAAAATCATAATTAACCAGGCAGTGCTGCCAGGAGAGGCTGTTTCTGTAGAGTCTGCTCTGGCTGGGTGCCCTTGCTGGGTGCTGGCTGCGTGTCCTGTTGCTCCATGATCATGGAGCTGAGTACGAGTTTGGCTTGTGCCCCCAGTACACACACGACCACCTCACAGAGTCCCGCGTGGAGAGAGAAGAACCCAGAAGGCAAAAGCCGTGAGCCCAAGGACGCCTCAGCAAGGAGAGGCATTGCAGTGGCACAATGTCGCGAGCAGGCTGTTCGCCAAGCACCTAGCCCCTGGAAGCTGCTTTCAGTTACAGCTGATTGGGATAGGATTGACCTGAAGGTTTTTGTGTTTGTCAAAGGGCCAATGAGTGCAGCAGGCTCAGGTCTGAATATTTCTGCCCCTCACCTCTCCCCACATGCCAGCATGACCAGCCTCTTTGGGCTGATGGGCTAGATTTATTTGTATCAAGCATTAATGAGAATATGTTGCATTAGAAATGGGAAAGGAGGATTATGGACTTGCTGGGGCTTAGTATCAAAAGGCTATGGTTTAACTTTGTTTTCTTCCTTGACTAATATTTTTATGCAAGAAAGCAAGCTGTGACCTTAATATGCAATGTCACTGCTACCTGAGAATCACAAAATCCCAAGGACAATCGTCATGTAGGCATAAATATGCAGATGGCATCAGCAGCAAGTACAGATATTCTGATAAGATTCAAAGGCTGAGGATTTCCCTGTGGATTCCTCTTACTCAAACCTGGGCATGGCAGGCAGCGCCTGAGTCAGCAGCTCCAGCAACTTTCAGAGCACTTTTCATCTGGCTGCATTAGACCTACTTTGGTGTAACTTGAGCCCCACACTTGTCTCTGTGCCAATGGCTTCAGCTGGAAAGGACCTTAAAAAAATCATCTAGTTCCAACCCTCTGCCATGGGCAGGGTTTAGTTAAGTACCTGAGATACAGAGCCCACTGAAAATGTCTGACTTTGGTTAGGTGAACTCTACTCAGGTGAAAAGATAATTCGAGTCCTTATAGCACAAAACCAGGAGAGGAAAGGAAGGTAAGGAAGCAGGGTGAAGTTCGGTAACGCTCCTCCAAGCTCTCCTGCTGCCCTGCACGGTTTGGGTCAAACATAAAAAGCGAGCAGTGCCCTTGAGAAACATTATCTGTTGTATGCAGAACAGGAGATATCATCTGGTCCATGCCTGGGTTTCTCTGAACCCCAAATCCCTCAGTCCAGGTCCTTCTCATGAGATGTAAGCACGGGCAGAAGGCTGGGGCATGGACCTGAGGAGGTGCTTGGGGATGAATGCATCCTTACTCCATTGGCTGCTGTTCGAGAAAGGTGGGGGTCAGCCTCTTCTTCCAGGTAACTAGAGATAGGATGAGAGGTAATGGCCTCAGGTTGTGCCAGGGGACATTCAGGTTGGATATTAAGAAAAACTTATCATAAAGAGTGGTGAGGCATTGGAACCGGCTGCCCAGGGAGGTGGTGGAGTCACTGCCCCCGGAGGTGTTCAAGAACTGTGGAGATGTGGCACTGAGGGACATGGTTAGTGGGCATGGTGGCAATAGGCTGATGGTCAGACTAGATGATCTTAGTAGTCTTTTCCATCCTATGTGATTCTATGATTCAAGGTCTCCGTACAGCTGGCTAAGAGCACAAGCAACGTCCTTGTTTTTCTATGGTTAGAGCACTTCTCCCTTAGACTCAAAAGCCTTTTTTCTGCAAATACACTTTTTAAAATAAATGCTTCTCTCAGTGTAACTGCTCTGGTCATGACTCAACTCTGATCTTGCTATCTGAGGACAGATTCCCCCCTGCAGAATACCTGTAATTCAAGCATTTGATTTTTCCCAGCAGGGCATCATTTCTGCAAATGAAGCCTATTTGTCTAATGAAATATCAAGGAGTTCACACAAGGATGCAGAGCGGTCGTACAGGGAAAGATCTTTCAAATGAAATGCAGTGCCAAGAAAGATTTCATTGTAGTTGTTGTACATTGTTTAAAAAAGGAGAAAAAATCCGTTTAAGAACAGGCTGTTTTCATTTCCCAGAATTGCAGAACAGCAAGCCTACCTCAGTGCTCAATAAGCGTCGGCTGGCACTAATTGGCACCCTCACTGGCAGCTCTACTTGAAGGGACGGGGCCTAGTGGCTGTAGGGACAGCCCTGTCCCACAGCTCCCTGTGGTGCCGAGCCAGTGGGAGGCAGCAGCCCCGGTCCCTGGCACCTCTTGGGACTTCTGCAAAGGAATTTTTCAGATACGGAAAGAACAAGTGCATGCACAACCATGCTGGTATCAGATGGGGGAATTGTGCCAGGAATCTGAGTGTAGATAGCAACTGCAATGCTCAGAGATACCTACTCCTTTGGTATAGTAAGCATGTAGGTACCTGAATAGCTCTGTGCATATGCTCCTGTTCTTTATTCCAAGGGGGCCTCAAGGAGCGGGCGAGTTCCTTGCTAACTCATCCACTAATATCACCACAGATGATCACACAGGTTCCTCATCCTAACCCTGGCACTGGGTTTTTCCACATTTACTTCCTGTGAACCTCCCCTCCTCTCTGCTGCTTGCCGCTGCATTTGCTTCTCTTGTCCCTAAGGGAGTGTGGAGTTTTCCACGTGAAGGTATAATTATTACCGTTTGGGTTTTTTTGTTTGTTTGTTTGGGTTTGTGTGGGTTTTTTTTTTTTGGTTTGGTTTTTTTGAGTGAATCTTCAACTAGAAACGCCCACGTTCTTCACTTGGCCAGAGACCAAACCAACTTCTTGTCTGAATCTCTTCAGTATCAAACGTCAGCCTCCTGCAGGGTTACATCTAGCACAGTCACTTAATGAAGAAGCCAAGGAGTTTTAGGTAAAGGGAACAAAATTACAAGATTTCTAATGTGATTTATTCTTCTTATTTTACAGACAACAGCAAGCAGAGCTGACAGGGATAGAACAGCTTAAACTACTACCTTAACTACTACTTAAACAGCTAAACTACTACTACCTTACTACTTGTGTTACCCAAGAGGAGTAGATTCACAATGTTCCCATTCTCTTCAGTTGCCATTGCTTATCATTTCTTGGATAATTTGTCTATCCAAGGTATTTCTGGAGTGTTTTAAGATGTTTCCTAGAGTTCGGCAGCAACTGAGAGCAGACCAGGGGAGTTTTCATTTGACAGATAGTACTGAAACCCAAATCCTAAAGGAGGCTCATCTGAAACTCACCAAGGGTTTTTTTTTTTTTTTAACTGGCTTCTGTAAGTTTTAGAGCATGCCCAGGTGTATGATTAACCAAACAGACTTAACAGGGCTGCCATCCTACCACCAGCAATGCAACAGAAGGGATGGGAACAGTCAATGGCAAGGCTGCACAGTTTTTCTTCTTCAGCTCGCTCTTCGTTTTTGCAGAGACTCAACTACTCTTTCAACTATCATTCCCCCTTAAAGCTTGAGAATAAGGCTGTGAATGGCAGGGAGGGCAACAAGGTATGTATAAAGGAGTCACAGTTGAAGCTGGCTACAAACTCAGACCAGGTTGCCCTCCAATAGCAACCTGGGGTTTTGGAAGAAGCAGCATTGTGCACACAGAAGCACTCTATCAAAAATGTCAAGGTGCCAAATATTTTTCAGCCAAATCTAGGCTTAGGTTTTGTCAAAAAAAATTTTTTTTTAATGTTCCCATGACTATAAATTATCACTGCAGTAGCTCTGTGTAATTGCTGAAAATGCATACTTATATATGAAAGATATCTGACTGCGCACAATATTCTAAGTAACTTTGTGAATGTGTCAGCAATAAAAACGCCTGGATTGTAACACAAATTTCTTGCAGCAAGGCAGAGGGAGAAGAGCAAAATCTGATTGCCTACCAGTAAGTAAGCATTTTATCTTTCTATGAAAATAAAACATTTCCATTCCTGATGACTAAGTAGGCAGAAATGCTGACAACAGCTAACTTACTTCTACCATAAGAAACTTCTCACGAGTGGACAATCAGTAGAACAAGGATACCACTTTGCATGAATTTTTATATGTCTGTATGCCTAATAGTTTAGATGGTCACAAGGGAAGAAAATGTAGAAAGATGACCTAGGAGTGACAGGCTGGTTAAGAAGCAGTCAATGGGATCTGATTTATTCTTTGTGACCCGGTGCTAGCAGCTCCTTCTTGGCCTCAGCTCTGCCCCGGGGAGCTGACGTGCGGTCCTGGCAAGCCACTCATCCCTCAGTGCTGGCACAGGGTAGCCTCCATCCTGCTTGGCCACTGCTCTGCAGTAGCTGGAGCATCCCAGCTGTTTTCAGTGGCCTCTGAGAAGCAAAGGGAGCAGGCAGAGGCCAGACATCAGCTCACCCATTCCCAGAGAAGGATCAAGCCATCAGCAGTGATGGCATGTCAGTGAAGTCATGTCAGTGATGGCATGTCAAGGGACTCCTGCCTCCTCCTTCCCAACCCCGCTTAGTGGTGGGAAGGTTTATGCCATGTGCACTCCTGAGCCTCAGTGGACAGCAGTCCAAGACCATGCATTAAGTGCCTCTGAAAAGGTTTAGGATCCTATATTCAGGCCTCTGATTTTGGATGCCTAAGCTTTCATTCAAGATTGGCATGGTGGAAAAGATACGAAATAAGCAATAATTTCTATATAACAACCATGCTGGCAAATTGTATTTTGACTTTAAAATTGATAGTAAATACATGGAGTAAGCAAAGCTAATCATGCATTACATGTCCATAGCAGTAGATGATACCAACACTATTGAAATCATATCAATCAGACACTGAAAATGGTTTATATTTAGCACACCTCGTTTTAGGTTAAACAGACTCTGCTCTCAATTACCCAGTAATTACCTAGAGGCATGAAGGCATGCACGTGGAGCTACAGCAAAGCAACTGTGTGAGTGCTGCCTTACTTTGCTGTTGGTGTATTTCATTTTGTCAGGATTAATTGGCGAAAAGGCTGTGATGAACACATGACAAGCGCAACACTCAATAATGCTTTAATAAAGTGATGGAAGCAAATGTTTTCCATCAAACCTCTTCAGCACAGGAAATGTGATTAATTAAGCACATTCATCTAATTACTGTATAAAGTCTCAGGAGGTAAACGTATACTCCAAGGCAGATATGCTGGATACAATTCCAGGGGCTACATTCAATTTATTTATTTTTATGTGGCCTTTCCTTAAGGAGAAATATTAAATGCAATGGGTTTTCAGTGCCGGATCAAAGGCAGTCTTAATCAACAAACTAACTGTTTATCCTCCATTACTTCCAGTGTGACAGAGCATTATGAGAAAATGCAACTACCAGAATGTTTATTGAACGTTAACTGTGTGTTGCAAGCCATCTTTTACATTAAAAGCGTTTGAGCATACAGGGTTGGAGATGCTTTTTGAATTAACTTCAGCAACTGATGGATACAAGGCTCCAAACTGTCCATACAAGTCTGGGGGCTGAATCCCCTCCAACCACAGGATGCATTCACATAACGGGATGCATGGAGAAGAGCTGGTGGGTTATGGGATATACAGCACAGACAGCTATGCAATCACAGAGATGGCTTTCTGCATGGAGTGGAGATGGGAAGAGGGAGACCAAACCAACGAATGAGGGGAAACACCAACTCACATCCCTACCACTGCTATCAGCACCACTCCTGTCCCTTCCCCTCTCCAGTTCCTGCAGGAAAACCCAAGCCTGGTGTCTACAGCCTTGAGAAGACCAGGCTGTAAATATCCAGCCATGCATTAACTGTGTAAATACCCACAGTCCAGAGAGCTTTCCTTCAACGTCACTAATGTAACCAATGTCAGCACTGCACACCATCACAGATCCTGCTGTATTTGTCTCATTAAACCCAGCCATGTTTTGGTCTTTACCGACACATTTGCTTTAGTGGTTTACAGCAGCCTAGCCCATCGTGCATTTAAAGTCAATAGAGAGACGCTGCCTAACTTCTGTGGGCTTGGATCAACTCCAAGGGAAATATTTTCCTACTTAAGTAACTCTAAAACAAGGCAATCATACTAAGAAAATACCCCTGGAATGTTTCTTTTAAAAATACATTGTTGACAACAGAAACCAAAGAAATTCTAGCACTGGGGATATATTTTTTAGTGTTGCTTCAATCAAATACTTGAGAATAATGAAATGCTTGCAGAATAAACCTTTTTGCATTTATGGCCTTCCCATGTATGGTTTGCAGGAAAAAAAAGCACTGAGAAATTCTGCTCCAAAGAAAAACAGCTAAGGAAACCAAGAACTTTCTCAGGCAGCCTGGCAGCTTGCTGGCTTTCCTGGTGGGGCAATGAGCAGAGAGTGTGGGAAGCCCCATAGCATGATGTAGCCAGTACTTCCTCTTATGGTCTCTGTATGAAGTATCTGCCCCTTTGGTTGTATCTCACTCACAGCAGTATTTGCACCTATCCCAGGGCTGGAAACCTGAGCATTTCAGATATAGCCATAAGGATGCTTACTTAGATGAATAAAGCAGAGGAGGTGTCCCACAGGAGCAGGCAGGGCTCTGTTTGGTCTCTGCCTGCTGACAGCGGCCTTGGGAGGCTCCCACACACCATAAATAGCTCATTGCAGCATCACTAATGCACCACAGGCATACATGGCAGAAGCAGGCGAGTACACGTGTGGGTAGGTGGGTATCTGAGGTGGCGGCAGCTTCTGTAATCATCCTTGCAGTGTAATCAGAGCTCTGCCCTGTGCTCGGTGCATAATGCCGCGCCGTATAGTGCGGGCAGGATAATTAGTGCCATTTCTGCAGAGGGCCGCACCCCGCAGCAGCTGGCTGACTCACTGGGATGTGTGCTGGTCGGTGCAGCCTGGCACTGACAGCTGGCTGGCGTGGCAGGGAAGCCCCTGCAGTGCTCACAGTCAGGGCAGGGCCAGACCCTGACAAATCCATGTGCCTCCTTGCTGGCTCTGAAGTGCACAGGGATGGGCTCCAAGCAGTACCAGTGAAACCCAAGGCTATGCAAGCATCAAAAGTTGTTTAACAACCAGGATTTTTGTTTACAAAGTATGAAAGGTGACACATGGGCATTGGAGAGCCTGAGACCATTTCTCCATTCTCAGGAAAAGGAGGGGTCAAGAGTAATCTAGTTCATCCTACTTTGTAAATTGAACCCGCATGGATCTCCCTCAGGTATGGTTAAACTGGTGCCTTCCATTACAGTGAGTACTCTTGTTTTGGCTTTGACTCAGGAAACCAGATTTTGGTGCATCGTGCTGGGATGTGCAAACTTTCTGACAACCCTGCTCTAACAATAAGCCACAATTGCTGCTCTCCTGTGTGCGCTCTTTGCTGATCCTGGTTTCCACTCTCTGCCAAGAGGCGGTGGAACTTCATGCATGGCCAAGGCCTGTAGAGTGCTCAGGGTGGACCTGTGCAATGTGATGGGAAGTACAGATAAGAGTCAAATATACGGGTGACTGGGGAGACAACTGAGAGGATGGCAATCATTGCCCCCAAAAATGTGTCGTGACGTAACAGGTAAAATTGTAGGATGTTGGTTGCAAACCCTTATTTTTCCTTTTTTAATGACATTCTGTAATACACAAAGGGGTCTCTTCTCCCAGCATGCATTTTAGGTGTAGTCATCAAGCTAACAGATCCGTTGTTCTGAAAGCCAGCACAGGATAAATTCTAGGCAGGTACTGTCTGCCTTGGACACGTCCCCATTCTTCCCCTCAGTTCAGCAGATACCAGCCGGCTTCCTGCAGCTGGGGCCTAACAGTGCCAGGAAGGATATGAGGACAGGGCTGGCAGGACATGGGCTGGATGTGTAGGCCCTGTGCAGTGCTCCTCCTGAGCTCGAAGGTAGAAGAAGTCTGGAGAGAAAGCACTTCACGTTTCTCCGATTTGGGCCTCTCTCAACACGACTGATGGGGCCAGTCAGTTGCTCACACAAGAGAAAACACCCTGCCTGTGCAAAGGCATCCTCATTCTTTTCTCCCATATTATTTCCACTGCACTGCTAAAGCATGTTACTTATCAAGTATATCCTATAATCTGTACACAGTGAGAAACAGCTAGAAATGTGTGTGTTTCCACAGAGCTGATCTGAATGAGAAAGGAATAGGTTTTCATCAAAAACATGTCAGACGTGTCTCACAAAGTCTGAAAACAGATTTATTCTAGAATTAACCATGGGCTATCTGGGGCAGACACCTCCTTCTCTTCCCTTCTCATGTGGGGCTGAGCGCAACAGTTCTCTTTGACAGAAGATCTGAGATACTGCTGGAGTATAAAGGCCACATGGACCGTGACTTGGCCAGGATTTTGAAAAAGACGTCAATGCCCAAATCAATACAGCATTTTTGAGATCGCTGGCCCATAATATTCATTTCTAAAGAAAGAAAATTACAGAAAGGTGTTTGTGTTTACTTGAGGGCAAAGTAGTTCTGTCTCAGTACAAAAATAATGAATAATAATGCATTTTCCCAGTGCAGTCAGACTGTACTTTTGCGGTTCAGGAGATCAAAGACTTCTCTAAACAAGGATTCTTGGAACAAGTTCATAACACACAGCAAGAGAATCTAAAAGAATAAGAGGAATTTAAATTGTCCTATGAAAGATTCTGAAGCCTTCAGCTAAATGCATCTGCTAGAAGAATAAGAAATGTGAAAGTAGGTGACCTGGCCCTGAGGAAAAAAGGGAACCCTAGCAAACGGCAGTGTGCTAATATCAGATGTGCCTCACTAGGGATATGAGACATCAGAAAAGAGTCTGTTATCATTTGCAGACCTGCTAGTGCTCAGAAGACAGATTTTGCTCACAGTTTGCATATTTTCTACTGATTCAATATTTTGCTTTTTACCTACTGCCAGATCTTAGACTAACTAAAGGCAGATTTCCTATGAGGCCACAGAATTACACATGTGCATTAGTCACTACCTCTGGAATTGTACTGATCTTTTATTTTTTCCTCAAGTTATTTCATAACAAAATCACCCAGCAGCAGATATCTTGATATCTCCTCCATGGTGTGGTTTTAGAACACATGTATTGCGCAAGCATGTTGTCCGTAGACTTCTTATCTACTAAGTTTAATTTGTTTGTTCAGCAGAGGATATCACATCATATGTTAGAGGCTTAATCCGGCAAATGCTAATCCATCAGATCAGGTCCAGAGAGCTCTGCATCACTCCGTCCTGAGCCCTTGAGAGGGCTCAGTTTGAAAATGTGGGCAGTGCCTGAGGATGTCATCATCCCTGCTCTGTAGCGTGGTGAGCCAGAACTCCCCATTTCTTTAACTGGAAATAAGAATGTAGGCTTGTACACGACAATTCGAGCTGCTAAATTTACATTAGTAAGTAATTTTAAAAATATATCAAGTATCTAATTTTTTTATTGTTTTGTTTGCTTGGCCGCGGACATGAAAGGAAGCTGTATCAGACATCTGGAGTGGTAAATAGCAATGGACAGACTTCCCGGAAAGTCTACTGTCCCCTTCCCAGAAGACAAATCAAACTCTCATAATGCTGTGCATTTGTGGCAACTTTTCTTCTTTACTCAACAAAAGTCATATGAAGGAAGCACTGTTGGATTTGAAATAAGTTATGAATAAGCTAAGTTCAAACGCTAACTAATCCCACACTACGTTGGTTTTCCTGTCTACTGACTGGTTTCTGACACATAGGAAGCCACAGAGCATAGTGCATGTCTCTGGAGGGCTCACAGAGCACTCAGAGGGTCACTGAACACTATCTGTGCTCTGCAGCCTTGTGCAGTCACTAACAGCAGCCACGAGGTTCTGAATCTGAAAAGCATTAATGAAGGGCAAGAAAAGTGAAAAAACTCATCCAGGTGTTGCAGTGAGGACCTGCTGCCAGTCACAAGTTAAAGTGAATCACCATGTGCAGGAAGGTGCTGTGCACCTGAACCCATACAAGCTGCTGTCACTGTAAGCCTGCATAGAAATGTGCACAGAGAAGGTTCAGCAAGGGCTGGCATCACCGCTTCTCTCAAAAAAAACCTGTTTGCTCCTTGGGATCTCTAAAACTGCCTTGTGCTGAGTCCTCCTGGTGTGAAGCCCATGCTGGAAGAGTCAGCCAGTGTTTGTCTTCCTGCACACGAAGACCTAGGCATCAGCAGCAGGCAGCGTGGGCAGGAGGACGCGTCCTACATCCTCCTACATGCAGGGACACCAGCAGGTCCAAGGGCAGGACTGAGAGGGGCATGGAGCTTCTGCTCTGCCCCTGTCTGGTAGAGCACTGGTGCTTCACACCCTTGCGACATCCCTGGTTTTGCCCAGGGTACACACAGCCACTACAGGAGATGGGCTGCGCTCTGGCTGCATCCTGTGTGTAACTCACATGGATTTAGTTGGCTTTGGTGAAATTATTCCAATTCCAAAGAAGATTTTGCATCAAAGGGCTCCTTTTCCAGAAAGCTTTCCAGCAATCAGTTTACAACAGCATCATTTATTGTCATCACTTAATGATATACTAGCAATACTTTTGCCCTGGAAATAAGGCTGTCTGTACCAGCCCTGCTTTCCCTTTGTACAGCTGCCAGACAACATGCTCCCCTGGCAGCTTTCCAGCCCTGCTCCACTTTCTGAGAGCTGCAGGTATTCAGGCTGAGCCTCCCCTGCTGTGCTCACTTCTCACGCTTTATACCCACAGTGCAAGAGTGACTGACCACTAAAATAAACCTGACAGGACTTTTCCTTTTTTCCTGGGAAGTGCTTTCAGTTGAATCTCACCTATTCCCTCAAAAAAACTTGAATCTTAATCCATCCGTTAAAAAAAAATAAAAATCTGCTTTTTCTTTTCTTTTCCTTTTTAAGATAAATTTATCTCCAACGTTCAAATAACCAAGATTCCTTGTTATGGAAATAGGGGAGCTGTGCCGAATCTCTCTCTTCTCCTCTAGCCTGACTCCCTGCTTGCTGGAGAATGACCCAGGTGTCTCCTGGCCTCTGATAAGCAACTGAGCTCTAAATCACCAAGTAGACGTTCAGATACGTGGATCACTGATACCACGACTTTCATGTTGCCTTCAACATGACAGCCTGAGTTTCTGTGCTCTCTTACAGCTGGGAGCCTGGAAAGCCACAAGAGATAAGAGCTGGGCACAGAGCAGCACCTGCCTGCAAGGCTCGCCCCTGTCAGCTCCCGCATCACAGCTGCATTGCTCAAAGAGGTAGGAGAAAGCTGGTCGGATACTTTCTGACAATGTTCTCATGCCTGAAAATATCACTTTGTCATATCCACGGTGTGTGAAAGTTGTCAATTCTGAATAAATTTCTTCTGAAAAGCAAGTAGAATTTCAGCATTGCCATAAGATCACTGTGGAAACATATCATACTGGAACACTTTGAAATCTGACATTTTCAAATACTTGGAAACTGGGAACATGAAATAAGGAAATCAAAGCTATTAGCAAAAGTTGCATTTCAGGTGTTGTTTTCTGATCCAGAAAAGCAAATACATCCAGATTGAATGTACCAGGAATTCCAGAATTACCTGTTTTATCATGGGTTTGAGTTTTCTTTTGAACTTGAAAATCTTGGGAACCAGATCTAAATCTGGACAGGTGTTAACTAAATTGAAAAAAAAAAAAAAAAAGGAATGCATTTCTGTTCTTTTGCTTTTGTTTTGTCTGCTGTCCCCTTGCATGAAGAGGGTTCTTATTTCCCATGCTGAAACAGCATTATTTACAGAGGTCAGAGTATTGACAATCCCTGACTGCAGGTATTTACAAGAAAACATGATGGCAATTTTAGATGGAGACACAAGGGGAGAAACTTAATTTTCCTTAAGAGCAGGTTTTTGGTTTTTTTTTCCTACTTACTTAGATTATTGTAGATTATTAGTGAGAAAGGAGGTAAGGACACAGCATGACATCGCATTTGAAGCATGGCAATGTCAAATCACCTCCAAATTACCTCCTGCTCATAGAATTTGCCTTCGTTTTCCAGTGCCTGGAGAAAACAATGAAATTTGATAACATGAGTAAGTGGGAAAACATGATCAAATGAACTCTGAAAAAAAGAACAATGAGAACATAACTTGCATATAGATACTTCTCTGGCCAAATCTTATAATCAGTTACACAATGAATGAATGTTGAAATTTGATGAGGGCTGCATGTGACCACGTCACTGAAGGGATGCTATTACACAGGTCCCATACTTGCTGGGAGTCCCACTGCTGAAGGGAATGACAAAATTCAGGCATTTCTGTGTCATTTCCTACTGCTCAGTGAGGGGGAGAGGCAAGACAAAAAGGTAGGGAAAAGTGGATGTTTCTTCCAGCCTGCAACCCAGAATGAAAAATGGGTTGAAGGGATTCAGGCTTTAAAGGGAACTTAAGTGCTTGCCGTTAGACACAAAGCAAACCTGGGAAAATGCTGGTGGCAGGCAAAAATACCATGCAAACGTAGGGTGACAAAATACAGACTATCCAATTTATCAGCCTGGACTGAAGTGGCTGCAGACAGCAAAAAATTAGCTGCCTGCAGATGTTTCAGCAAGTCAGAAAGTGCCTCAAGTTTTACCATGAAATGTTCATTTGTTGGATCTGTTCATAGATCATACCCAGTAAAAAAGTCTTATAAAAAAAAAACTGCAGTGGTATGTCAGTGCACCTAAGTATATTTCAGAGGAAAATTACAAAATAAACAAAGTATTTATCAAATCTGCACTGTTGTTCCAATGCTTCTGCCTTTGCTGCATATTTGCTATGGCATTTTGGGCCACAATCGATCAGTTTTGCCTTATTGCTTAAGCATAGTTTTCGTGTCACAGACTAATCTGTTATTTTCTCAGTCATTTCCTCTGTGTATCTCAGTCACACTAAAACATGCAGAAGGAAAACGTCTACTGCCACGACTGAGTGCAAATAACATTTATGTCCACGTAGAGATCTTTCATGGTGGCTGTTTAAACATGAGAACAGAATAAGGGTTTATAAGGGCAAAGTCATGGAAAAAATCCTGCTGTAGTCCCCTGGAAGTTTCATCTCCTGAGGCTGTGGTTGCTTACACTGGCTCTTCTCAGGGCCCCTAACTCCTCTCCCCATGACCCCTGTGTGCATGCTCCCAACCTGCTGGGCTGGCATCTGGGTGTCAGCTCTGGAGGGAGCTAAGTGGACAGGAAGCAGTCAAAGCCAAGAAGCGGCCCTCTCTGTCCATTCACTAAGATAAAGCCTCTTCTTCCTCTTCCGTACAAGTGCTCAGCCCCATAATCCCTGCAAATGTGACCATCAGCATCTTCATACTGATCAGGAGTGCTGCTGCAAAAGCAGTTTTTTTAGCAAACCTCTCTCCCTTGCATCCTTCTGAAGGCCTCATCTTTCCTTCTTTATTGAGCATTAGCTATAGAATTTAACCCTCAGGGCCCTGTTAGCCAAAGCTTCTGTAAAGGCTGTGTCAATATATACAGGTCATCACTCCTGCTGAAATGAAGACATGTCCTGGCATTTGTATCAGATAGTTCCTAAGCAAAAGCTTTATAGGTGGTTTTTGCAGTTGGGCTCCAGCAAGGAAGGTGGCACTCCCGTTTCCACCCTCAATGCTGGCACATCTTATAAAATGCCCACTTCTTGACATACTTGGCCACCTGAAAACAAGCAGTATGAATTGCTGTGTTCTTCCTGGGCAACTAGATGCTTCACACTATTAGCAATTTTTAGTCATAAACCCTCTCTAGCACTCAAGTGCCATGGCAGGAGATAAGGAGGCAGGGATGTACATCACATCCAGTAGTAGTGAGAACAATATGGACAGAATAAATGGTGTCCAGGTTCAAACCCCATATTCTTCTTGTGTCTCTGGAAAGCACTCCAGTCACTAGGCCATGTATCCTTTTATGATGGATAACATTTCTATGATAGTTTCTTCACTGCACTTGAAAGAAATAATCACTTATTAAACTGTTAGCAAAATAAAAAAGACATTCCAGCTAGATGTTTATTCCCCTCAGCTAGGACAGCATGGTCAGTCTTTGACATCCTCACTAGAGGTGTGCACCACTAGGCTGTCTGCATTTTGGAGTGTGGGAAACCTCCACCATCCCTCTCCAACAGACACTTTTTTTTATGGCAGGTTTTTACTTCCACCATCAAATTTAGCTTCTTTTTTCTCTTCCAGCATGAAGTTTGGATAGATAAACCCAGTCCTTTCCATAACAACATTAATTAATTGATGTAATACATTTCTTCGTGTAAATTCAACATGAAAATGCTGTCATTGCCAATTGGCCAGATAAAGCAACCCATGCAAGCACCATTTCAACAGCCACCTCTGACATGACCAGCACCTCTGTGAAAGCCTAGAAGAAGGACCATTCTGAAGATCTTAATGTTGCTCACTGGTATTTCATTACAATTGTATGATTTACCAAAGGCAGTAAAATGTGAAGCTTGAAAAGTTCAGAAAAAAAAAAAGAGCTCTTTTCCTTATTTAAATGATTCCCATATATTTCCCATGCTTGTAGGGCTAGTTCCTCTCAGGTCTCAGCTATATGTAAGAGGTGCCCAGGGACATCACCATGATTTCCTTTTCAGCCCAGCCTCTCTTGGTCTTGGGGCGCTACACTTGGTTCTTATTGCCAGCAGGGGCTCTCACAGTCAGGTTCTGTCTCTGTGGCTTCTGTGTGGTGCCTTCAGGAAGGCATAACACCTTCATACAGTCATTTCATCCACATTGCTTGGTCAATGAAGACTGAAAGTCTGGAGAGCACAAATCACTTTCCCAGCAAAGTCAGGAGAGGGGGAAATGTGCAGAGGCAGAAATTGCTCAGTGCTCCCCAGCTGATATTCCCTTAGTGACTGCCAGCACCATTCATCTCAAGTGTCATTTTGAGTCCTTTCACATCCCCCTCCTGGCCCTAGACCAACCACAACCACAATTCCCTTTGCAAAAATAAGCTTTAATGAGCAGTTATCAAAGCACAGTAGCCTCAGTTAGAAGAGCGTCCTGACCATCACTGCTCATGGCCAACGGGATAATCGCCCTGCAGACAGAGGCAGAGCCCCAGGCACTGCACTCACACCATGTGTGATGCTGTCCACCCTGGCATGCCAATTGTCACTGTGGCATCAGCCACTGCAGCATTTCTTTCTAGTGTTGTTAGCTTCCAGGGGGAGGGATGGGGAAAAAACCTACTGACTTCCCTTCAGACATGTCAATCATTGCACACGGGCTAGAGATCACCAGCAGTAACAACATCCCCATATTCCTGGCAGTATTAAGGTAAATAAATACCCCAAGGGCAGAGCTTCAAAACAGTGCTCAAAGCACCTGTACCTTGGGTTTGCTTGCTCCTTTTTCTCTGTTTTTCTTGTTTAATTTGAAAAGATATACATATCTTTAAAATTGATTTTCCTTGAATGCCCGAAACAATGGTCAATAACCATATCCAATTAAGTCTAAGGGACAGTTTTTCAGTTAAAGCTCTGAATTTGTTTTAGGATAACAAAACGAGTTACTACCTCTTATGGCAACATTTGCTGGATTGGGGCCCACACAACTTGGAAATATTACTTATGATTTAAGACACTCTTATGTTTACTGATGGTGTTTAGATGGAAAACTACCTAATTTAAGGGTACAAAAAAAACTGATGAAAACTCCCCTAGATGCAGTCTGGTACCAGGCTCTATCCTCCCCAATACTTTTTGAAGTCCCCCAAATGTCTGTCACAAGATAAACAGCAATGTTTCCACTGACAATTTACCATATGACATATCTGAACTTCCACTAACCCTGCAAGCAGAGAAGGACCCAGCCCCGTCCCCTGCATACTCACTTGCCCCTTACAATTTTGAATGGGAATGGCTTTTCCCCATTATAACACATGAATAATAATATTGTCCTACCTCACAAGCATGATGAAAGAGTTAAAACAGGATTTATGAAGCATTTCAAGGCCCTCGGAGAATAAGAATTGCAAATCTACATGCTGATACAGTATCAGGCAGAACATTTCTTTTTTTAGGACGACAAATCAAGTTATTCTGTCTTATGGCAACATTAAGAACTCAGCTGAGATGGTCTGAAAGCATGAAATGCAGCACATTTCTAACAAAAATCCTTTTATCGCAGGATCATAAAAGGACCGATCACTTTAACCACCGTATGAGATAAGACAACTGTTTTGGACTACAATCTTATCTCAGAATTTCCTTGGGTTTGTGGGTTTAATTTGGAATTGGAAACGCTTTTGGATGTGTGTGCACAGAAATCAGAGCATATCAGTCAGAAAAAGAAAATGTAGTGGGAGCTGCCAGCACATGACCAACAACCCAGCACACAGGGTACACTGGAACTGATTTGTACTCTTCTGGAATAACTTTACTTGGGGTGAAAAGAGGTCAGAAAAGATAAACTCCACTGAGACTGTGTTATGTGAATCTGTGAGGGGCCTTGACACTCAGTGCTGGAGAGAGTGTCATTTGATATTTGCCCTGATGCACCCTGCAGGATACCCTCCAGTGTTGTTTTGCTCGAGGCTTGCTCTTCCCAGTTGCCTTTAACTTTATTCAAGGGAAGAGGGATTTTCTAAAGGCAATTTATTCCTTCCTTACATCAGGCTTCAAAATTTCTGCTGCTCTTCCCTTCACTGCTCCCTTTTCAACCTTGCCTGACTAAGCAAATAAATACATTCTTATGAGTATGCATAGCAAAGGCACAGTGGTTCACCCAAGGCTGCACTGCACTGCAGACCCTTCTGAGTGAGCTTTCCTTTGCCAAAAGCCCCTCGACTGCAGCAGTGCATTCAGCCTCAGGAGGAGAGGCTGTGGGACCACAGGATGTTCAAGAAGAATGGGGGCCAGGTCTGAACACAGGGAGGTTCTTCCACACAGACATAGTGCAAGGCCTACAAAAATCATGGTCTGGACTACAGTCCTACAGATGGAAGCTTTGGATGAGGAGAATTCAAATGAGGAGCTCCCTCTGGGTTTTACCCATCTCAGTTGGTATTGATCTGGAAAACCCTATGGTTCAAAGGGTTAACATAGGCAGAGACTACTCCCTTCTAGTCTGGCAGTAGGGATGAAGTCATCTTTGAGAAGAATATATAATTTAGACACCTTATCTAAACCATACTGGGGCCAGAGAGTAGGATATCTAGGACATCATGCTTAGAAACACAGAGGTAATTCAAAGAGCTGCGGCACTGCTTCAGAGAGGGATGAGAAAGCAGCTCAGAAGCGCAGGAGCAGCTCAGCACAAGAATAGGAGTCGCTGTAGGTGCTGCGGAAAATGGAAAGTAGACCCAAGGAAGTTAGCAGTCTCAGAGCTCATGAGCCAGGCTCCGCATCTCCGAGTCATGCCTGGTTCCTCCCCTTGCAGGTCTGGGACTGGAGGAGGAACCCCAGGTCTAAACTTAACTGGGATTTCTGGGATACTAGCTACTGCATCCCCTCACTCATGTAAACTATTGCATTGGCTTCATTTTTCTAGATATTATGTTATTCTATGTATTATGTGTATTTCAATTTGTTCCAGCTAAGGATGTGCCTCCAGAATATAACCCAGTGGACAAGGCATTTGAAACTAGTCTCAGATCTATTTTAGTTCTTCATCTGAACTCTTTTACTCCTTTGTCTCAGTGTGAATTATTTTATGACTTCCATCTGCAGCTTGTTATTAAATCAGTGAGTTCAATATCTGCTGTTTGATGAATGTTTCTCATGAAGTTACATTTACAACTGTGTAGTGTGTAAGACATCAGTTGTTCTCACTTAGCATGAGGTTCCAGTAAGAGCCAGCCAGGCACACAACATCCATCAAAAAATGTCTTTGATCTCTGCTGACTGAATCAACAATATCAGCCTTGAGGGACTGGAGGGACCCTCTGCCAACAGGGAGACTCTCAGAGTCACAAAGCCTTTCTAAATAAAAACTAAACACTGGCGATGACACAGGCTGTGTGTGCTTTAGCTGCAGCATAAGCACTGTGAAGAAATGCCCTTGATGCACAACAGTGATTTTGTGGCTTTCCCACTGGAGCCAGCATGTCCAGGACCAGCCTTACCACATCACTTGCTGCAAATCCTCTCGGGTCAAAGGGACCACGTCTCATAATCTGATGTGGCCATGTGTCCTACACAAAGCCCTTCCTGCTCCTTGCAACAAGAGAACACTGCTCACGGGGCAAAACTTCAGCTGCCCATCCCCAGGTCACTGGAAAGACTGTCAGATTCTCCTTTCTCTCTCTTTTACCTTGTGAATCATTGTTTTCAGGCAATACGGTGGGACAAGGCTGGGAAGCACCCCCATGAGGTTACTGCTCGTGTGTCTGTCTGCTGGGCTAGCTCCGCGGCCCCCGCAGCACGGGGAGATGGGGCAGGTAGCAGGAGGGGTGGGATGGAAATGGAGGGATGGGCCCTGCAGAGCTCATGCAAAAGAACCTCTGGGACAGCAGGAAAACAGAATATCGCTTTGCAGCCAACACCTGCAGCATAATGCAGGGGCAGTTTGAGTGCTGCTGGGAGCTAGTCTCAACTATGGCATTCCCTGATTTTGAGAACTGCCTTTTAACATACCTTAGGAGCTCTTCTAACATAGATAAGAGTGTTCAAGAGCACATATACTAAATAATTTTCTACAAATATACATGCACAATTTTTTTAAGCAGCCTCTTCTGGGTCTTGTGTTCAAGTGCATAAGTGATCATTTCTGACCAACGAATTTGATTATACTAACAAGAATTATTTGCATTTTTGTAAGCCTTTTCTCTTGAGCGTGCCACCACTTGGTCCACAATGAAGGCGAAGAACATTTCCATATACTAAATGATGAGGCTCAACAGAAGAAACTTGCCTGAACTGATCTCAGCTAGACAGACACAAATCTAAAAGCTGAGCAGATCTTAACTTATCTCTAAAAAGCTCCCATATTCTCCTCAGTTACTGAAGGCAAGAGAAAGCGTTTATCCAGTGGAAAAAGGGATTCATTTACATTGATTAGCCTTTCCCTCCCAACATACACATTGTGTAACGTCAGAGTACACTTATTCCACACCAGTAACTCACAGCCATGCTGCAGTCTAAGTGCTCTTTTCCATTTAATTATTCAGGATGTTGGAACAGGCAACCAGCTTTAAAAAAAAAAAAAAAAAAACAATGGAGAAAAAAAGAAATGAATAGGTTTGTCTCATAGAAAGAAAGAAAGAAAGAAACCTTGATGCTATTTTTGTTTAGAAAGATCTAATTCTGGCAATGCAAGCTCAAACAGAAGCCTATAAAAGAAATCAGTGTCATTAACACATAGGCTAATGCTAATTTTTTTCTTTAGAAATCAGACTCGCTTGCTGTAACTGAGGTTAAAAGCAAAGTGTGAACTACAAGTTATTTTAATATGTGAGAACGGAAGCGAGAGATGGGCTGGAACAATAAATGAGCTGCTTGCTAAAAAAAAAAAAAACAGGGAAGGGAGATTGCTGTCTTCGTCTCCGGGTCACATAATCCAGTGGTTGTTTTAAACAAATTAAAGCAGACTGCTTTCTTTCTGCGCGATCTAGTAAAACAAAGTTTTCAGCCAGCAGATATTCAATTTTCCTGGCTAGTTTTTGGATTCCAGCCATGTGTGATTAGTGACCTATTTTCACTGCAATGAGATCAGCTATGTTTGTAGCACCCTGAATCAGCAGATTTGTCCTTATTCCTGGCTCAGTCTGCCAGAGCATTGAGCCAGGACAATTCTCCGAGTGTGCTGCCCTGTTGTCTCTGTGAAGATCTACGGAAAATGGCACTGAGCTGTAAAGGAGCCATACTGGTACCTGTCAGGCCAGGACCATCAGGATCCATGCTGTACAAGCTGATGCTGCTGAACGTGAAATTCTCTTTGTTAATTCTAACTAATTCTCTTTAGTTAAAAGGAGCTAATAATAGAATAAACCTTTGGTGTTTGTGGAAATTGTTCCTGTGTAATGATGTTATACAAACCAAAAGAAGGAAGAAACAGTAGTCAAAGAAGGATCCTGGACCTTAGATTTAGACCTGAAGCAGTTCTAGTCACAAAGATTTGTGACAGACACTTATGGCTGTGGAAAACATGCAGTGTGTAGAATTGGAGCATCAGAGAACCGTTTAGGTTGGAAAGGACCTTCAAGGCCAAGTTCAACCATCACAAAACCATGTCCTACTTCCCAGTGCCACATCCACAGTTCTGTTAAACACTGCCAGGGATGGGGACCCATTCCAATGCTTGACCAAATATCTCACAGTTTGTCGGTACTGCATTGATTGTAAGTAATGCAATTTTGAGTTCACCTCCCAAGTCTTCTGCTGCTACTTGCCACCAAAACCCTGCTCAGTATCTGTGCAAGCTTGCTGGTGCTGACTGGACTGACTCGTACAGGGCTGATCACAGCCACATAGACAAACTTAGGCTGGAGGGACCACACAGAGTTTGTCAGGTTCTAGTTCCTTCTCAGAGAGAGGACATCTGAGATTGGGTTGCTCAGGACATCTCAGTCAAGTTTTGGTAACTCAGGTACAGCTAGTGAATTAAGGACACCTAGGATATCTAGGATCTGTTCCCCCAGGCTGGAGTCTGTTTGGATTAGTATACTTTAAAGATGGGTTTAAAAGAAACTATTTCATATTGAGAGCTGTAATGGAGATCAGAAATCTGACTGCAGCCCCCATTTGCTTAGCCCCACATCTGTTGGTGGTGGCAGGGCTGGGTGCTCAGATCCCCAGGACAAGAAGAGCTAGTGGCAAACAGGCAGCAGTCCAGATCTGTCCCTGGTGAGCAACCGAGACCAAGGGAAGAGAAGGAAATAAAAACAGACAGGTTTCCCCTCTAGCAGCCAGGAAAAGGAAAGAGATCAGCAATAGCTCACATCCTGCTTTCATTCACCTTTCTTTTCCACAGACTCCCCTTTGCGATCTTGAGAGGCCATTAAAGCGCCAGAGAGACACCAATGTGAAATGGACGGGTCTGGCATCCCTGCCAGTATGACTTTGTGGTCACCAGCAGCTCAGGGAATTGAGCTACGCTAGAAAAGCATCCACAACATTAAGTTCAAGCCATGTCCCCTTAGTGCCACAGGCACGCTCTCTTTGCTTTCACAGTGAGTGACAAGTAGAAATGCCTGCCTGCAGGCATATGCCAACAGTATGGGATACTATGAAAAGCCCAGCTCCTTCCAAAACAACAGGAGTGATTTCATTAAGAGAAAATCCCCAAGAGCTTGCTGAGGCAGACACAGCCAGGAGTGACAAAAGCCAGTAGGCAGGAGATGTGCTGTGGGCAGTAAATACAGTACAGCTGGCCAGACGGCAGATCCCTATACCAGCTCGCTTTCCTTCTGCACAGACCCTGAGGGGTGTCCTCGAGCCCCTGCATGCACCCTGCAGACAGCTTTGCAGTGACTGATGTTCTCCGGCTTCCCTTTGGGACCCGACCTAACTGCATTTTAGCAATTTCTTTGTTGTTTGCTGCCTCCAACAGGATCACTGGAAAATTTTCCTCCGTGAGTGACAGAAGGCCCAGAACAATGAGAGCAGTTGCTTTTTGTACTCACAGAGGAGGGCAGAGCGGCCCTGAGAAAGAAGCAGATTTGCAGAGAATTCAGCTAGAAATCGGCATGAGTCCAAACCAAAAAGTATTTCCCCTCATGGTTATTTAATTATCAATGATATCACTGCTTAAAGGCTAATGGATAATGGCAGATGCTTTTTTAAAATAAACCAAGATGACACTTTCATTCCACCAGGGTCATTCCTGGAGGTGTCAGCCCCAGAAAAGGGCAGAGGGAGCAGGAAGAGGCTGCTGGCCAGCTCCGTGCCCTCACACACCTGGCGTGGGATCTTGCAACTCCCAGTGCAAAGTCCTGCCTGTAAGCCTCACCCAGACTGTGAAACCTGAGCTGAAGCCCAAAGTTTCAGGGAAGGTCAAGTAGATTGCTGGGTGCTGGAGAAACACCAGAGAGCTGCTTGACTTGGAGGCATACAACTGCCAACCACAAGGTCAAGTGTGAAAGGGTTCACGTGCACGTGTATGCTTGCACACTACACACACACTCACATAAAAGAGAGGATGGAGGCAAAGACTCTGGGCAGGGACATGGTCTATCCACAGTCTTCCTTCCAGCAGAGAAGGCAGAGGGATGAAATTAAAGGGGATTTCTCAGAAGTGGAACATGAGCAGCAGGACGGAGCAATCCCAGGATGGATGAGGCCAGCTGCAAGCTGCAGCCACTACCACCTCCAGAAACTCCCAGCCACCAGGCCCATCACTCACTGCAATGATTTTCTTTCCAAAAAGGTGTTACATAAAGAAAAACAAAATCAGCAAGGGAATCTGAAAGGACTTCTTCATTTCTGTGTTTAACTCCGATTTTTCCATTGCATAAGCAAGCTTGAACACAGGGAGATGTACTGATCTTACCATGAAGGTGCCTGAGAACTGTGTGTTTATACAACACTGTATTTAGATTAAAGCTTTATGGCCTCTTAACATACACTAGTCTAAAAATAACATTAAGCACATGTTTTTTATCACAGTTAAAGCTATTGCAACAAACTCCTTTCCATTCAAGTCACACCCAGCTGCTTGCTGTTACGTTACATGGTAACAACATTCAGCAGAAACAAAAAACACTTTTGGTCAAAAGAGAATGGAGATTTGATGGCTGCTCCAAAAGCTCCATGAAGTCTGTGAAGGAGAACACCCTGTCAATGCTGTGACATTTACTCTGCTCAGTGAGACACAGGCAGGAGATATAAACAGGCGATGAAGCTCAGGGCCTGATACCCAGTCTGGGAACAACGCGTGGTGGGAACACCCCACCCTGGGGATCGGAGAACATGTTTTCCACCCTTGCACCCTGGCCCAGACTGCTTCACTTGGCAGTGAGGGGAGAACAGCTGTAGAACATGTCCTGCTGGGTGCCAGTGGACAAGCCCTTGTTTCAGGCTGGTGTGTGCCTGGGGTATCTGGGAGAAGGACATCAGCAAGGAGCAGGAGGAAGAGAAGAAGGTTCTGACTGTGTGGGTGCATCTTCCCACAATTAGAGAAGCACAAGATCACATTAATGCAATGAAGGACCAGTCCTCATACACAAAAGCATCAAAACCTTGTAATCAGTGCAACTCTGACCAGCACTGGGGGTTGTCCCATTTTCAGCATGGCCCAGCTCATGCCCCTGGGTCTCATCACTTTCAAATGCTGTTTCAAGAGAAGAAATGTTCAGGTTCGTGGCTACAGTTTCAAGCACCTTTAACTATGTTAGAGTCTACAAACTAGGGGAGGAGAGGCTGGAGGGCAGCCTGGTTCCGTGGTTGATGGCAAGATGGAAATAAGTCAGCAGTAAGCCTTGCAGACAAAAGGGCCAACTGTATCCTGCAGTGATTCTGGCCCAGTACTGCCAGCCAGCAGAGGGAAGGGACTGACCCACTACTGCTGTACGTTGGTGTGGCCTCACCTCCAGCACTATGTGCAGTTTTGGGCACCACAAAATAAGAAGGATATAAAACTATTAGAGAGCATCCAAAGGAGGGCTGTGAAGATGGAGAAGGGGCTGGGGGGCAAGATGCATGAGGTGTGGCAGAGCAGAGGAGCTGAGTGAGGAGAGGCCTCATGGCGGCTGCAGCTCCTCACAGGGAGCGGAGGGGAGAGCTGAGTTCTGCTCTGTGACAGCAACTGGGCCTGGGGAAATGGCAGGGTGCTGTGTCAGGGGAGGGTCAGGTGGGAGTTAGGGAAAGGGTCTGCACCAGAGGGTGGAGGTCAGACCCTGGAATAAGTTCCCCAGGGCAGCGGGCATAGCCCCAAGCTGCCAGAGTTCAAGAAGAGTTTGGACAATGTTCTCAGACACAGGGTTTGAATTTCAGGCAGTGCTCCGTGGAGCTGGACTCAGTGATCCTTGAGGGTCCCTTCCAACTCAGGATATTCTAGGATTCTAAGATTTGGAATGCTGCACAGTGGTAGTGAGCAAACTTACAAGGTTTTCCCATGACTCTACTTAGCTGGGAAGGGACAGTTACAGAAGTAAGGAGTGACTGAGGACTGTATGACAAGACAGCAAGGCTTGTTTTTCCAGTAAAGTTGGAAAAAGGGGTTGACTACAAGGTCAGAGACTCTGAAATACCTCCAGTGATATAAAATACAGCATTGCTTTATGGTAAGCGTGACAGAGCACTGGAACAGGTTGCCCAGAGAAGTTGTAGAGTCTCCTTCTATGGAGATATTCAAGACCTGTCTAGACACCTACCTGCGCGACATATTGTAGGGCACCTGCTTTAGCAAGGGGATTGGACTCGATGATCTGTTGGGGTCCCTTCCAATCACCGTGATTCTGCGATTCTGTGATCTAATCTTCTTTACCTGAAACCCAACCAGTGCTCCTCTTTGGTTAACAGGAGCAGAAAAACAATGTTTTTCACAACTTCCTCTCAGCTTAGAGGGGACAGGCTATGCATTTGACTCTTTGGCATTCAAGCAATAAAAATAAGGAGTTTTTAAAGGAAAGGCTGACTCAGACACTAGCAACACTACTGAACATCCCTATTAAAGGGGACTGGATCCTGAGCTGTTGCAGAGGCTGCACCCACCCTCCTGAAGGCTCACTGCCTGTGCCCATGTGAGGCACATTGGTGTTATCTGTGCTACTGTCAGCTTTGGAAAATGCGCTGATAATGTTTGATCTTAGTTTGATCCCTAGTTAGAAGCTAAAGGGAAGCACGTTGCTAAAGGCTTGCAAGAATGGAGGCTTACTTACGCTTCATCACCACCAAGGCTGAACTCCCAGCAAGAATTCAGAAGTGGTTTTATATCTTTATTGCATTTCTAAACATCAGTGGTGTCCCTGACAAACCTCAAATAGTCATTTAGAAACCAGCAGAAGAAAGCCAAGTAACACAGCTGGTGAAGAAATCCCTCTGTCCTCTATAAACCCTGAGCTAAAATGCCATCACTGGGGCATGTTTCCTGATTTTCCCCATCCACAATTTTCCCTGCAGAAGACTGGTTATCAGCTTCATAACGTACAAGCTTCAAAGGTAATACATATTACTCAATCAGATATGGATGCAGTTGCTGTTCTGTTCCTTTGGTACCAGGCTACTTTTTGTCCCCTCCCAGCATCAGTGCACTCAGAGCAGTATAATGTTTGATAGAGGAAAGGTAAACCTGTACCTACAGTGAAGTGGTCACAGGGGCAGGAAGGAGGAAGATGTGTAGATACGGGGGATTTGATTAGGTCCTAAATGGACTGTGTGTGTGCCACACTAGCTGGCTATGATGCACCTCGCTTGGCTGTGCCTCCTCACCCCTATACACAGCTTGTTATTGCAAGGGACAGGAACTGTCTGCTGCACTCTGCTTTTACAATGGGGTACAAGCCCAGCTGCTCCCATTGTAGTGCACATAATAGGCTTTTTACCAGTACTGGTGCTGGATTAGTGCCTTTGGAAATGTTGTTCAGGACAGTCAGCTATTTTTATTATTTTTCTTGCAGTACATGGGAACTCCAGCCCACACATCAAAGATCCTGTTTGTTGCATGGCTTCCTACATCAAGCAAAGGTAGTCACAAATTCCTGGTCTGCATGGGTGGAAGATGTGCTGGAAATTTCACACTCTTCACCTCTGATTTTGTTTTTCTTGGGAAAACAAGAAGAAGCCATAGATTCTGTTCATGTCTGCGCACACGCAGAGGGGGCAGAACAATTCAGTGGAGGGCCTTAAAGCCACTCAGACACAGACCAGTGCTGCTGCCTTCCTGGGAGCTCTCCCCACTTTCTGTCCAGGAAGGTTTCGGTGTTAGTTGGGCCCATGTGCTGCCACCTCCCAAGAGCCAAGCAGGAGCCATGGGGGTGGAGGAGAGTGCCAGGGTTGGTAGACTCATAAAGGCTGTGTGAAGATTTCTGGGAGATATTTGTGTGGGTCTGCAGATACATACGTGTACAAATATGCAATTGTCTCAGAACCTTGGAACACACCTAAGTTCAAGGGCTGTGCTGGCAGAGGGGATGGAGAGATAACACATTTTGGGGAAGCTGCTGCCTCTGCACCTTCTAACCCACTCCACACCTCCCTGGCTTCAATAGATGTAAAATGTACCCTTGATTAGCCTGTCAGAGAACAGCCTGCAGCCCCAAAACTCACCTCTAAATAACCTATGAATGGGCTTGGGTCTCCTCTTCACTCCAGCTTATGAACCCAAGGGTTCAGGGCAAGGACCCCGTCAGGACCCGCCCCCCACCGCGCCAAAAAAAAAAAAAAAAAAATTTAGAATCCTCCGCTGCTCCTTTTTTTTTTTTTTTTAATGTATTTTATCGCTTTCCTGCCCACGGCCGCGCTTCCCCAGCCGTCCCGGCGCCGTTCCGGGCCCCGCGGCCCCACTAGGTGTCGCCCGCAGCAGTAGGATCCTAGCGCCCCTGGGATGGCTGCACTGCCTGCGGCTGGGCCCCTCCTGGGCCTCACTCCTGGGCCTCCCTCCTGGGCCCTCCACCTGGGCCCCCTCCTGGGGTTTCCTGCCAGCAGAAATGCTCAGTATCCCTTGCTTTAATCCCTTTCTCCCTTAGCCAGGGAGGCAGCCTGGGACACATCTCAATGTGAGGATCCATCTGTGGTATTCGCTTAGGGGTCCGTTTGCCCATAGCTCCCAGCCTGTGTCTGGCAAGGAGGTGAGAACTCACCTCCATTGCCTTGGGAATGGGATAGCAGAGACAGGGGAGCCCATCATATTACACATACAAGGATCACAGTGGCCTTCTTCCATACTCCTCTTACTGTCCCCTTTGCTACCTTTCACTCACATCCTATCTCAGGTATGTGACGTCTCTCTCACTCCACACATGCCCATAGCATGGACATGTCTGTAGAGCAATATAGTGTATCTCTTGGATCCACATCCCACTACCTCATGCACCACTGTCCAATTCCACCTAGGATCCACCAACCTACGCGTGGGGTGGCAACATTGGAAAGACACTCTCTGGTTTAGAAAAGAGGTGATTTCCTGCCTCTGAAAACACATTGATCAATGATGCCCATGGGACCCAGTGCAGCACTGGCCTGACAGATTCATTGGGTACTGGTACATCACTATACACAGAATCATAGAATAGAATCATAGAATCACTAAGGTTGGAAAAGATCACTAAGATCATCTAGTCCATCAACCCATCACCACCATGCCCACTAACCGTATCCCTCAGAGCCACAACTACATGATTCTTGAACACCTCCACGGACAGTAACTCCAGCACCTCCCTGGGCAGCCTGTTCCAATGCCTCACCACTCTTTCTGAGAAGAATTTTTTCCTGTGTTACTGTGTGAGCTCAGTGTTGGCAGGATGAGCACCTCCATGCTGAGAGCCTGTGCAGCACACTTTGCACTGGCCACACGCAGCCCCTGGGAGCACAGATCTACACTTACCTGACCTGGTTTCTAACCACCCGCCCACACTCCAAACTCTCAGTGGGCTTCATTTCCTTCAGAAACAACACCAACTTGATTTTTTAAGATGGCACGTCCCAGTGCAATACTGTACCTATCCCTTCTAATCAACAGATATTTTCATAGAGGAGGTGAAGCAAATTAGAACAGTAATTAACTGAGAAACAATTTGAGTTGTTCTATCAATTCCCTATGCACTGGACTGAAATTATTTTCTGGCTTTCTACAAAATTACATGTACTGCATCAAAAGTAAATACTTAATCTCATATTCTAGTTGTGTTTTTGGATAAACATCACAGCTATAAATCATTTTAATTAGTATATAAAAAAGAAGCAAATAACACATTAACTTTTCATTACCTTTATAACATTCCCCATGGATAAAGCAATTCATTTACGGATATAGCAGCCCCCTCTATTCTGTAATGCTGGTACACAGAGGGATGAAATAGTGTAGCTTTGGGGATGGTTTAGGTCTTTTAGAGTAAGAAATGGCCATGGTTTGCCAATCTACTGCTTGTAAAATAAAGGTTATATACTGTAGCAAAGAAGACTGGGAAAGAAGTGTGAATAATTTGATCCACTCATTAAAAGAAGAGGCTTTTTTAATTGCTGTTCTTACACAGTAAAGGTTTTAATCAGAGGAAAAGTGATCACTAGAAAACTCTGAGGGAAGTAGACTTTTCTTGATGAGCTGTTACTCTAAAGACTCTCCTGTTACAGCCACATACTCAAATACATCCAAAAAATCACAGTTCAGGCAAACTAAGCATCCCAATGGGTGGCAACTTCTTAAGCAAGAGTAATTCAGCTGCTTTCAGAAGTGTAGCCATATGCTTCCATAAAGAACAGAAACATCTGGGGAAAAATCATGCTGTTCTTTAACTCAACAGAATTTCAACATTGACTTCAAATATAGTCAGAATTTCTGTGGTGTTTTCAGTCTATTTTTTTTTTTTTTGGAAAAAATTCTTCTGTTAGCAATAGCTTAAAAACATAAATTGTTGGTTATCTGAGCAAATATAGCTAAGAAGCTTCTCTTTCTTTGAAAGGATGTAAATAAATATCCCATGCAGCCTTCCTACAACACTACCTCCATTGTTTCTGATCTTACATAATTTCTTTGCATCCTGCTCTACAATTTATGTTGTAATGTCTGCATAGGCAATAAGATTTCACACAGAGCTTTGCGGTAGCTGAATCAAACAATAACAATGGTGAAGAAAAAAAACCTGTTCCACCGTATCCTAATTTATTACTCTTGACTGAAATGGTTTAGAGCCATCTCTGAGCCACACAACCAGTAATTCTCTGCTTCACAGACAAGACATATTTTCCTAGACATAAACTAAATTATTTATATAATGCATAGAGCATATGAGCCATCCATTACCTGATACCTCTGAAACAATAGGATGGAAAGAAGCCAACATGAATTGATCATCCAACTGTCCAGTTACCCTGTGCAGGCAATTTATGTCAGATGCTATATAATCACACTCTGAAACATTTTCAAGAAATAAATCTTCCATATTAAGGGAGGTGGTTGTCTTTGGAAAAACTATCGATACGCAGTGATTTTCCAGCTACAGCACTTGCATAGGACATGAGCCAAGTTCCTGCCCCCACCAACAGTATAGTGGGTAGCCATGCCCAGACGCACCTGGTTATAGTGTTAATAGGGCACTGCATAATTTCCCTAAGACAGGTTTCTAGCAAGGCCTGGGTCTCTGAGATATATCTGAGGTGCTTTGGCCAGACCCGGAAGAATAAGCAATCAAAATTATTCCTAGTTTGTGAAATCAGTGGCTCAAAACCCACCTTCAACAGGCTTCCCCACTGCAGCACCTGGCTCTGTGCGCAGGTGGGCTTACTGGTCTTCTCCCCAGGTCTGGTGGCCTCTAGCCAAGCAGAAGCTCCTACAGCTGACCCAATCCTATCTGGCCATGGCCCTGGCAATTTCCTCCCCTGGATCCCTGCCCAGAACTTCTGGACAAAATGAGCTCCAACAGCATTGAAGTGTCACCCTCCTGTCCTGTGTCATAGAATCATAGTCATAGAATAGTTTGAGTTGGAAGAGACCTTTAAAGTTCATCTAGTCCAATTCCTCTGCAATGAACAGACATCCACAGCTAGATCAGGTTGCTCAGAGCCTCATTCAGCCTGACCTTGAATATCTCCAGGGATGGGGCATCCATCACCTTTCTTGCCATCCTGTTCCAGTGCCTCACCACCCTTATTGTAAAAAAACTTCTTCCTTATATCTGATTTAAATCTCCTCTTTGTTAGTTTGAAACCATTTCCCCTTGTCCTATCACAAGAGACCCTACTAAAGAGTCTGTCCCCTTCCTTCTCATAGCCCCCCTTTAGATACTGTAAGGCCGCTCTCAGGTCTCCCAGAGCCTTCTCTTCTCCACACTGAACAGCCCCAGCTCTCTCAGCCTGTCCTCATAGGGAAGTGTTCCATTCCTTGGATCATTTTTGTGGCCCTCCTGTGGACATGCTCCAACAGGTCCACATCTCTCGTATACTGAGAACTCCACATCTGGACACAGTACTCCTGGTGAGGTCTCACCAGTGCAGGGCAGAGAGGCAGGATCGCCTCCCTCGCCCTGCTGGCCATGCTTCTTTTGATGCAGCCCAGGATATGGTTGTCTTTCTGGGCTGCGAGGGCACGTTGCTGGCTCATGTCCAGATGCCATCCTCCAGTACCCCTAGGGCCTTTTCAGCAGGGCTGTGCTCTATCCTTTCATTCCCCAGCTTGTACTAATATTGTCAGTACAGATCATTTCATCCCATGAAAACATGGTTATTAATCAGTTAATGAGATAGTCAAATTATTTCAGCTGGTGAAAAAGTTGGAAAAATATTTGTTTTTCTCTGGACCCTAGAAATTTTCTGCTCTATCAAATTTCTCGTCTCCCTTTAAGTATCTGCTCCACATAATGTTTGGGAAATCTTTGTTTTCCATACCTCAGCTTCCTAATCCACCAAAGTTAATATATTTACATCAAGAACAAATAGCCTTTTAAGTTTTCAGCCTTCATCTCAATTTTGTTCATCTCAAAAGAATTCTTCCTTCTGAGAAGCCAACCTTGGAGCATTCGTCAAGCTGCACAGTCACTAAATGTTCTTCACAATAGAAACTGGGTCATTGGATCAACGCTGTGTGTTTTAATGGGCCCTTACAGCATGTCCATGGATTTATCTGTTAAGATGCTACAAATAATATTTTCCTACTGCATATAGAAGAATGCAGAAAAATCTGATCTGTTACAACTGCAACGTGCACAGTCAGGTGGCCTCAACAGGAGTATCTGTGGGATATATCAAAACTGTAATTCATGAAAAATGATTGCCCTTCTCTGGCTTTTCCTTGCTGCTCCACAAGACCCTGCTAACAGCTCACCTCAACAGTCTGAACATTTCCCAGCTAAGACTTCGCACTGACAAACTTGACCTTCCAAGAGCACTGGTATTCTCAGCTCCCCTGTCCCTCGGCACAAACTCCTGGGACAGCACAGCAAAGACTTTGGCCATGCTCCAATAGTGGGCAGCATATCTCCAGAGCTGCAGGGGCTTGCTGTGAGAACACCATCTCTCTGGTTCAGCCTGCCCCTCAGCAGTTCACAGGATGGCTCCAAGTGACGCACCTCCTGACCTCCACACGTCTCCCTGCAGCTCCCAAGATTTGTAATAACTGAGGATCTGCTTGCAGCTCCCTCCAAGCCTTCCTGATATAAAACTTCATGTGTTTCCTGGCATTGTTCTCCAGCAAGCAAGCTGGGGGGCTTTCTGTCAAAATGGATTTATTTTCTATTTTTAGCCTGGCTCTCTGGAGACACAAGTCTTGAGCAACCATCGGCCTTGAGTAACTGCCGTTTTTCCCCACATGCACTTCAGCATCTTCTGAAGCTGTTAGTAGTTTCAACCGTCTTTGACAGTAGAGACCTTGAAGATATTAAATTCCTGTGAACTTCATGAAATCAGGCAGCCAGGCTGATTCCAGCGGCTGAAACACAACAGGAATTCAATTATGGTAGCAGGCACCAGAGGCTGCATGTGGGACTCAGCAGCTGCGGCAGCCCCAAGGGCTGGGACTCTGAGAACCCCGACTCAGACCTTTCCAGGTGCCCCAGTGCTGTGCACAGAGGCAGGGACAGCTGGTGAGCATGGCTCTGCTGCTCTGGGAGGGAACTACTTTATTACTGATGTCTTTCTCTGTTGCTCTATCCTGTCCTATTTTTAAATCAGCTCAGTTTTCCTAACTTCTTGCCTCTTTTCTTGCTTTTCCAAGTCTTTCCATGACTATTTTTCTTTCATTTCTTTCCTCATCTAAATTCCCATTCTGTTCACTTCTTCCTTTACCCTCCAGAAAATCACTTCTTCCCCATGCAGTACTGATCACCAGGAGAGGACCTGGTGGTGCTGGGACAACCTTGCTTCTCCAAGACCTCCTCTCCTCTCCTCTGACTCTTCTTCCCCATGAAGGTCATTTAAATCCAATGGGAAATGACAATCACATAAGTGACATGTAAAATATGACAGTATCTCTTTTCCCTGTGCCCTAAATTAGACAGAGGATTTCATTTTGTAGTGGTTTTGTTGAAGTGCGGGGAGACCTCTTACCTTTTCTGGGCTACCCAAGTAGAAGACAAAAGATTGCACAACACAAAAGTAGAGTCCCACAGCTCCAGTATACAAAAGCTTGAATGTAGGCGTTATTAAGAAGTACCACAGCACATGAGGTCTGAATTGGTCTGCAGTGAGTTGAACCCATCCACATGTCTGAATATTTCAGCTCCCTCTCTCCTTTGGCATGAGGTTAAATGCAGAAATGTCCTTGTGCATTTACCACACAGCAGGTTATCCAGGTGTCAGGCAGCATTCTAGAGTTCATTTCCTTCCATCTTCATATAATCTCCAGCTGCTTGTCAAGTCTTCCAATGATACTTAAAAATGAAAAGGTGAAATACTTACAACTTGTAACCCACTATTGTTTAACAGTTGATTTTCAGAAGGAATTCTAATGGCAAATCATCTATTCAATGGGTATTTTTTCTTCTTATTGAAATATAAGCTGAAGTTCATGCAGGAGTGTTGGAGAGCCATGAACTGAATCTTCTCACTGTGCAGAAATATGAACTGCAGACAGTTTCCCATCAAGCAAACCTGACCAGCAGCCACCACAGGACAATCGAGTCCTTCACAGAAGTCAAGCTTACGCTCAGATCTCCTCTAAGGCCAGGAAAAAAGCTACTGCAACTCCATGGCAAGCTGCAGGCCACATTCAAAGTGTGATTCTACTGGTCCCTACTCTGACAGGACAAAGTGCAGAACTGCTTAAATCACTTCTGTACGGGGGAAATCCTACCAAGTTTCTAAAACAGCTATTGAATATGTGGTGTCTCTGGCTGAGACATTCTAAGCGACTTGTTCCCTATGCATGCTGAGAGGGCATGGAGAGCTCAGCTGAAAGCCAGGCCCTCTCTTTGCCAAAAAGGAGATTCTGGACTTGAATTGCCCTGCAGACATGGTGAGACCCCTCCCTCTCCTTCAGTCTATCAGAGGGATGTGATGGAGAAGGTGGGTGTGGGTATCCTTCTGCCATGTCCCTCTTAGGACAATGAGGCAGGTTGTGCACCCTCCCTCCTCTTCCAGCACTGTCACTGTGCATCCTCCTCCTGACAAGGATGCAAGTGGAAATGCAGCAGATTTCCAGAGAGGAAACCAGAGTTCATGTTCATCGTGGCACCAATGAGAAAGGGGAGGAAAGGTTTGCTCTTCACACCTTTGCTTAGACCTGTCTTTTGCTACCTCCTCATGTCGCATCGAGCACCGGAAAATCCCTCTAAGTGGGTGCCTAACTATGTAACCTACATTTAGTACAAAGTTATTTCTAAGTTTTATTTTTTTCACACTCCTTTCTACAGTGGAGGAATTTTCATAATTTTACAGGACCTCCTTATCTTTGCAGGAGAGCCCAGCTACCTAACTAGCAAAATATAAGGCCATTATAAAACAGGAGAATAACTGCTTGACTGCTTATCTCAAAGATAATTTACTCTCTAACTAAAGAGGCATATAGCTGCAAGATGGGAATTTATTTACAGTTCATGCCTGACCTTTTTAATGTCTGGTAAAATCATGTTATGAAACTGTTTGAAAATTTATTGTCCTCATTTAGCAGTGCTGACATTTTGTGATTATTGGCTCTGCAAAACCTACTGACACTGTCAGGAAAACAAAGTTCAGAAATTGCTCCCAGGGAAAAACAAGCCCTGATTTTCAGAGTGTAGAACACTAACAGATCCCTTTTATTACATATTTTTAATATCCACAAAAAAAAAGAAAAACAAGCTGCATAGCAAAGCTGAAAAAGGAAAAGAGAAAAATACCCTTGATTAAATGCAAATCAGAACAGAGCTGCACTCCCAGCTGGTTGAAGTCAATGGTGAAAAGCATCATCACTCCAAAGCAAGGATGATCACGATGATGAATGTTCAAAGATCAGTTCTGTGCCAGTTGGGTCTGGTGGCAGGTGGAAAATGGCTCAGAGCAGTCCAGCTGGCAGCGAACCAGCCACACGTCAGCTCCAGGCTCATGTAGGCACTGTAGGCGATGCACCTCAGCCATTAGCACTTGTGGCACTTCTTAAGCGCTCCAGACACATGAGTGGCCCCACTTGCACATAAAGGGCTGAGGAAGAACCGAGAGGGCTCTTCACATTGCCGCTGGCAAATTATGTTTTCTCTACATGGCATGAGGAGGTGCTCCTCAATGGGTATCTAGCAGACAGCACTGATGAGGTCAAGCCACTGCACAAATAAAATGTCCATAAAACTGTCAGCAGGTAATAGTTTCACTTGGCACTTGGAATGATGTTGAGAAAGCGTTTGCCAAGATACTTCAGTTGTGTTCATGTAGAGCAGCCAAATTACTGCAACATAACCACTTGCAATCTTTTTAGAAGGTGTTAGGTTTTTTTCCTGACCTCTCATTTCTCAATTTTTTAAGTGTTACCAATCTTACTCTGAAAATTCTTATTTTTCTTCTTGATGTTTCCCACCTAATGCTACAAAAAATGTAGGTTTGTGAATACCGGCAAAATTCTGTACGACGGTAAAAAACTAACTGTTGCATCAATTCAGCTTGATATTGATTCATAAAACACTTTCCATTGAAGATACAGGACACTAGACCTCAGCTCTTGGATTATGTGTGATGGTGATGTATCAGGGATTAGTTATCCAGTCTTGCATAGGTTGTTATGGGCAAATGCATAGTTAGCTAATTAGCTTTGCATTGGAGGACATGGGTTTTTCAATACGTTTATCTTGCTATAAAACCATTAATGAAAGCACATAAAAAATCTTTCAGGATTGTTGCTACAAAATGAAGAACAGGTTATCAACCTTTCAACAATTTCATTTCTAGATCCAGTTTGCTATAAGAATTGCAAACAAAACCACAGGGTACACCAGACACCATGGCAGTATGTGACAAGAAAAATGTAAAACTCTAAAAGTAGAAAAATTGTGCTTTACACTGGTATGGAAGTTCTTAAACACCGTTATTCAGAGTTAGCCAAGCATCTCAGTGATTTCATTTAATTATAGTGGTCTTTACAGCAGCTCTTTTGTAATGACTGGTTTAACAGAGTGATCTTACAAAGTGTATTCAGTCATCTGAGGTCCAATAGTATGGACTCATTTGTGCAACCGGTCCACTTACAAGCTGAAATGTTTTGAGTTAGGCTGTCCTTGTATCTCCTTCTTCAGGCTTTCAGGAACTCATAATGACTCTTTAGTTACATTTATTTTTGTGTTGTTACTCGAGATATTATGAGACTGCCTTCAGAGAAGATTGCATCTGACTCCTGTGATTTTGACATTTTAATGACATTTTAATGCCTCTCGTTATTGCTCCACAGATCACATACATTAACAGAATTATTTCAGCATGTTAAGCAGATAAACAATTTATGGTAGTGAAAGAATACAAAGAATATGTAGAGAAAGAAGCATACTCTGGGGTATAAAGCAAGTAGCACCTCAGTTGAGGTCTTGGTCAGTTGAGGTGTCTGTGTCTTGGCCAGGTATCAGGTTAGTTAATAGAAATTAGAAAATTACAGAAGTGGCAATCAAGCGAATATGTTATCTTTGAGAACACTGGTGCTCTAACTGCCACAAAGGTTTCTGCTCAACCTGGTATAGGCATTTTGACTCTGCTTGGTGGCATCACTTCAAGCTAGTGACCATGAATGTGCCAAAGAGTCACTCTAAGGTCTGTTGTGTCAGTATGTACTAAATAATATAACAGCTGAGCCCTCACAGAATGGCTGGGTAGAAATGTCTAGTTTAATGTGGGTGCAGTCAAGCAGCATATTTCATTTCTTTGTTGTTTTTTTTTTTCCAGTTTGTGTCCCTGTTACCAGTCCCTCGAGAGATGCTTTGCAGAAGGAAGGTGTAGAAGAGTGGCTTTGGCTGCACTGGTGTTAGCTCTGCCCTCTGTCACCACTGTGATGGGCAAGATCTCTTTCACCCATCTTCTAAACAGGACATGCTGCCACCTCACAGTTCAATGAGTTGAAAGAAAAAGATACCAAGGGCAAAAGAAAACTTAAATTCACTGAAATCGCCCTCACTAGCATGTAACCACCTCAAACAAAGATATCCAGTAAGTGCTGGAAAGTAACCAAAAGCCAAGCTTTCTAGTCATGGCTCACAGCAATCAGCCACGCAGGGCCGGGAAGGGATGAGGGGTGCCCAGAGGTGTTCCAGCTAGTCCTTGCAGGCTGCCAGCCCTCCACAGGTCGGCGGGAGGCCTGAAGTCTCCTTCCATTCCCACTCCCACAGGCCCAGTGGCACGGCCAACCCTGCCGTGGGTGGCTTTGGTAACAGCCATGCCCTGATCCCTCAGCTGTTACAGGACCTGAAACTCAAACGCTGCAGTCATGTTTCAATACCTCAGAAACATCTACAGCCTTTAGCACTATTTCTGCCTCCCTCCCCCCGATCCTGTGAGCTGCTGCAAGGGCTATTGACTGAAACCACCGAGCAGATTTTATTTGCCTTTGGAAATTAAAAGGCAAAAGCCTCCCTGTACTGTAACAGCCATAAAGTGATTGAATTAAAATGCAACAGCAGCTAAATAATTATCACGTTACTCCATTAGTCCACATTCATAAAGCAGAGTTATCAGCACTCAGTGACTTCCAACAATTATTTTAAATGTTTTTTTAAATGTGGTAATGGGGAAAATTTATGGAGTGTTTCTAAAGCAGCTTGCTTCTGAAGGATTTATTCATCAACTCTTCATTTATTCCTGTACTAACATTTGCAAGTCAGCTCTTAAGGAAATTTTGCATATTTTCACTCATAATAAATAGCATTTTAAGATATGAACTGCAAATGACTAAATGTTGCTTAGAAGGGAGAAAAACTTTGGGTAGCCATTCAAAAAAAATGGCCAAGTCAAAACCAAAAGTAGGTTCCCATTTTCAGGGAACATGGCTAAAGAATTTGACCTTTTAACGCTAGGGATGGACTGAAATGCCAGCAGGCATGAGCAAGGCTTCAGTCCATTTAGTTACCTTCGACACCCCAGAGCGATCAGAGTACCTGATCCCCATATGCAAGATGTATGCTATGTTATTGCTGCTTTTTAAAGAGTTCCTTCCCTGGCTCTGGTAAAATCAAGAGCAGCACAGCAATCGCCAGCCTGAGCAGGCAGACCCAGCTGCTCCAGCTCTGCTTGAGGCCGTGAGGAATGAAGCAGAGCTCAATCGGGGCATAAAGTCCCAGGCACGTGCAATGCATTCATTGCTTACTGTTGTTGCTCTGGGGCCACGAGAAGCTGGGGGTGACATTACTGGGCCAGGAGAAGGTGGAGGTGATGCTTATGGCTCATCCCTGTTGACTGTTCAGGAAGCACTCCCAGGCATGTTCAGTGCTCAAGGACCTGAAAGCGCACAGACTGCATTATTTGCTTATTCTCCCCGGTGAATATCCTTAACGAGCCAACGAGCTGTTAAAAAATGCCCAGAAATGAGAATATCTGAGAGAAATGGCAGATTAGCAGACTTCGCAGGGAGGTGGAGAATTCATTCACAGCCACTGGGGTAGGGTGGGAGAATGAGCTCCTCATTACTAATTTCTCAGTCAATTCTAAGATATTTTCTTGACCATTTTTTTCCTTCAAAGAGGTCAAAAGAAGGAGAGAACTACCAATTACATGTTGCAAGAGTGCTAAAAAATGAATGCAAAGGAACTTTCTGAGGTCTTGGTGACAAGGCCCAGGTTTTCCAGAACAGCTAGAGGAATCTTGCTGGTTTACAGCACACATAATCTCTTCACAGCCCTTTAAAGTTTTTGTAAAATAAAGTAACTGCAAGATATTTCTGTTGTGTGTAAAGACCCAAATCAAGGAACTGTTTTAAAACTGTGTGCTACAGAGAGGCAGCATCAGAGAAATTCCCACACTACGCAGCACCAGAACACCACAGAGACAAGAAGCACGTAATGCTAGCTGGTATACCACACCTACTGCTAACTAGTGCTGCTGCTGCCTCTTAACCCACCATCCCGCTAATTAGGAGGGCCACAGGAAAACTTGCAGAAGGATCAGAGACATGGGAAAAGCCCAGTAACTTGAAGAAGTCAGGAAAAATCATGTTACAGGACAAAAAAAAATTCACTGTGGTTCTCTCTAGGTAGTAAGAAAAATACAGTGCAGGCACAGAGGCAAAGGCAAGTTGTAAACAGGCAGTGCTGAAATTCCAGTTTCACATTCACGTATGTTGTCATTTCACAAGGTTCACTCATTCTGCTCTCCACAAGAATTGCTCCTTTTTAATGACAGGAATGCAGAGGCCATATTTTACTTCACTCAATCTATACACTGCACTCCCTTTAATTAACTAGTATCTTGAATGAGGAACACTTGCACTTTGATGAGTAAAAGAATCAGCAGAAATTGAGTGGATGAAATAGACACAAAGATATAACCCAGGAGCATGATTTAACCCACTGATGTTAGAGGAGACGATTCTGAATCATGGTGTCATGGGGTTCATCCTGTTATTTTCTACATCCTGTCTCTGAAAGATGGGACAGATGGGGTGTTTGTGTTTAACAGTGAGTGTTCTTTTCAGAGCTTGATCCCCATCCCACTGGTGACTGACTTGGACATCTCTCACATTTAAAGGCCTCCATCCTGCATTTGTTGTCTTGCATCAGACTGTCCTTGAACAGGTCGAGGGAGGCAGTAGCCACACATTTACTTCTTGGACAGGTGAATTACAAACATGTCATAAATATCTCCTCCATTTCATTTGTGCAACAAAACTACAAGGGCTGATTTTCTTATTTTTTTTCCTTCAGTAATTGCATTTCAGCGAGAACATTTCAAGTTATTATTTTAGAAGTGATAGAAGAATTTATCATCTGCGTTAGTTTGGCAATGTAAAGTCTTGCCTATTCAGATTTTCTAAATCAAATGGTACTTTTATTCTATGAGATAACAAATCCCTGATTGAGTTTGACATACACTGATATATTGCATTACTCTGAGGTCAATGAAAATCAATGAACTAATTTTCATAAAATAAGGAATTTGCACTTTTGGGAAAAAGAAAACAAATTCTCAACACTTTCATGCAAAGCACATTGCAGCTGTCCACAAATACAGTAGCGCATCTGAATGAATTTTTCTTCATTCATGGTAGAACAGGTTCTATTTTCTCCATATTTCTAGTGCACCAAATCTATTGACCAAAATCTCAAAATAAAACATCAAGAAGAAATATTGACTCAGCTGCTCTGAAAGCCTGGATTCCGGTGAGGACTATCATTTGTGTTTTATTGCTGCTATTTATGTCCACAACAGAAAACTTCAAGCATATTCTGCTGTGTTATGTCTGCTGCAGCGTATGATCCTTATGGCTTTGTCTACAGCCATATAAGTGTTACCAACAGCTTCTGAGCTCATGCAAAACTCCAGGAAGCTTTTAACTGTTCAGCATCTGATCAGATAGAGGGGTTCGGACCTGGTCCCACTTCAGGCGTACTTATCACCATCCTTCATGGCAGATAAAAGCCATATTCTCTATTTCCACAGTATTTTCATTCTTTCTACAAAATGCACATCTACAAATGATTGTTTCATTATGAAGAGGTAAGGAAGAAGTGCATGGTAATAAATCACACATCTCATTCATGGCATGGAAGCAATCATAACAGGCTTAAACTCAGGTAGAGGAACATGAATAAATTCTGTGACAATGAAAATTTAGAAGTAAGGTATTTAGAAAAGAGACAGTTGTAACAACTTGTGCTACTTTATAGAAGAAAATGTAAGGTATAAGGTCATTGCAATTCAAAGACTTTGGTCAATCTGGAAAGAAGTCAAGCGATACAGATTTGGACCAGCCCATTCTTCTCTTTATCTGACAGTCATCAGCCCCACGTGCACGTGACAATGTGCAGAGCCTGTGTGGCCTCCATGCCTGGCTGGTAAAGAGAAAGTGGGGGATTATTTCAGACAAAATGGGATGGAGTTCCCACAGCTGTGGGGAGAATCCTTCTGGCCAAACACAGACACAAACAGCAGTGTCAGAAATGATGCACCACTTTGTCTCTGCAAAAAGGGCAGTGAATGCTCCAGCATTCATGCATCAGTCTGCATCTCAGCCAGTACCTCAAGCACAATTGCTGAAGTGCTGTCCTGCTGCAAAGCAGAAGTGGCTGGAAGCTCTCCCTTACTTCCTGCTTCAGGAGCCAGCTGTGCTCAGGCAGCACCTACAAGGAGGGCATGCTTGGTTCTCCCCACAGGCACACACAGGAGCAGCACACAGAGACATCTCCGAGCTCAGTAGCAGGGCAGAAAAAATGAGCAGGCTGCAGCACAGTGCTACGTTCAAATTTAGGAGAAAGAGACACGCCAAGGGTGACAGAGTCTATGCTGTGAAGGTTTATTTACACTCAGCATAAATAAGTGACAATAATAAAAAGATAGACCCTGGCGGCAAATGCTAATCTATATCCTCAAAGGTAAGAGCTGAACTAGAGCAGGAGATAAATACCAGTAATGGGTATTTATGTTGCATCTTTTTGTAACTATTTTCAATTTTGTAATGAAATACTCAATCCACTGTGCCATTTACCTCTAATTCTAAAGCTTTCTGGTAATACACATCACATGCAAGCAACTAGCTGGGCAGTGGACACGCTGCCAGCTGCTCTGCTGGACTTGTGAGACACACATTGAGCACACTGCAGAGCTGATGACAGTGGGGCTGTACTCTACAGCTGTCAGGCACCCACTGAATGATTGCTTACCTCCAGGGCATGCAGTTCTTCTCAAAAAGGGGTAGTGGGCCAGGCAAAAGCTCAGTGTTAGGGGCCGCTGACTTGTTTGTGGTCCATTTGTCTTGAAATTCTTTTTCCTCTAGAGTCAACCTGTGTTCCTACTTTTAAAGCAAATGCACTCGATTTTGAGCCAGCTGGCTCTTCACTGAACACCAGTGGTCCTAGTTTCTAATGGGAAGGGTGGATCACACTCCTTCTCAAAAGAGAGCCCCCTACAACACATTTGGTGTTTAGTTTTCTCTCTCTTTTTAACTGTTCTACCCTTTCAGGAGCAATTAGTACTCACGGGACAGAAAAGAGATCACTCCTGGGGTATTCAGAGAAGAAGTTCAAGTCCCAGCTCCTGTATACCCAGTATTTGGTATCTAAATATGGTCATTTAAATAGAGCTCTTGTAAGGCACCATGGTTGAGACTCACGACAGCATAATCTGCAACCTCCTGTTTAGGCCCCTGAAGTTAATGTCCTGATCTGAATCAGGCAAGGAGCAAAGCTAGACTCAAGCTCCACAGCATGAAGGTGGTGCTCTCTACCAGCTGCAACTTCTTTCCTGGAACTTAAATGTGAAGTCCTCTGGATACACTAAACCTTATTGTAATGTATAAAAATATATGAAAATGTATTCTCCACAGGTAATAATTAAGAGATAGATTTTGTTTTACTTCCTCCTCACTATAAAGAGCTTTCAAAGATTATTCTGGATTTCCAGTTTTCCAGCAGAAGCAGTAACACAAAAATATCACATCTAATCTAGTATTCCAAGAGTCTTTGTACAATTAAACACATGATAATGTGATAACTGTCACTCAGCCATTAGCAATACTGCAACACAATTAACCTTTCTTTCAGCAACACCCACATCTGGCTGGTAGCCATTCACCTCGCTTGCCATTCTCAAGTTTTCCCTGGTAGCCATCGCCATTTTGGTTAACAACTTAAAACAATATTTTATCACCAAAAGCTTTTGTCCACGAAATACTAAAATCCAGCATTTTTCTTTTCTTTAAATGTTGACATTAAATCAGCAGCAGGTTCCTGAATTAGCAGGTATGGCAATATCTCTTATGAGTGACGTCTGAATGAGAGGCTTGGCCCTGCATTCATAATTCACTTAGACGCGCATTTTGATAAATTCCTATCAACCAGCTGTCTGAATTTTAAACAATAGCACTCTGAAGTGATTTTGCCATATCACGGGGAGAAAGCGAGCAAGGAAATTGCAGTAGTAGCTCTGCTAATCAATATTTCCATTACGTTAAGGAATAAAGAGCTATCTGATTTTTGTGTGGAAAGCCATTCTTTCAGTTTTGCCATTACTTGCACGTGAATTTAATTCTGGACAGGACAGTCAGTTTTCACTTCCAGACACATAAAGGAAAGCATGTCAAGAAAGGATGTGGTGTTCTTGCTGGGCATCAAATTGACCATGAGTGAGCAGTGGGCCATGTGCCATGGAAGGCCAACTCCTCTTGGACTCTGTTACAGAGAGCACTGCCTGTATATCAAGGTACATAATCCTTCCTGTCTTCTCAACACTGCTGAGATGCACCTGGAGTGCTGGATCAAGTCCCAGGTTCCTCAGTACCTGAGAGACATGGACATAGCAGAGAGAGCCCAAAGCACCATAAAGATGACTATGAGCTTGGACATGTAGAGAGTGAGGCTGAGAGAGCTGGGCCAGCTCAGCCCAGAGGCAAGAGATCTTGAGGTGGATCTCATCTATGTGTATAAAAACTTGCTGGAGGGAGCAAAGAAGACAAAGCCAGCCTCTTCTCAGTGGTTCCCAGTGACAGGACAAGGGGCAATTGGTACAAATGGAAATAATTTTTAAAATATTTATTTACTTATTTTATGGTGAGCTCAGTCAAGCACTGGAAGAGGTTGCCCAGAGTGGTTGCGTGGTCCCACCATTAGAGATTCATTCTATAAACTCACCTGAATGCAGCTGAGGGCAACCTTCTCCAGCTGGTCCTGTACCAGGCAGAGGGATTCTTTCTACAAGCTTTGCTTGGAATCAGGAAACTAGCATCAGAGAAAGAAAAAGGCAAAAGGGGGAAAAAAGAAAAAAAAAGTGAGTTTTTCATCTTAATAATCAACAATTCTGGCTTGGAGTACACAAACACAGTCATCATTAACACTACTGATTACACCAACATCCAAAAATGCATGTCCGAGCAGATTTAGGGATGTGACTAAAGACTTGATGCTCCACTGTGTCTGAGCCCAGTTTGCATGACCCATACCAGGGGCTCTGGTATGGGTCATGCAGAGAATTATCCTTGATGCCCCATTTCCAAAGGATTTTATATCACTAGTGCAGGTTAGCTACCTTTGTGACTTTTCGTGGCTGGCTTTTAACCTGGACATGTCAGAGAACACCCCATCTCAGAGCTTCCCACAGCCATACACGTGTATTTATTAAAGCCCTGAAAGCAGTTAGCTGTGGCTCCACAGCAGCCTCAAACAGCCTCAGTGTTTCCCCTAGACCTTCCTCTCTCCTGACAGTAACTCACTCCCTAATTCAAGATGCTTCAGATTCCCTCTTAAAAGATAATCTTTATTGTCAAGCTGGTGCTGCACAGCTGATAGAGTGCCACAGGCTGTAATAGCCAAGCCAGATAACCTCTGCAGACACAGCAAGGGTAACCATAGTTTTTTTCTCTAGCTGGTACAATTCCTGTAACTATTATGAGGTGAAGGCAAACAATTTATAAAGTGTGAGATAATATGATTAGCAGAAGTTACCAACTTGACAGTCACGGAGCAGCAGAGGCCATTTGCCACCCATTAAAACACACTGTGTGTGTTAATGGCCTCTGTGGCCACCCTGAGACATAATTTGTTTAAAAATACCAAAGTTAAACTGAAATTGGTGTACTGATTAATAGTTGTCAATATAAATTGAAATCAAAGAACTTAAATATTGCATGTTTCCCTATCTAGAGAAACTAATAGGAATATGTATGGGAGAAATCAGAACCGACCAATTCAGTTGCTCTGTAGAAGACGTATTAGCAAAGAACAGACCCTGAACGTTGAAGCCGAGTCCTCACTTACAACCAGGAAACCACAATTCAGGCAGTAAAGCTCAAAAAAACCACAAATAAAGGCCCATTTGGGGCACAGTGATGCAACATAACCTCTATGCCAGTAGAGAAGCAAACCTCTTTCTAAAGGCTGTGATGCAGGCTGTGTCAGAGAGCATAACCACAAAATAGCCTGTTTTTCTCATCCATTATAGCAATTCCAATGTTCCCAAGTGAAAGGAGTAGAGAGCCTGTAAACATGTCATCAGACCAGCAGCTATGTTTGCTCCATTCAGTTCTTAGTTGAATTGCATTCAATTGTTGCCACTGGTTACCGGTAGGCACCGTTTCACATTGAATGGGAGTTATTAGAAAAGAACTACAACTTCAAATAGATTTAATTCCCCTTTACTTTTATCATTACATGAACTTTATGAGAGGTTTCTTTTTGTGTTGCCAGCTAGACTATTTTTAAATGAACAATTTATGAGTATTTTAGTATTTGCCGTGTCACCCAGGACATCAACCTCTACAATAAGAGGATACAATTGAAGCTCAGAAGAGCTCCTCAGTGCCTATTTGTACAGCTAAAATTGCAGTTTGTGCTAGACAAGAGTCCTCATGGAAGGCATTTTTATGACATCCCCTGTAGCTTCATATACATTGCTTCTTGTAGAAACATCCCATGCATGCTAACAAATTCAGAACTGCTCTGTGGTAAGTACCAATTACTCAGCTAGTGCGTATTTAAGAACAAGTATCTTTTCTCTTTTTGAAATTCAAGATGTTCCAGTTGGTCCTTTCCCATTCAGGTGCGTGGCACCTGTTGCCTCTGTCATCTTCTGACAAAGGGACAATATACAGAGTCACTCTATGAATGACAAAAAGGTACTGTTGTCAAACTGACTTATCGCTGGAACCAGTAAGTTTTCAACAAAATTTCAGCTGGCATTTTATTCAGCACTATAGAAGTGATCCTTGACAATTTGTTCATACTTTGGTATGAACAACTGTCTCCATCACATTAAATTCATTTTAATTTCAGTGTTGTAAATTCAGCTTGTTTCTGCAAGGCAAAACTTGTAACTGAAATCTGATTATGGCAAAAATACCGACTTTTAATAGCAGCTTAAGCAAACTGAGCACTAGAACATCCAAGGGGGCGGACAACCTAAGATTAGAATCATAGAATCCTTTGAGTTGGAAGGGGCCATTAAAGGTCACCTACTCCAACCCCACACAGTGAACAGGGACACCTACAGCTCAGTCAGGCTGCTTAGAGCCCCCCCAGCTGGACCTTGAATATCTCCAGGAATGGGGCATCCACCACATCTCTGGGCAACCTGGTCCAGTGCCTCACCACCCTTATCATAAAAAAATATTTTTCTTATATGCAACCTTGTCACATCCCACCAGTAAGGAGGGAAGGGGTGACCAACTGCAGTGAGAGCAATGGAACCAACCCATGTGTTCTGCCTACTCTAAACTACAGGTGGTCTAATCTGTAGCTGATTGACCAGGCGGAGCTGACAACACAGCCTGCACCTTGGCTCCATGTGTTCTGGTTGCTCGCAATGTATCTACTTTGAAAATATTGCAAGTTTTGTGTGAAGCCTTTTAATACAAGATAGCACACACTAAGCTCTGAGGGAGAAATGAACTTGGTGAACATCCAGAGGTGTGAAAAAGTCAAACTAGTCAAGCTGTCTAATGTTTCCAGAGAAGTCCCCTGCATTATTTGCGGCCCATAAACGAACGTCCTGATTCAGATGAAATTCAATAAAACAAAGCGGGGATCAGAGACACGCAAGAAAACAGATTGTCTGCCATGAGAGACTGAATCCACATACCTTTGCTGTAGAAGGACTATTGTCAGGGAAAGCTGGAAATGAGTATGAGGGCATACAACAGTTCTGGGCTCAGAGACTGAACCAGAGTAAAAATGACAACTTTAGATAGCACAGCCCAAGGAGATTCCTCTGTAGGTGAAGAGCAAAGCAGATCATGTATGAACAGCACTGAGAAGGCTCCAAAGAAGCCAAACAGGATGGCAGTGGGCATAAAAGTTGCTCTGACCATCATGGATGCAGCCATTTTAAAAGCATGAGTCTGCTGAGCTTACAGAAACTGTCTAAAATAGCAAAGAAAGCTAGAGCTGGGAGAATTAGAAAATCAGAAACTACTTCAGTTTTTCAAACTTATCCCTCTGGGATGAGTCTCACTTCTAAATAGAGACCTCAGCTGAAAAGGCACAAACTCCTCAAGCCATTGGGAAGCTAAGGATGGAGCTCTGTACAGGAAGAGCTCCATCCTCTTCAGCTTTCCCATATCTGGGTACTATATATAACCTGCTCTGCTTTTTTTATTAAAAAGACTCTAAGACAATTTTCCTTTAAAACTTCAGTACAGCATGCTATATGCTGTAAGATTCTCAGGCAAACCATGCTCAGAGAGATAATCCTGGCACCAAGTGCATCATCAACAAATAAAACAAGCTTCCACCTGACATCTAAATGATGCCACTTCACACAGCAGTCTTTGGGAAGTATAGGAGCCTCCAAGGAGGAGCTGTGGCACATGCCTTTGCCCACTCCAGCTGCCTGCAGTGGGAAGCAAGACTCCAGCTCCAGGCATCGCAGCTCAGCTACTGCAGTGCAGATGGACAGAGCATTCAAACACCAAATTACTTGATCTTCAGTGTTCAACCCCACGTACAGCATTCTGCATCCTCTAGAAGAGTCAGATTTTTATTTTTAAATAAAAACCCACACATCAATAACAATTTATTACCCCCCCCCCCCACACACACACACAAAGCGTTATTTCCTTCAGCTCTTGTTGAATGCTACCCAAATGGCAGCACCTGGTAGAGCAGCAGCATTTACTTCAGTACTTCCAGACAGTCCCCAACCCTGCCAGATCAACTTCAAACAGTCTTCTGAGCTCCTGAAACTGCTGTTAGTTCACACACATTTTTAGTGACAAAGGCCAGGGAATACCTGCCCCAGGTGTTCTTATAATCGTGCTGCAGGTTGTGGTTCCCTAGAATTGTGTGCGTTTTCTTGAATGGCAGTACCCTTTTTCTCCTTTGGGTCAAGTCTTTGTGCAGTGGAACCCACATTGCATGGCATAACAGGATATAGAGGTTGGGGGTTTGTCGAGGTTCTTGTTTGTTTATTTTGTGGTCAAGTTTTAAATCAATACCTATTCTGAAGACAAACACTACTGGCATAGCGGCATGCTCATTGGACCTGCCGAGCTGTGGCAGGCCTCTCAGGGCCACCATTCCCACTGCAGCTTCCTACTGAAAGGAGGGAGAAGAGAAGGCATTAGCAAGGGAGAAGATGGAAGTGCATCATGGAATCAGCTTGATGAGGCACATCGTGCAGCTGGTGGCTCCCACCAGGCCTCGTCACAGTGCCACCGCCTGCAACTCAGGGCTCACCACAGGGGGCAGGTACAGCCGGACACAGGCCTTGACACACTTTGCAGTGTGGAAGCGAAGCTCAGGAATGACTTGTAACAGACTTAAAGGGGCCTCCAAAGCAAGTCAACCATAACAGAAATCTCCCACGCCTTGTCAAGAAAAGAAGATTACAAGATCCATTTCAAACCCATTCCTCCAATACCTGCTGTTTTTCACTTTGTGAAGGGAGGTTTTCCCTTCCGTGTGCCGGGCACTCGTTAACGAGGCTGCGGCGCCACCTCCTGGAACTGTCGCTTCGAAAGCCAAAACGTTGAAAAACGGATGAAATAAGAACTCACCCATTTGCAGACACACGTACACACACAGTAGCACGTCGAATTGGAGAGTCGCTTGGAAGAACATGAAATACGCGAGCCCAGATTTAGTGGCAAAGCAGGCATTTTAATCCTACAGCTGTGCATCATATGAGTACTCCTAGCTACTTGGCTATATTCTCAGTGCAGCCTGAAAGCGTCGCTAGGTGCCATAATGCATATATTTTTATAACAGGGAGCCGCACTCATTGTTCCAGGTGTATTAACACTATTTGTGAGTTATCCCGCTAAGTGGGACTGTACCCAGTACCACATGTTACCACACGCATTTCTAGAGCTGTCAGATAGATAGATCTGACAGCTGTATTTCTAGATATAGATCCAGGATTAAATACTTCCGTTATCTAAAAATTTTTCTTGCCTTAAAATGTTTCAGGGTATGATATTTAAGGCTCTCCCTGAAAAAGAGGCAAAACTACCATTATTTTTATGATCCAATCAATGTAACATAAGGGTCCCAAGGCCTCGGGTCTCCCTCTGGAGAAATGGCAATTTCTGCAGTCACTGAAATGTTATCCCTAGAACTGTCAAATGAGTAATACAGGGCTAATACTGTGTACACAATGCAGCATCTCGCTTTTTGAGCAGAAAAATAACCTTCAGCACTGTGCTGTATTTACCAGTATATAATAGTGAATTTACTAATAGAGCCTGGTGGAAACATTTGGATTTTTCTTTAACAAAGGGCACTGATGACCAACGAGCAACGAAGACAGACTTCACAGAGCAGACTGTTCTTCAGCCACACCATCAGCCAGCTGTAAGAACGGATTCCTCAAAGGTGCTCCTGTTGCTCTTCTTGAGTACTGCGCTTTTAATAAACCCATTTCCACTGCTTTGTCAAAGAAATAGCTGGCCTCAAAATGGGGCGTATTAACTCTGACATCTTTTTAGTCAAACATTATTCTGTGTGCAGCCCTCAGACATTTCCTAGGGCTTCTCCGTTGCTGTAACATTCGCTTTGTCAGAAATGAATTCTGTTTTCATTGCTATGGGCTGAACTCTGGATAAAACTACAGAAGAGTATGCAAGATTTAATCGAGGCAAGCAAGACTGGGTTTGCAGTGACATAAAGCAAACAAACATTCACAATAGAAGATGTCATCAGTTTACAAGCCTGCAGTGCATGCATTTGAACATTTCTCTCGTAAACAAACAGTGCAGCAGCACACAATGCTGTGACATTTAAGACCAACTTCGTAAATAAATACTTAAATCTCCTACTACATTCTTTGCCTTTTCAAAGCACCAACCAGTTTACTCCTTGATGCATTCCATCACGCTACCGCTGTAGTTTCCAACAGAAGGTCACTTTCTGAGAGAGTTTTCTCTATCATTTAAATGGGATGCTATTGTCAGCAATTATTTTTTAAAGCATAAATGTTCTTGATTTCAAATCACATTCATTCAATTATTAAATAAATGAGATGGACACAGCGTAAATACCATCCCACTTGCTGTTTATCACTTCTGAAAGCAGGAGGTAGGAGGAACATGACTCAGTTTCTGTAGAATGGTTTAGTTTATACAATGGAATCGCATTAAGGTCTTGGGTGTGCATTTTGGTCGCTTGTATTACACAGCAGCATTTTAAAGTTTCCTTTGCTGAAAATGAATTTCACTTATTGGAATGATTAAAAGTATCATTAACTCAGGGTGAAATTTCCATAAGGTGATCAGCAAAGCAAGCAACTTTGTAGAATTAACCCTCCCTTGAAAATGTAATCACGCATTTAACTAAAAGCACAATTAAAAAGACATACCCAAAGTAAAGGCTACTGCATAGGCCTGCAGTCCCAGCACAAGTCTACTACCTCAAGAAACACAAAGCTCCCTTACACCTACTTCCCTGTTGCAAAATGAACTGAGTGATCAAAAAGCTATGACGAGATTATGTTATGCACAATACGGTTCCCATCTTTCAATGGCATTTTACCCAGCAATCACACTGTAGGCCCTCACTCTACACATGTAACGAGCATGCGAAGAAACAGCTCTCAGCTTCTTTCTGCAGTGTACACATATCTTCTTCATATGATGTTGGTAAGCATATGAATACTACCTGTATTGCAGTGTCAGCCTTTGAGTTGTTCTTACACAACCACACAATCTAACCCTCTCATTTACCACCAGGTATTAATAAACTCTATACCATTGCTAAAACTGGAGTTGTGTCTAATTGGTCCACAACAAGAAGCTGGATTCTCTGGAGTAATTCCTGCAGGTTTTGAGGAAACATTTATTTCTTCTCTCAACTGTAAGGTCTAATCTTAGAGAGGCATACAGGATCTTACCAGGTCTGAATTTTCTCCCCTGATGCACAGCCCAGAACAGGGAAGAGAAATTACTTTGATAAAACAAAATCCATTATATTCTACAATGTTCTTCTTGAACTGCTTCTACAGAAGTGCCCAAATCTGTCACTGGACCTCTTCTTTCCTGTTCTTCCAGACGCGTGGTGGGGGATTGGAACTTGGTGATCCTTGGGGTCTCTTCCAACCCAAGCTATTCTATGACTCTGTGATTAAGAAATACATGGGAAAAAATAAACCCAGTCAGCTGACCAACTGCTTCTGCACACTTTCCGAACCATGTCTCAAAATCATTTACCCTTCACCAAAGACAACTTGGATACAGTGGAACAAATGCTTTTGATAGGTGAAGTATGAAAAATCTCAGAGCAATATAAACCCTAATGATAAGTGTTAAGAAAAAAACAAACCAATAAATATTAACCATTTGCTAAGCAGCAATACAACACAGATTCATGTACTGTGTGATAGTCTGCCCTCACACTCCTTTTAGCTTCATGGACCAGTCATCTTCAGCCACCAAACAGACCTGACAGAAATCCATGGAGAACCAGAAATTTTACAATTTCAGAAAAATTTTGTCCTTACATAGCCTTTGATTATATCCCAACGTTTCAGCCTGAATACATCTATTCAAATCATTCTTTAAGAATTATTTTCTATGTGCAGAAATTACATCTCTTCATTTGCCTTATACACCTCTATGTTCAATAATTGCACAAGGCTGAGTGTCATTCACCCACAGTTCCATTACCTGTTTTTCCTGGAAGGAATTAAAAAAAAAAAAGATAGTCCTGCAGGAATCAAAAGACAACTGCACTACAAAAATCACAGAATTGTAGTATTCCCCTTATTTTAAAAAGTTGAGATTGAAGGAGAGGAGCAGATCTGAAAAGCTGTCAAATTCTTAGAAAATGATCTGCAACTAAAGTAAATACTGAAAAAGATTAAAAAAAACAGTACTGCATGATTTTCCACATCAAACACTCGGGAGACAAAAATATTCTATCATTTTAATAGAGTTGTATTAATCTCAGGTTCCAAAGTAGGCATCCAGTGGGAAAGCAGCAGAGTTTGATGCCTTCCTTGGGCTTTACTTGGCATGTCCTGTGAGGAGAGGCTGAGGGCACTGGGCTGCCCAGCCTGGAGGAGGCCGAGGCAGCCTCACTGCTTTCTGCAGCTCCTGAGGAGGGGAAGCAGAGGGAGATCGTTCAACAAAAGTTTGAAAGATTGTCCATGAAAGTTCACAACTTGCTAATTCTTTTTTTCTTCTGTATTTCCTAATCTTTCAAAATAAGCTGGAAGGCAGAACATAAAAGAAAGAATTGTCTTTTTTTTTTTTTTAAATAAAAGTATCTGCTTGTTGAGATTTTTTTCTCAGTGCCATATTTCAGCTGATATCTGTCTTCCAATCAGCACCCATGTGGTTCTCAGAGAAACATTCTTATTTCTTCTCCACTTCAGAGCTAGGTTCTGAAACACAATACAGACTACAGAACCCCTTCTGTTTGTTCTGGGGGGATGGATGATCTTTTGTGAGAACAGTTTTATCCTCAGAAGAGAATATTAAAGCCTTATGCATGGAAAAGAATCTGAAGAAGCCTAACACCCTAGGGACAAAATTGCCTGATGCTCACAACATCACCACTTGCAAAAAACTGCTGCTTCAACACTGACTATGGAAGACTAACTCACTTCACTGTGGTCAAGAAATCTGATTTCCCCCCCCCAATTCCCCAGTGAAAAATGAAAAACTGATACTGATGAAAAAGTTTGGTTTTAATGTAAAAGAATATTTTAGCTCTAAGCCTATACTGAAGAGCACCGGGGGAATGCTTGCAGTTACAAACCCTGCCTGTTTGTGTTCAGTAGTACAATGAGCAATGCTTTCCATCTCACATCAAAGAGTAAGGACAAAAAGAAAGTAACACAGTGACTGGTAGTTTTAATTTAGAAATTAATTTAGAAATAACAAATACTTTCTATCTGAAGTTTAGGTCAAATGGGAAGTAAACACAGAGGATGCAGACTTAAATGTTTGGTATCTGTGAGAGAGGTGAATTTGTCAGTCTGAATGATCAGGATAATCAACAACAAAACCAAAGCATTTTTCAAGTGACATCCTACTACGATTTTTGAGTCTTCCAAGGGGAAGAAAGGGAGGTGATGTACCAGTAAATACGCGCATAGCTGCTAAAATCACCGCTACCAATCGTTGCAGCAGAGCAGGGTGAACATGTTCCTGGTGTTATATTATGCCAAATACAATAGTGACATATATAAACTTTTAAATCACATTTCCAATTTGAGTTGACGTTAAAATAATCCTCCATTGGAGAGAAGCGGTGCTGCTTACCTGCATACGAATGGACCTCATGCAAACAGGGGTTTTATTAGAACTTGTTTCGTTTCGTTGACATAAATACAATCTGAATGCAATTCAGCTCTGGAAACTGCTATATTAGAGGTAACACTGAAGGAAAATTATCAACTTTAAGTGCAGCAAAATATATATCTAAATTATATACAGAAATATGTATTTCTTTGTATAATATATGTATAATTATAAAAATGATTCATTTTTATTTTAAAGAAAACATGTCCTTTGCAAGGATGGCAAGATCTTTCACAGAAAAATGTGAGCACGCTGAACAACCTCTTCTAGTTCAACCTTAATTACTTTTGAGATACAAAAATTGGTAATGGCAACCACGGCCAAGCATTTCTGTATTATCTGTGAGCTTATTACAGTTTCTCAATTGCTTCTATGCAAAATCAAGAAAAATAGGAGAGAAAATACTAACCACACCAGGAACCTTTAAGAGCCACCTTTCAGAATTCCAGTTTTGTACTTCAGCTTCAGACATTTATTGTTTAAAAAACAGCTAGAGGTATTCCTGACATCACCCTTAACAGAACTGCCTGAACCTAATTGCACTAAAAGCATAAATACATCAGATTTAGTTAAGTAAACACACTTGACATACAGTGGGGGAATAAAAAATAATAATAAAAAAATATCTCCTCTCCCAAAAACAAGCACTTAGATCAAGCAATCCAGTTAAAGGCAATGCAATCTGAACACGTAACCTAGTAAGAGTTTATAAAACTAACACGTAATATCAGAATTATGGTACAGTTATAACTTTCTTAAGTCTGTCTTCCTGCCTTGCTAAAATATCCAGATGCTACCTGGTGAGAATCCGATCTTGGAATTTCTATAATTTTCAGAAAAGTTGAAAATCTTCTTCATTCTTTTCTAAATTAAGTTTTAAATTCTTATGTTCCCACCTGTTTCATCAGTGGTCAAAATACAAAGTACTCTCCTGCAAGAAAGCATTTACTACGCAATACATCTCAACCTTCCCATCTGTCCATAAGTGAATATTATTTGAATCCTCAACACAGGCATTGCGGTAGTCATAAACACACACATCTCTCAGCTCTAAATGTAAGTATCCTATTTACTTACCAGTCCCTAGTCCTTTTACACAACTTAGCCTCACATTTCATGTTTATCATATCACTTTCATACCTAGCTCTTAGTCTATAAAAAAAAACTTAATACACTCTGAAAACCTAACACAAAGGAAGTAAGATTAATTTGACAACTAATTAGCACAACAGATTCTTAATTAGTAGGCCTGTATATTGCCGTCATTGAAGTAGATGATTTATACAGCTGGGGAAAACGCACCTAATTCACAGGGCATTTCTACCATATGGTTTCTCTCTAGGGTCATCCCATACTTTTTCATGACATTTAGATATGCTGGTACATTTAATTTCATTTATTTCTACTTCTACAAGACGATTGATACATGAGAACGAAGACTTCAGAGACAGAGAAAGCTACAATTTCAAGATTTCTACAGCATTAGAATTGTTATTACTGAATGAGTTTATAGATTTCTTCATTCAAGTCTTTCAACTAAAGTAAAATGCACCAGTATCTCCTCTGCTTTCCTTAAGCTGTAAGTGTGTGAAGAACTTGCCCCTGAACTCCATTGCTCACAAGAAACTCTCTCTGAAGTCATATGTTTGTTTAGGCCTGTAGCAGTTTCTGCTACATAATCAAGTAACAGGTTTCCAAAAATTTCAGCTATTAGTTAACTAGAGGAAAACCAAACTCAGACCTTACTAAAAGAGACAACTAACCAACCATATTAACTAAATAATGACAAGACTCAAATGGAGGCAGTGGTTCTCCAACTTTTGCTATTAAACTCGAAAATCCAGCTTATTGAAGTACTGCCACCTACCACCTTCTGGTCCCCTTGTAGAGTATCTAAGCATATTCACAGCAGGTTTTTTCCCTTTCAGTTTGATTTTCTAACATTTCTCTCTCTCTCCAGTCTTACGACTGCTCCTGTTTCCCGTCTCACAAGAATACCATACAACAGTAACAGCACTGCGATCTACTGGCGGTTCCATGTGCCAGAAAACATTCTGATGGGCACAGAATGATGCCCTGACAATGCTTGCCTAGGTAATACCATACATTAGAGCCCTAGTATAAGCAATAAAGTTGCATAAAGAATGGGAGGTAGAAGGCATTGAAGAAACCTCCTTTCACACTTGTATAACAAAAGCAGACTTGAATCCAGAGTTCAGCAGCCACTCAGCAGCTAATTGTTCTCTGCTCATTTTTACCTCCAGCTCATTCTATTTCCCTCTGATCTTCTGTTCGCCCACCTCACTTCCAGGGGATTCACTCTATGAGTTTGAAAAACCATGAAAACTGCAGAAGCTGTCATATTGGCTGTGAGTACATCTGCAGGGTCATACTATTGGCATTTTAAAAAGCCAGGTTAAGACAACTATCCTTCAATTCATCCCTTCCTATGTGAATGTTCAGTACGTTAAGATACCTGAAAACTGCACTGATACAGTAGCACTTATTTTAACTTGTATAACGAATAAACTGCACATGCTGTTTTACAGACAATATATATTTGTAAACTTGCTCATGCAAAATTAGTGTGCACAACAGGGATATTTGTTTTCTAATCCCCACACCTTAAAAAATGACATTTATGTCTGCTTCTTTTTGAACTGTGCCAAAACCCCCTCTTTAATATAATAAATCTTACACAGGATTTATCTGCCAGCCAAACCAATTTATGAAGCTGAAACAAAAACAATAAGAAGTTATACAAAAACATGGTGCACCTGGATGCTCAATTCCCATCTCCCCCACACCTCTTTGTTGTTGTCTACAAATAGAAAGAGTAAATAAAAGAAAAAAAAATCATGGTCACAAAATTTTAACATTTTAATCCTAAATGTTACAGGGAAAATGGATGTTGGAACCTACTTCCATACACCATGCGTCAACTTTTTAATTCCCAAATGTGGCCAAATCCACTAAAACAAGAGTGGTTAACAAACTCTGGATTATGGGAATACATTTCTGGAATAGATGCTAGAAAAGCAACAATGGGAAAAGCCAACTGTCTCCATAAAGGTAAATGAAGTGGAACAATGTGTTGATTAGATATTTTTTCTGTTTCTTACTCATAACCTGTCAATTCAGTGCATCTTATGGTTCAACATAATGGTCCCCATTTTGGGCAAACATTTAACTAGTGTCCATAGATTCCAAGTTAGTGGACGATGAATCTTTTTGGATACTTTCAAAGATGGCTGCCAGCTCAGAGTTAGAGCTTATCTGTGACTGGAATTCACTCATTAATGGACTCTTCTCTGCTTCTGGAATGGTTAGAAGTGCTGCTACTGCCCTCATCGCAGATCGTTTCAGTTCATCTTGCTTTTCAAACTCCTGTTTCACTGAATTTGCCTTTACCTAGGGGAAAAAAATGAAAACGTTTGAAAATGTAGCTAAACTCTCCCTCTACACCCACCTTAACTTACACATATCTTTTGAAGACCTAACTCCTTTCACAATACTGCTTCGGACAGCTTTCACAATAGCATAAGCTCTTTAATAAATATCTGCTTTTTAGCAGACTTTTTATTAGCAGTTTAAAAATAGATCAAACTTGAACACTGTATGGTAAGCAGAAAAATGCTCCGAATTACCAAGTCAATTACCAAATAAAAATTTTAGCAGCTAATCTCTAGGTAGTAGTCAGTAAATAACATTGAAATGTTATTATCACAATACTTCCAGACTTCAGAGAACAGAAATTAAACAAAAAAGTTTACTCTTATTAAAATAATTGATTAGCCTTCTGTTTTACTTCAGTGATATTTCATAATATAAATGAAGAAAAAAAGCAACAAAAACTAAAAGCCAGCACCACTTTATGCTGTCTCCATCCTTCATCACTTGAATGTTTGTCTGCAACAACATAATCATAAGAAGTCAGAAAAACCCTCAGTATCCTACCTTCACTATTTATAATTATGAGACTTCCAAGTTGCTTAAGTGGCAACTAGATTTTTGAGAAACAAAAGAAATGCCAAAGAAATAGGATTTTTAAAAATGAGCTCACCATTTTACTCTTCAAGTTGTAGTTTAAGGAAAAGTAATACATGTGTAAGGACCCATGTATTTGTATCGTTCTGCCTACTGCAATTTACAAACACCTAATTAGGGAAATGCTGCAGCAGTATACCTAGATTACTAGAAGCATTCTTCATACAAAAAATTGTTTATAATTCTATAAGACAACACAAGTTAATTAACAAACAGAGGTTTAAATTTAAAACAATACCTTAGTTGTACATGTAGCACGCAAAGGTTCAACAAGCCTATCCAACCTCTGCAGCACTGCACTTGGACAAAGGGTAGACAGTCTCACCAACATTAAAAAGGTTAGCATCTAGTTTGAAAGAAAACCAAGAATCAGTCACACTGTGAGTTATTTCCTAAAACACTGTGCAACCTTTAACAGCAACACTTTAATGATATTTTAAATAATGAAATACTTAAAACATGTGAAAGAGCACTCTTACCATTTCAGCCTACTCACTATTCAAAATATTTAGACTAATTCACTGCTTACGTAGCAAAATGAAAGCTAACCTTAATGTCATAGTGATCCTTCAAGCCATCTTCAACGTGGTTTAGGAATTCAAATATATCTAGTCTATCCAAACAGCTATCCAAAAGAGTATACATGCACTCAAAGGCAGCTTTCCTAATGTCCAGTCCATCATCAACTGTGTGCTTAAATGGTCCCATTTCCACCTGTGAGCAAATAAACAAGGTAAAAAGTAATATATTTAGACAAACACGGAGCCTACTTATGTTATCTCATCACATTTTTCTTAGTTAACATACCTCTCTGATTAATTCCTTTCTGACTTTTGTTTCGTTGTAAAGATGAGGAAGCACAGTATCTAAGAGGTCCCTTATTAATGATGGTTTATTGTGTGCAGCTGAGTTAAATGTCACTAGGGCTACTCTCCTGACATTGAGATCTGGGTCTTCCAATGTTTTCAAAAAATCACCTGCAATTGCATATAAAAATAAATCAACAGATTCCTAAGTTACCAGAAGATAAGCCTACTCAGCATATATTAATGTAACAAGCCCTGTCTCCATACATTTTCACACTGGTTTCTAGAGTTCTGTAGCACTGCTTTGGTAAAACAAATACATGCAGGAACAAGTATTCCTCCTCCCCCCGATTATTTAGCAACTTCCAAGAGTGCTGAACCGTTAAAAAGGAGAAAAACAACAGGGTGTAAACAAAGTGAATTCTATACCCACAAAAAAAAAAGGGGGGGGGGTAACAACACTAAAAATTAGATATTTTTGATGTAGTAAATAGCAATAGCTCATTTGCTGTATTCAGTACCCAATAAGTATTTCCAAAAACCAAAGGGGTAAAGCAGTTTTAGTGGGAGGAAGATAGGAGAAGCCCACAAGCACAGTCAATCAACTCATTAATGCATTATTAAAAAATATTAAAGCTTCGCAATGAAAATAATGTAAGAGCTGACATCGCTTCTGTATGGGAAGTGCTGGGTCATGACCTGAACCACTGATTGAGCACCTGGAGGAAAGACCCAGTCAGCCCTGGGAGCACAGGTGAAGGCAATTCACTGTGTGACCAGAAGAAGAGACCTCTTAGGCCGCATTTATGGGCTGACTGCCACTGAGGAAGGATCTCTTTCTGGAGATCCCTCCTTGCTAGAAGCCTTTCCTTGCGAACCCAGAATCATCTGATATGAGTGAGCGATTTACCTCCCTTCCCTTGTAGCACCTTGCTACCATGCTGGTCCTTCCACCTCTTTTGTAACGTTATTCCTATCACGTTGGTCTTTCTGATCGCTACAGCTTCACCATCAATAAAAAACTTGCTCCCCAGAAAACTGTTTTTAAAAATGAATCCTTTCACCCCCATTAGATTTAGTGGTATACACTGCTTTCTAAAGATTTCAGGGTAATCAATCCACTATAAAGCTAACATTCACCAAAGCACATTAAACAAATCTACAACACTGTCACACAAACGAGAAAAGCTCAGAAAGCCTAAGAATTGCAAAGCTCTATCATACTGAAAGCTCTGATTACCTTATCTGTATACACAAGCTTCCAATAACTTTCAGACCACAAAGCATTACAGAATCACAAGGATCTAAATTTACAATCCACCATCTGATAACACTCAGAATTAACATATGTATACATTTTTTAAGACCAAATATTTCCAAGACCACCTTTCTGGATAAACAAAGAACCTTACTACATCAAACTGATATAACTTGGAAAGATCCTGGAAGTAGAAATCATCTCTCAGGTACCACCTTTCTAGAAGTCCTTGCTCCTTGGATTCTTTGTCCACTGCAGCTTCAATATATGCTACTTTTAGCACACATCTTGTACTACTCTGAATTCAAATAAGCTAGAGTTAAAAGAAAGAATTGGCTCTTAAGGAAACCGTTTAAAACAGTTTCAATTGTTAACATAAGCAGTTATTTCTGGTTCCATCAACAAAATAATCCTTTTTCTATGAAGACACACAGAATACATTTTAAATGCAATTCCATCACTTGAAAACTTAGAATTTGTCTCTAGAGGTAAAGTAACTTACCTATGCAGTTCTTCAAGAGTGGGTCTATGGGTTGTGGATGATCAGAAATAGTGAACTTAACAGCAGTAACCACAGAACTTCGAGCATATGAGGATCCTAACAGGAAATAAGATCATTGATTACGTAATAGTTATAACAGTTATAACTACAGAATTGAAATCGTGCTTAAATCCATTCTTTACAAGCTTCTAAAATTCTTACAAAAGCTGAAGAATAAATGCTGTTTATTACTAGTAATGCAGTGTTTCCTCCACAAATGTACTGGTGTTACATTTTAAACGCTGAGACACAGTATTTGTAATAAATCATTTCTGCTCCAGAAAACTTTAGTTATGAGCCTACTTGCACGCTCTTTTAATTTATCTCATGCAAGCCTTTAAACAATTCTCCTCTTTAAAGCAGAAGGACAAAAAGGAAACACATTGATACAGTTCTTATATGACTATAACTCATTAATCAGTTTTATCCTTCCTAACCTTACAAATTTCAGAATTCTTATTCGAGAACTAGGAATATATAAGAAGCTAATTCACTGCAACTAATCTATCAAGCAGTGCTGTCCTTTGCTGCCCATGCTCTAAGTTTATAGTTTTGTTAGATGTAACATTATTAAATGAATTATCATACTCTGAAATCAGAACATAAAAGTAATTCATGCTCTGCACGACTTACTTTCTCCTGCCAAAATGGAACTAAGCTTCATACTGTTCTTGGCAGAGGGTTTTGGGGGCAAGCAAACTTCAGGAGTATTACAGAACTTAAGCAAATCATTTAAAAAAAACACAACCATTTATTAACAGATAGTTAAGGCCATTTTCTACAATTTATGCATACAACTCACCCGATGCCAAGTATCCCTTGAGTCGTGGAAGCAGAGTCTCTGGGTCTATTAAAGTAAGCTTGCCCAAGCATTCAGCAACAACATTCCTTGTACCCTCTTCTGCACATTCGCAGTGCTTCAGGAGTAAGGCCCAGATGTTCTCAACATATGGTTTGAGACCAATCACTGATGCAGAGCTAATTATTTCTTTCAAGGAATGAAGAAGAAGGTATTGCCTCTTAGGCTGGCTGGTTATTTCTTGTAAGACAAAAGGTAGATACTCAGGAAGATTGCCAACACTAATACTGCCTAATGCATAAGATGCTGCTGATTTGACTTCTTCACTAGGAGAAGAGAATGCTTCTAATATTACAGACTTCAGCTCAATTTGTCCACTTAAGTCAATGTGATGCCCAACTTCCCCAAGAGAAAGCAAAGCCAAAAGCCGAATGGAATCCGTGGACCTTGAGTTCTTGACATCTTGAATGAACTGACCTACCACAGCTGGTCCTTCCTTAGGGCACGCTCGAGTAAGGGCAGCCACACATTTGGCAATGGAATAATAAGACTGCTTGTGAGTAAGTGCTGTGCTCTGAGAATACACTGGACCCGTTAACATGCGCAGTAAATCCATATAGCCTAAATTATTTGTACCAGTCACAACCAAAGCTTGGAAAAATTCTAGCATGGCACTAAGTGCTCCGCCCTGAAGTAGAGGCGATCTCACCAGCCCAATAAGTTCATTGAGAATGGACCCACTAATCTTTGACAAGGAGGAAGGATATACTTTAGCAAGTGTTGTCAGAAAACTGATGGCCATCTGTGATACGTGCATATCACTTTCACTAATAAGAGGTGGAAGCTCATCCAGGACAGCATCAATCATGGCAGCTGTCAAGCTGTCACTGTAATTCTTAATTAAAATATCTAACGCGGAAAGAGTACCCAGTTTCAAAGCCCGTTGGTTCTTTCTCAAAAAAGAAGCAAGAATAGGAACTCCTTCCCCCAGGATCGGTCTCAAATCTATCTTCAAAGGAGAACCAGCAATCAGTGTCATGGCCTTCACTGTAGTTAACCGAGTGATTTCATTCTTCAGTCTCTCTAGGAAGATCTGAAGTGTACTAGGCAGGTCTGTGCCCAAGCTGTCACCAAGGCTACAAATGATTTGACCCATGCAAGATATTGCCCTTTCTTTCACCTCCTGATCAATGTCAGCAGCCTTTAATCTCTTGATTGTGCAAGTAAAGAGATCTTTGATGTAAGGAGTAGCATCAAAGGAAGAAGGCTGGTCTAAAGGACGAATGACTTTCACTAGTTGTTGAGTAACCAAAAGTGCCTCTGATGTTATCTTGTAAAATGGATCTCCAACACAAGCTACAACTGGAGGCACCAGTGCTTGAACATGAGGATGAAAGACTTGGGGAGAATGATTGCAGAGGATCACATACAAACAGGACAAAGCATCTATCTTCAGATTAGAAGAACTTGATTTGTCATTCAGTGAAAAAATTATTCCTGGAAGAAAGATGAAAAATGTATTTTTAGGTTAGGATATTTATATTCTGTTAGAACACTTCAAATTTCTGAAGGAATGCAGCTATACTGTATTAGGTTGAGTATAAAAAAACATTTATTGAATGCTTCCCAAGCTCCTTTCTCACCATTTTATTCAAACAATTTATTTTCAAACTGTCTCTACACAGAGGACCTGGGCCATTTGAAGGTTTGTGATGTCTTTTCTTATTATAAAAGGAATCTGTACCTTTACATTTTGCAAGATTACTTTTTCCTTTTTAATTCAAAATTCAGTATCTAAGGCACTAAAAGCTAAAATACAGGCAATATTTTTTGAGATAAGAAGGCAGTGTTTGATCTTGCAACTAGAGGCGAATGACCTTTTCACTAAAATATAGAAGAAAAAGTCAATCTTACAGCCAACCCTTGTTTTTAAGATTAATGGAAATATGTCACTAAAATATTTATATGGATTTATACAGTAGCTGATTACATTGCCAATTTCAAATATAAACATTCATGATTTTCGTATCAAAGTTTCATATCGAAGTTCCCAGTAAGTCTTTAGATTAACAGTATGTTTCTCATACCTGGTACAAGTACAGGAACATGTTGTGTTAGGGCCCCAGGTAATACATTCACTAGCTCAGTCAGCATATTAAAGCAACACTGACGGGTCTTCACACTTTTCTCCTTCATTTGTTTGTGCAAGGCTTTAACTATGTTGGGAACCTGTAACCATCACACATCTGTTAATCAATTCAATAGCTGAAATTTCTTTCATCTGTCATCATGTGGGGAGCAGGCTAAGACATCTTTCTCTATTTCTGATTTCTTCACAGAACCAGAGTTATTGTATGAACAGCAGGAAATGAAGATTCGAAAGAATCACAAACTAAAAAACCAGTACTATAACTTCAAAAGGTGAGATGAAACAAAAGAAAACTATGTTTGTAATAATAAAACTATGCAGAGAAACAACTGAGAAGTCAGTCAAATAATTCACTTTAAGAAAAGGAAAATGCCATTTGTCAGCACTATTCTTCTTATTTGGCAAATAAAGCATGGTATAGCAAATCAAGTTTTATCATGATTAATAGACGTTTTGCTTGTGTTCTAGGAAATATAAAATAACTATTTTGCTTTGGCAATGTGGCTAAATTACACAGAACATACAACTTTTAGGGGTGGCAATAAGCAACTGAAGTCAGATAAGCACATCTACCCAAACCAGTAATTTTAATTTCCATGACTGCTTCACTTTTCTGGGCTGGTTCTATGGCTTGCGCTCCCAGAACACAATATTACAGTACTATAACCTGTAATCTATATATGATGAAAGTACAGCATGGCATATTTCAAGAGCTATCAATGTGAATAGGACATAACATCAATGCGCTTTCACAAAGTTCAACAAAAAATCTTGATGAGTAACCTGACTCTGAAGCATTGTCAAAGGCGTCTCTCCTTGTTCCATTGCATCGGGATCACAAAGCCAACTTTGCACCGGTCGAGTTTGTTTTAAAAGAGAAAGATAAGCATGAAAAACATCTGCTTTAACATTTTCTTCACGTTCTTTGAATCTGGCTATTAAAGCAGGAGATACAGTTTTGTAGAATTCTGGAAGCATTTCATGTCGTGTGCTAACAACAGCATCCAGACATTTAGCAGCTGCACGCCTTACTTTCCAGCTCATGTCATCATCATCGCTATATTCATCATCGCTCCCTTGAAAAAATAAATTATGCAGATGTTCAAATCTAGACAATCAAAGCGTCAAAGTTTTATCCTACAGAAAAATACTGAGTATTTCGCAATTTTTAACCTATTTGATTTTATGCTTTAAGTAGTTATATTTTACAGAGTAAGTACTGAGAAATCTTTCCCGTGTCAAACATGTATTTTCAATTCATTAACTGACATGTTCTTCACTTTAGATCTATCATACTACATGCTGTTACCTTTTACCATTTTTTTTTTACGTATTTTAAAATATTTATCTTGTACTTTATGTTCAACCTTGGAATCATTCATCTTCAGCAGTAACATCTAGTACTTCATTCTGAGAAATGAGTTCATAAGTCATGTTTATAAACCAATATAGAAATTGAATTTGGAAGTATACAAGTCATTCAAATACTGGTACTTAGCAGCAAAACCACCCACATCAATTTTCTCAGACCGCTGCAAGTTCTCTAGACCTTTCTCTCCCCTAAACCAAAACACAAATATACCTTGATCATCATCATCTCCACCATCAGCATCCATAGCATTTTCATCTTCATCTTCATCATCATAATTGTAATTTGGATCATAGGTAAGATATTTAAGACAAATATTTATAATAGTAGATACATGAGGATAAACTTCTTTAGGACATCTGCATAGTACAAAAGCAGAAGTCAGATTACCTATAGGAATTAAAACATTTCTGCCTAAAAGACTTAATACCACATACAGTACTCTGAAGACGTCATAGCTAAACCAAGTACCATCAAATGCATCCATCTGAATCTGTAATTCAGAAAGGACAATGCTACTATGTAACCCAATCTACTAGACTGGAATATTGCACAAAAGCAAGACATGCCTTTGGATATCAACATTTCATCCTCATTACTACGAGACAACAAGAATTATTAAAATACTTCACCCCTCCTGTGCGCATTAGTAGCACTGGCACAGTAAAGTTTATGACATACAAACGTAACCCACTGCTTAACAGTTAAGGTATAACATTGAGTTATAGGAACAGTTTCCGTTCAAATCTTGCAAAAATATTTTACACCAAGGAGACCACCTTGACAGCTTACAATCAAACAGCACACTACTAGCTCTTAAGAAAACTCAAAGTACCTGAGAAGTACTTACCTCCTAACGAAGGATTCAAATGCTTGAATGCAGTACTCTCGCAGTTCATCATCATCTACATTACAAAACTTTACAACCAATGGAATTATTTTCTCAAGATATTCACCTGATAAGAGAATATTAGCAAAGTAATTACTCTCGTCTAAAGAACCTTCACAGTTACAGATAATTTATATATTTTTCTTACCTATTCTATGACCTGCTTGCCTACTGATAGCAGCAATACATTGAATATAGGTCCTAGTTGTTGACATGGAATCATTTTTAGACAGCTCTGTCAACAGATGTTCAATGAGGTCAACAAAAACCATATTGCCACAACTCATAACCAGGTGACCAAGAGCAATGATGGTTCTTTTCCTCACAGCAAGTCTGGGGCTAGTCAGCTGGGGGAGCAGACAGGTCAGAATTGAAGGATGGAAGTTAACAAGCAGTCCTCCTTGCCTTAAAACAGACAAAACACAAACTCAAACCAATTGAATCTAGATAACTTTGTTCATATATTCTACCAGAATTCCCTTAAATATTCCCAAAAAACACCACAGAGATTCCAATTAAGTTTTTAAAGTTTTGGAACTTTCAAAAACAAGAAACGAGTAAAAAAAAAATCTTCAAAGCAATAAACGCTGAACATTAACTTAAACTACAGTTATTAGAAAATGAAATAAATAATCAGTCGTCTCAATCAACTTATCTTCAATACATTCCACTTTTTTAATTTAAGTACGGTTTCATTTACACTCAATATCTTGCCATATTATTTCATTTAAAGTAATTTTTATTTGATGTTTTGAAAATTAGGAAGTTGATGGAGTATTTACTGGCATTCACCAGCGTTTTGGAAGAAGGATGTTTACCTGCTCAGCATATCAGCCATGATATCTAGTGCCTCCAATTGAACAGACACATCTTCCTGCTTGGCTATAGCACTAGTGAGACGCCCTGTGATCTTTTTGCAAACATTAGCTGCTAATGCAGAACCTGAAAGTACAATAAAACCTCAGCATTTCCATAACAAGAAAATACAGTTATTAACACCAAAGATCATGCCTGTGACTATGGGAAGCAACTAGAATTTAACATGAATCAGCTTTCCCACCCAACAAAACAAGTTTGAACAGCCAGTTTCTTTGCTAACATAAAGTATTATGCTCTGCATTAGACTGAAAGATTACCTATCTACCCAGAAACATACTGAGTTGGATGGCTTTAGTTTCCTAAGTTGTACATAACAGAAAGGATACCGCTTTTGGCAGGGCAAGCAATGGAAAGCAAAGGCTAAGATAAGTTTAGAGCAATAAATGGCAGGACTACAGATTAAAATAAACTAAAGGAAGCATACAAGTAGATAGAGTCACTTCTAAAAAATCAAGATGAAACCACTTTACACAAGAAGCTATTTAAGTCTACTTGAAATACTGCTAAAAAAACCTTATAAGTGTTTTAAAATTCAAGTTAAAATGTCTTTGCCACACCCGCATAGTTTCCCCCAGTATACACAACCGCTCAATGCTGCTCAAGAGCCATTTGATGAACCAACTCTCATTTCCCAATGGCTAGCACTCATCTTTGTCTGCATAAAGGGTTTTTTTTTAAAAAAAACAAAAACGTACTTTTGGAATGTAGATGTGAAATTAATGCCATTCCAATCTATATTTTCAATATTTATTTTTATGTTTATGCATCTCACTACTACCTGATTAACACATGATTATTTAATTGTGGACTTTCAATAAAGGATGTCAAAATCAGAGTGTGTCTGTTTCTCTGTTTTTATTTAAGCAACCTCAGTCTCTAAAAGCTGCATTTCCGAAGTCCTCTTAATCAGCTTTTACTTCTCATTCATACCCTACATACAATATCAGAAATCCACTTAAGTAAAAAAGTAATAGCATTAATTGAAGAGCTGTTCATCATTAGTATCTTTTCTGGAGCAGACTGCCTTCATTTAAAACTGCAGGTAAGCATTTCAGTAACTTAACAGGTAATGGTTAGAAACATTAGGTACATTCCAAAACACTTACCTAAACTGAGGCAAGAAATTTGATCATTAAAGAAAAATATATGAGTTTTAATTAATTTAAGAGTACTCTATCAACCAAAAAGCAAGAAGAGATTTAGTTATGAATATAGCCCAGAAATGTTCCACCAGATAATTATTAAAATAGAAGCTTTTACGCTCAATTTGTTATGCCAATGTTCCTGTAACACAAGTTTTTTTTCCTGAAGAATTACATCAGTGTGGGAAACTAAGTTTTTTAAACCAGCAAAATTCCAAAGTACAGTCACAGAACAAACTCAAACGAACATCTTGAATACAAAACATCTTACCACTGGAAGCTGGGGGGAGTTCTCCAATCACAGTTTTAAGGCCAATGCTTGAAATGTCACGTAACTGTTCTTTATCTGAAAGCATGTTTGTACAGAGTGTATCTACAATGGTCTCCACTTGATACTCCTTCACTTTGCTCACCAAAGGGCCAAGGCTGTATAAACAGAAGAAAAGTAATACATTTGCAACCATAAATAAAAACATCAAAATCCTTCATTTTTATTTCACTATTTTGTTTGAAGTCACAAAGTTAAGATTGGTTTTGGTAGCAACATAAAGCAAATGTTTTAAATCTGACAGCCTTTAGCTGGTGATGAAAACAGTTCTGTGTGACTGCTTTGCTTCACAGTTCCAAATCCTGAATCCCTCTTACTTTATCACTTTTAATGCCAAGATTTACAAAGTTAGCTAGTCAGAGACATCAGTATATGTACTTGATTATCAGTGTCTGCAAAGTTCAGACCAGCAAACAAACCTCTTTATTACCACATTTGGGTTCTTCCTGACACACTCATTCTATACCACAGAATACAACGGTGAAATAAAAAACAAAGATATGCTAAGTCTTCATTCACAGAGACCCTTACAAACACCACACTTGGAGAAAATAGAGAAAATGTCACCAAAAGGTTAATGTTTAGTCATTCCAAATATTTTGAGGATGGTTACAATTTTGTATCCCCTTGTCAAATGCTCCCCTTTGTTCAAAACACTGAAGCTGCAGATGGCCTAGTGAAGCCGACTTCATTATTAAGAAATACAGTATCCTTCACCATCTTCCTAACTCTACTGCCAACTTTCACTCTCTCCATTGTTAATACCCTGTTCCAAAAAGGAAATTATGCAAAAAACCACAGCGCCTTATTCTGCCTCTGTTTCCTTCTAACATTAGCAAGCAAGTCTTCCACTTCCTTCTTGAGGCTCTAGGAAAGACACAAGAGCAGGACTTTGGTTTTACTGATCTGCGTAGAAAAGTATACACACCTTTTCTCTCCTCTACAAACTCAATGCCGTTCTGCTATGGAGAGATCTGTAAAATCTCACAGAGTATATGACTCACTGTGGCTTGGAGGCCTCCATCCGTTTTTCTTCATTTTGTACCAGTGCTGAAAATGTTCCCATGATCTTGCTGCGTTAACACATTTTCTTACTGTGTTTGATTATTAGACATTACAGGACTTGATTAAATCTATTTGTTGTTATGCAATAAAGGTAGTTCGGAAAAAGAAGACCTTATTTTAGTACAGAGCATATTTTATAAAGCAATCAAGACTAGAATCAAGAACCACAATACAATGTTTTTCTACACTGCAAAACTGGTACTGTAAGCACTTCTTGGCCACAATCACTAAAGCCAAAGCTTTACCAGCAAAACAAGAAACACTGCCTTGCAAAAGTAAGCTACTTCAGAATTCCATTCGCCTGTGAATTGAGTCAAAAAGAAGAGAATGAGAACTTAATTTTTCTCACTGCCTCTCTCTCCTTTTCACTCCAGATTTGCTTACCTACTTTCCTCCCTTTTTTTTTTTTTTTTAAAACAACACCTGTCTTCAGACAAACCAACTCAGAAATGGCAAACTCTGGAAAATGAGTATTGTAAGCTATGCATTCCATCAAAAAAAACAAACAGCAGTTAATCCAGACAGACAGTAATTACTCTGCAAGACATACCTCCCTAATTTTATAAACTTCTGCATTTTGATCTTGCCAGCTATTCTCTCTGCAGTGACATCTCTAACATTATTACCCTATCAAATCACGCTTACCGGTGACATCAACTCAAGAGGTGAGATGCAACATGAAGCTAATGTTACTGAGTTTGTAGAGGCTTTGGTTTGGCACAGAACGTGCCAGAAGCAACTGCAAGAGAACAAGGAGCTGCACGCAAGTCACACAGGAGCACAAGCAATGGCCAGAGGCAAGAATGGAGATGGTAATAGCAAGGACCATCTACAGAAAACAGGAATCACAAACTACAAGGACAGTACAACTGTAGAATTAACAGAAACACAAATGTATCTCCAGAAAACAATTTTTTCTTCCATCAAAATTAAAGGACTAATGGATAATGTTGTCTTGATCTTGTGTGCAGACATTCCCCTAGTTATGACTTACCACTGCTCCAGACATCTCACCAAAGAAATCCTACAGTCTGACTTGCAACAGTATCCCAATGCTTTTCCACCTATGGCACACACTTAAGTTATACACATCAGCATCAAATTCAACTTTGACTACGATAAGAAAGCACAGAAGGCTTTCATGAGTTTCTATACATGCTTTCTCAGTGCAAAAGCTGATGAACAGTAAAGGCTGATGACTCTGCTTTGATACGATGAGCTCACCTATACTGGTTATGATTTCAAGGAGTAGAGAGATACGCAAGGTTGTTATTTCTTAGGAATTATTTTTCAAAAGCTTAAACTATGGTGCTATGTCCTTTTCTTTTTGTGAAAGTGAGGGTGCAACTTGAGGTCCCCAAGTCCAAGTGAGCCTGTGGGATGGTTCCCTCTGGTCTGTGCTCTCCTGTGCTGTGAAGACAGCGGGTGAGCAGCTTCAAGAGCCAGAGTTGCCTCCTGCTGCAGCTGATAGAGCCAAGCCCTATGGATCAGAAACCAGCCACGTTTCTCCAGCTTACAAGGGAGGAGATAAATTTACCTGCCCTTCAACACCAGGCACAATGTACAGAGACAACTGCTACACAAACCAGAGATATAAAGTAGAAAAATATTGAAATAAGCATACGAACAAATGCAAAAAAAAAAAAAAGGAGCATATTAAAGCCAACTGCAAGCTCATTATGTTAGGACAGCATTAGAATGTGATGCCTCCATATAAACTAAATTTCTTCTACGCTGAACTTTAATACTGCATACATCCGCTTCTCATTAAGGTTTATTCTAGCAAAGCTAACACGATCTCTGCAGGGTTATAGTAAACTTCAATTTTGGAGAGCTGAAATGAAACTGAAACCCTACCAGAAAAATGAACTTGCTATCAAAATAACACTAAGTGTAAGGAAGCAAAGGTTACGTTTTCAAATCTACGCCGCCATTTATTACAAGCACATGAGATTTTTGAGGCTGCAGTGATTTAGGGCCATAACATCACGGAAGTACCTGAAGTTTGTAGAAGTTTTACAAATAATTTTACGATCCGCTTGTAAAATAGATTGTCGAATTTAACACCAGAACAACATTCAACTAGAAGTATTTGTCTAGCTTAATTCCTTGTTAACCCTAAAAGGAACACCCTGTGGAAAGGTGGACTGTCTTCCCAACTTTATTAAAAAACAGTAATATTTAGACAATTGTAACACGTTAATTTGCAACGCAGTGTTTGCTGTTTGGAAACAAATAGCAATTATCACGCTTTTAGAACAGTTCAGTCACAAGCCGGTCCAATAAACAAGGGCAGATCTTTTGCTTTTGTAAAATGCTTTCAAAGGCTAATTTGGAAAAAAAAAATAAAAACAACAAGCTCAAGACACTGGGAAAAGGTGGGATAACAACTTCAAACTTCATAAAATTGATTGTACAATGTAATAATAGAGTTACCAGATTATGGCGCACAGCTAAACCCTGATTAACAAACAGCAGTATACAGTTCTAGTAAAATGAAGATGTGCCATACATCCTCTCCTAATTGTACCACACTACTGAAAAGAAGCTATCTGGATGCAAAACATCTCCCTTCAGCAATTACAGCAGAAAAAAAAAAAGCTTTGGTTTTATTTCCTAAGATTCTGAAAGTGATTCTGAATTAAGAGCAAGTTTCACAGAAGAAAAAAAGAAAGCACTGGCACTAAGTCAGCTGCACAAAACCAGAAAAGAAATAAAAATCAACAGGGAAGCAGAAATTCTGTCCAAGCTAGCAAGATACTAATCTCTTAATAAAGACTATTATTCTGAAAGCAGATGGTCAAAAACCTAAATCAAGTTCTGCCACTCAGACAAAAGCTTACTTTAAGCTTAGTACTTATATCAACTAATTCCACATTACTGTATTACAGAAACCCACAAATATTTTAAGACAGAAGAATCACCCTCGAGTCTTCATAATCTACAGGAAAAAGTTACTTACTTTATATGTATTGAGAGACAAGCACACTGCGTACAAGCTGACAAGCAAAGCAGTCTTTCTTGTTTTACTGGAAATGACTCTGGAATTCAAATCCAGCTCCCCAAGAACACAGCTGGATCCTGGGTTCACTACTAGCTAATAAAACTGTCAGGAGGGCAACTGTAGGGGAACTTGCCGGTCACTCATCACCATTCAGAAGGAAAGGCTTGAGGCAACAGCTTTCACCATACAGGCACTACATAAAGTTAGTTTAGGAGCTTAAGACTGTATTTGCTGAGAATGAGAGTAAAACAACCCCAAACTTTCATTACCTTGTTGGTACTGCTGGGGAAAAAAGAAAAACAACCACCCTTATTTCTGTGGTTTTTTAGTAGTGGAGATTTGAGGATGCATAGCTTAATTCTTAAGTGCTGTCAGCAAGGAACTGCTCCCTGCTATTAATTTTACTTGTTGACCTATTCGTGCTTTGGATTTTCTCACCATTTTGAAATGCAACTTGGCACCATACTGAATTCACTTCTCAACATATAGTCAAACATGACAAGGAATTTGTTCATTTTGGAACTGCGTATTTTATTGACTTCTACTCATGGATGGGGCCATCATCCTTTCGACTGTATATGGGGAAAAAAGAATGGTCTGCTCAAACAGCTTAGAAGTACCAACAGGGTAAAGAGAAACTTGCATGCTTCAAGTCCCTGTGAAATCCAATTTTCTATCTCGTCTCAGGTTTTCATTCCTTTTGCAGCAATGGCTTCCAACCACATTCCAAGTTCCCTACATCTTTCACACTTTTTTGTAGATGTTCTCTTGGTTATTTCAAAGCCATTCCTCACCATCATATAGCTCAAACCACAGGAGGACTTAGACCCTTAAAACCACTGTTCAACCTGATCTGATCACCTGCTTTCTCACTCCCAAAAAAAGACAGTGCTCCAACAGCTCAAACTAAACTGCTACATGCAGTTGTTGGAGGGAGCTAGACTAGAATTCAAACTCAGAAGACTGCAAGCCAGTGATTCCAGCTGGACTCAAAGGGCTGAGATCTACAGTTTTCACTCTGGAACAACCAGCAGACATGGGCCTCTATATGTGAGGACAAAACCACAAATCTTCCATCCCCAAACCTGCCCCAACGCTGCTTCCCTTCTTCCCCATGTCCAAAAAAAAAAAAAATTACTGTAACAAGAGTTAACTGTCATCAAAAATGCTCAATAGAAGCCAAAGGCAGCAAGCAAGTGCAGACAAAGAGGTACCTATTACACAAAGCAAGCCTGCGCATTGAAGCACTAAGCGTAACTTGCTATGTAACAGTAATAACAGAGTAACATTTTGTCACTAGTGGTCTGTCACAGACAAATCCATGAGCTCCTCTTCCAGTGGCTATGCTCACAATGCCTCACGCCCATGATCTTGAAAGTGCACTTGTGCTTGAGGCACAGCACCTACACTGAAAGCCCTGGAACATGCAATTCCCAAATCCAAAAGATAATCACACCTACTCCTCTACACGCCCGCCCTCACAAATTGTAACCTGCTTGGTTTCTTTCTCTCCCCCACCAACACGTTACCAGGGTCATAAAACCTGCTCAAAATAAGGCCAATTTGGGAATTAAAAAAAAAAAAAAGGCAAAACATATTTACCAAAAGCATGCACTGAAATATTATGTTCAACTAACTCCAGCTTTACTATAGCACAAATCTTTAAAAAATTTGACATTGAGGTCAACTCCTCCGATCAGACAACGATCAACTCAATGCCATGAATTCAGGAAGACTGCAACTTATTCTTTATTTTGCAGTGTGTTTCACAGAGACACGGAGATATTTTAAGAATAACTACATTAAGAAAGAACAAAATATCTTGGTACAATGTTTCCAAAAGATACTGCATGCAGAAAATCTGAAGAGAAGCGTTACTTGCAACACTGATACATGAAGAAGAAGCCCTTTATGTGCACAGGAACAAAGAGGCAATGGAATGGTTTCTCATCTGCTTCAGCATGTACACTGACTCCTGCAGAAACGAACAGCTCTAACAGAGCACCCTTTGCTGAAAAGTTAAACTCAGGCCCTCCTCTGGCACTGCCCTTAAATTTAGGACAAGGGGACTGTAGAGGCATCCTTACATTCCAGCTAACCACCTCCACAGCTACTAAACCCTGGACAGCAGGGATTTAGAAGACCGTACCTACAATCCTAATCTTAGCACGCTCCTGTTTCAGTCAAGTTAACTGAACAATACGGTTTTATTAAAATAATTTCTGGACACAGATACCAGTAATGGGCATTTTCCCCTAACAGATGGGTTCCCGGTAAGCTTGCACATGACTATCTGCCAAGACACAGAATATTACCAAGAATTTTCTCTCACACAAACGCACCAAGCCTTCCCTGACTGCGTTCCTAAAAGCTGAAACATTTTCCCCAGTTGCTCCAAAAAGATCACAGGTTTTTTCACAACCCGATTTCCCTCTTCAGCCAAGCTTTCAGCCCTCAATGTTTTACCAGCACATCACTAATTTCTCTTCAAATACACACCACTGTCAGTCAGCAGCCACTGACAGCATCAATCCTCCATTCCGCTCTTGCTGCATAGCAAATTGTTTTGCAGGCAACCCAAATAAAATCATCTAAAACAGCAACAATCACAATTCCAAGGTATGACAACTGTCCACAGTAGTCTGGAAAGTGGGAACTCTGCCATTTCAGTCAAAATGCTACAGTCCAGAAAAGTGTTATTGTCAAACCTGTAGAAACCATTTCACATCCATAATGCTTCACGCTGCAACAGAATTACTGTAAATAGAAGCACTGGGAAGCAGAAACGAGCAGACATATGATTATGGAAGTACATTCCGTTAAAATTGGACAACAGCAACCTTTCAGAAATACAGCTAGCTCTCAGAGTAGCAATCCCGGAAGCCAGCTAACTCACTCTCTATTAAAAGTAATCTGGTTAGTGAGATTCTAGGCAGCAACATCATCTCTCCTAGAGAGATTCTATCTTCTGCTTTTGCAATGACTTGTGCAGCTCTCTTGAAACACACCTTCCACATCTGTCCTGGTTTCACCTGGGGTTATTTTCTTCCTTGTACCTGGTATAGTGCTGTGCTTTGGATTTAGGAGGAGAATAATGTTGATAACACACTGATGTTTTAGTTGTTACTGAGCAGTGCTTGCACAGAGTCAAGGACTTCTCAGCTTCTCCTCGTGACAGCAAAGAAGCTGGGGGTGCACAAGCAGCTGAGAGGAGACAGAATCAGGAGGGCCAAAGGGCTGCCCCATACCATATGGCATCATGCTGAACAGTAAAACTGGTGAGAGTTGGCTGGGATAGCGGGGAGCCGCTGCTGAGGGACTGCCTAAGCATCAGTCAGAGGGTGGTGAGCAATTGCTTTGTGCACCAGTTGTTCTGTATATTCTTTTTGTATTATCATTATTGCTATATTCCCCTCCTTTTCAGTCCTATTAAATTGTCTTCATCTCCACCCACAAGTTTTATCTTTTTCTGATTCTCTCTCCCAACCCACTGCAGTGAGAACGAGTGAACGGCTGCGTGGTGCTGAGCTGCTGAACGATTAAACCACAGCAACATCCTAAACGTCTGCAGCTGGCACTATCCTTTATGCATCAACGATTTTGACAGACCACCTCCACCAAAAACAGTTTCTCCGTAAGTGAAAACACCTCAAATTATAAGGACTTTAAAACTATTAAACAACGAGTACATTCTTCTAAGTATGTTTATTTTGTAAATGGAAGCTAAGATAAACTGAAATAACCAGGGCAAAAGCTGGTCAATTAGATCTAACAGATCATCGGTTAAGTAAAGTACAGCATAGTGACGAGATAGTAGGGTTCAGGATCTTGCATGGAGGAAATGAGGAAGCAGGACTGCAACTCTATAGGAGGGCTAAGTTTGGCATCACCCAGGACCTACTTGAAGGAGGAGTTAAGGCTACAGAAGGTAAAGGAGTTTTAGAGAGCTAGCATTACTTCCTCCAAGCTCAGGAATGGTACATCCCTAATGAATTTAAAAACAACCATAATCTGGAGTTGTCAGCATAGATTCACCAACAGGAATCACACTGAACCAATGTGATAGCCTTCTACGATGGATAGACAGGGTAGGTAGATGAGGAGAGAGCAGAATACGTCAACTATACCGACTTCAGCAAGGCTTTCAACACTGTTGCCTCGTTGAAAGTGTGGGCTAGATGGGTGGACAGTGAGGCAGACTTGAGAAGAGGCTAACTGGCAAAGCTCAGAGGGTTGTGATCAGTGGCAGACCAGTTGGAAACCTGTAGCCAGCAGTGTCCCCCAGTGGTCAGTACTGGGTCCGGTCTTATTCAACTTATTCAGCAATGACCTGGACAAAGAGGCAGAGTGCACTCTCATTAAGTTTGCCAATAATACAAAACTGAGGAGTGGCTGATAACCTACAAGGCTGTGCAGCCATTCAGAGAGATCTCCACAGTAGAGAGAGCTGGGTGTGGAGGAACCTTGTGAAATTCAACAAGGCACTTGCAGGGTCCATCACCTAGGAAGACACAAGTCCCTGCACCACGACTGGATGGGGGCTGACCTGCTGGCACGCAGGTCTGCAGAGAAGGACCTAGGTGTCCTGAGGACAACAAGCTAACCATAAGCCAGCAGTGCGCCCTTACAGCCAACAAGGCCAATGACATCCTGGGGCGCATTAGGAAGAGCGTTGCCTGCAGGTCAAGAGAGGTTATCCTCCCCCTCCACTATGCCCTGGCAAGGCTGCATCTGAAACACTGTGTCCAGTTCAGGGCTCCCTAGTACAAAAGACATGGAGCTCCTGGAGTGAGGCCAGTGGAGGGCTACAAGGGTTATCTGGGGACTGGAACAGCTCTCTTATGAAGAAAGGATATGAGAGCCAGGACCATTTAGGCTGGAGAAGACCAGGCTAAACACCAATGCATGTAAATATCTTATGGAAGTGGTGCCCACTGGTAGGACAAGAGGCAACGGGCACAAACAAACACAGGAGATTCTCTCTGAACACCAGAAAATACTTCTGTGGGCAACGGAACACTGGCACAGGCTGTCCAGAGAGGCTGTGGGGTCTCCTCCTTGAAGATCATCAAAAACTGCCTGCATAAGGGCCCCAGTAGCCTGCTCTGAATGGCCCTGCTCAAGCAGAGGTTGGACCAGATGAATTCCAGAGGGCCCTGCCAATCTCAACCATTCTGCGTGCCTCTGTGCATGAGAAATGCTTATTTGCTAATGTTTAAAGATGACAAACCACTTAAGTGATATGTCATTCACCCAAATGTTTAAAATTAGTTGCTAGAAAGTGTTAAATTAGACTTTACCCGAGTTAGCATCTTCATTCCTATTTATGCAGCTTGTTAGTTCAATGAAGTTGACATATCAACTAGGAAACACATTTTAAAAAATACTGCCTTAAGCTTTTTTGGCTTTTGAAATCAGGAGATATTACTTACAGACCTAATTATTAGTCCCAGATTGCCAACTGCACTTATCAGAAAAAGAAAATAAAATACAATTTTCTTTTATAAAATCAGTTCGGAATACAAAGCATTTGTACTTAAGATAATTGGAAGCAGTTTCCTTTGTTGAGTTTGTTTTTTAAGTGCTCTTTATATTTTCCTTCTCTCTAGATAATTCCACTTACTAGTAATTCATGTCCAGCTTCCCTTAAAGTCAAAAACTTGTTCAGCTGTCTATGGAAATAGCAGCAACTGTGACAGTGTCTCCTTTAAGTTGAATACATTTGAAAATACAGATGTTCATAGTGTATCCTCCTTATTAGAAAGGCATCTCATAACCAAATATAGTCTGAAATCAGCATATTTTAGGTGTCAAAAGCACATTTACTTATGAGGAAGAAAAAATTCTCAAATGAAAAAAAAAGTATGTATTTGATTCAAATCTCCAATACAGTACGATGTATAACAGTGTATTACTTCACATCCAAAACACTTAAAAGCTGCTGAACCAGATCAGCCACACAACATATGTGCATCATCCTGCTCACATTAATGACTCACACTCGCAGCTTCAAGCAGGGTTCCCTGTACTGCACCAGTGCCCAGAGAAGTCACATTGATAAATGCAGACAAACTACAGGAAGACAAGAGGAAAAATCACTGAAAATAATTATTTTGATGTCATGCTTTTATTTCTATTTTGAGATATAGATACACGTGTATATGAATGCTAATTTATTTCAAGTTTTAGGAACCGTTTTAGCGTGAAACAACGCAAATTTGTTGGAATTCGCTTCAACAGCAGAGTATCACACCGAAAACAACTGCTCAGAATGAGAAGCGGTTCATCCTCAAACTGAATCACTGAACACATGAACCCACCAGTGGCAATTTGGGCCGTCAGAACGATACTAGTAGTGAAGCACAAACAGTCCATCTTATGCTTAGGCACACCCTTCTGCTTGTCTAATTCAGATGCATGTAATCTTGGATAGAGCTACAGGCAGTGTAACTACCACCACCGCAACGTACACAGGATGCCATTTAGGGCTACACGAACAGCCTTTAAATATGAATGCTGCAAGAACGTCCAAAAGTGTTTTCTATATTGGCTGACTGTGAAACAGGCTGTGATTATCAGATAGAGCAAAAAACTCCTTCAGAGTAAATCAGACAACAAGAAAAGTTTTAAATGCTCTTAAGACAGCCAAGGTAAAAAAAAAAAACAAAACTGACCTAGTTTGCATCCACTGTCTGAAATAACAGGAGTTTGATGAATACAACCCTTTCTCTTTTATGGGGTCAAAGCTTAAGACTGGCTGACATTTACTGCAAGAGTTCTAAATGTAGTTGATCAACTTTCACTTTTATTCAGAGGTGAACAGCACAACTGTCTTCCAAGGCAGCTACCCAAGTATCCATGAGCTCAAGCTGTGAACCAAAACCAAACATATTTTAGCCTATCCAAAAGCAGTACGATATAACTGAAAAGGTCAAGAACAAAAACAGCACGTGCTTGGAAGAGATCGTAAGAAACAAGTTAATTAGCATTTTAACCAACAGTGCACTTCCTATCTAAATGTGAAAGAGATTAGTGGATAAGGCAAAACTTACTTGTTACTACACTTGCCTAAGAACAAATGTTGCTTTAAGGCTGTTCTGAGTAATTTTAAATCTGCTCTGTTCAGTGACCTCAGTAAACAAACCTTGAAAGAACTATTGTCCTTCAAGAGATTCTTTCCTGTTTAAGGAGTAATCGATACCATTACCATTCAGTGCTTCCACAGACCCAGCTGGAAGAGGAAGCTCCACTAACAAATTGCAAATCTTTCTTCCTCAAGAAAAGGGCTATCTAAAACACAGATTTAAAAGTGCTAAGGTTTCCATGTACCTTTAAGGCACTCCTCTGAGTGAGAATCTATACTTGAATGGGTCATCAAGCATCAGCCTGATTAAAGTTCCTGCTGATAGTCTCTAAAGAGCACCAGAGCATTTAATTTAATAAGGTAATCTAAACAGTTTATGTTTTCCTCAGCTGCAAGGGACAGAAAATACCTAACAAGTAAAGAACAGAAACACAGCATACAAAGTTGGGAAAAATATGCTGGTCAAATTTAACTTTTCAACAAATCACGCTCCCATCCAGTATTACAGCGGATGGAAGACACTGCATCACCTTCAGTTGTCTTCGAAAAACTACAATTTAACTGCACCTCAACCTCTCCCATACTTTATCCCCGCTACTGTTGCTACCAATGCTTATCTGACTGTAGGAGGAAAGGGCTAAGCCAGAAGAAATCTAACTCCTGAAACCAGTCTACAACAAAATCAGATACGCAGCAGGGCAAAAAAAAAAGGAACAAGTAGGGTGAGAACATCAGAGCAGCAGCAAAATTAGGGCTTAAAACTGTCATGGAACAGTACTGTGAGTCTAAGTTACCTTAAGAAGGCCATTTTAGAGTGTTCTTCCCCTGTCCCTCAAGCATACCCACAAGGGATCAGGACCAGTCCAAAAAGAACTTCATACGTTCAAGAAAATATACATTCTAGATGAAGGCTCACAATTCTCCTGAAAACTTTTATCACATTCCTTATCCCCTCACAAGAAACTTAATGCTGTTCTTTAACACTATCAGGATTTTTTCTCTAAAAGTATTCTAAATGTTAAACTCATTCTTTCATTTTAATTAAATCCAAATATTTTCTCGGTGTGTCAAAGTGAACTTGTAAAAAATGGAAGACTGTTAATGTTAAGACTGTTAAGAGAAGTATAGGGCACACCTACGCACACAGGCAGCCATCTATTTTTTCACTTCCTTTCCTTTGCAGCCTTTCTTTAATGTTTTAATAAACACTATTTTGGACTTCAGTTCCAAAATTCTAACCTTGCCATTAATGACTGTTACAGACTACATGCATTAATCTGAACTTCAGGTAACTTCAAGTGTACGTTACAGAAGAGTATTGCATGTATGCTGCAACAAGTTTTACCACAAAATGTTACTTCAGTAGAAGACAATTCTAAGCCTTAGTCAAGTTTCATAATAATCTACTTAATACTTTCCATGCATGAGACTCTCCTGAGTACAGGCACCCTGTTTTAAAGCCACAGAACATAAGCTGTGCTACAAGGGATTTTAACATTTGATTAGTTCAAACGCGAGAGCGACGTGTTATTTTGCATTAGTTTCTCTCTGAAAGGTTTTTGTTATCCTCACTTGAAATATTTCAGAAGGTGATGCAAATACTTCTTGTAAGTATAGAAGCAGAAGTATGAACAGGCTTTAATCTTCTGCTCTGTCAGTCTGATGGCATCAATTGTAGAGAACAAGCTGAAACAAACTGAGCTAGTCACGATGTGAAACTCCTCTTCAAAGCTGTCCCAAGCTCTTCCACGGTAAATTTACTTCACTACATGCCTCATGAAATGTAAAACTTTCAGTAGCTCAGTTGGAATATTTAAAGGAAAAAAAGGTAGTTAATGCACAATGAACAACCTCAGGAATACTCGGAGCTTCTCAACAGAGATCCCTTCCTGAGAGGGCACAAAAAGCCAGAAGGATTGGGCGTGGAAAGTTATAATAAAGGTAGTGACTCTTCAAAGAGGTACAATAGCCAGAAAAGCCACAACACAGGTAAAGTTAATTGAGTGGAGGAAGAAAGGGTACCAAAGCAGCAGAAGCTTTTGAAAAGCTGGAATGGGCTGCCCAGGGAGGTGGTTGAGTCACCGTCCCTGGAGGTGTTCAAGAAACATTTAGATATAGCGCTGAGAGACATGGTTTAGTGGGGTTATTGGTGGTAGGTGGCTGGTTGGACTGGATGATCTTGCAGGTCTTTTCCAACCTCGCTAATTCTATGATTCCATGATTCTATAATCCTATAAAATATCTGCAGTTCCCATAAAGCATGTAAAACCACACAATCACTTGAACGTGAGTGAAGAAGCAAGTTCCATATGTGATAACCAAGACTGTGAATTTACCTTATGTTTTCATTTCTGCTTGAAAACACTCCAACACTACAATTCCATCATCTACCTTCTCACTGTCAAATATCATTGCAACAACTACCCATCAACTATCATCTTATAAAATCTATTTAGTATTCAAGATTCATCACCAGAGAACCAGCATGTTAATCATATACCATCAGCAATGACTGTACACCACATTTGTCACCTTAAATCTCAAATTGTGATGCCAACAAAAGAAGCCAGAACTAAGGCAGATATAACCTATAAGGATTGTGGACAAAAATTTCAATTAATTCCGCACAGCAGCAGTCCTTTAAGTTTTTTCCAAAAAAAAATGTTGTTTTTCAGTCAACAGACAATTCTCTACACCACAGAAAAAGAATACATACCATTTGACAGCTAAGTTTTGCACCTCACCATTTTTATCTTCCAGTAATTTCAAAATCATCTTCACCACCTTTCTTTCACTGTCATCATCCAGCTTGATAGAATCTTTCTGTAGTTCTGTCATCAAGTCATTAGTAGCCATAAACCTGACAAAAGATAGTCAGATAATTATTGCTAAAAGAATACGGGTTACTCACAGCACTCTACAATACAAGACTTTTAGTTTCCACCAGTTGTTAACAAAAAAACCACACAGTGTTGAATTAGTGTTATCTACTTTGTGATGCAAGCGGCATTTCTTCTAATTACGCAACAAAATTGGAAGAAAATACAATTTTAAAACACAATTTAACTTTCAGTTTGGTCATCACCTTTCCTGGGTGAGAATAGCTACACATTTTACCTCCGTTGTTTACACAGTGCTTCAGATGATCTCCACAAGAAAACTGACACTTTCCCCCAGTTGAAGTAGTTCTTCCCTTAGCTACACCAATTTCATAAGCTACACCAAGTTGGTAAGAAAGTCTCATCTCTGCTCTGAGGTTATTTAACAGCAACTTTGAAGCAAGAAGAACAATACATTCTTTCAAATATTCTCCCACAAAAATAAGCCAGGCATTAACGGAGAAATAGAAATGAAACTATGATTTATGCATTTTTCATTTTCTTCATCTGCCCAGACTGGTTTGTTTATAATCCAAACAATGGCCAATGACGTTTATCCAGTCCTCAATCCAGAGTGCAACATTAAAGTCTCAGATTAATTCTTGAGAGATCAATCAAACAGAAGAAGCTTTCATACCAGCTAATTTAGTATTAAATTCTGCTGTCACGCTGACCAATAGAAGAACATACTGAGAAATGACTTTCCAAAAATACTGCCTTTATGCCTCATGTTTCGTTTCTTTCTGAAGTCTGTTTTCCAATCTGTTCTTCTTTCATATGTGCCCTTTCTTCTCAAGCAAAGTAATAGACATGTTTTACTCAGTTACAATTCCCAGAGGCTTTGCTACCAATCCCAACCCCAACCAAACGCCCAGAGAAAAAGCAGTTTGCAATCATCCAGTTAAGGCTGACATTTGGACTTGAGATACATCAGACTCAAGCAGACATCACTGAAGGCCAGGTCATACTTGGAAGGTTATCTTTGCAGTCTGACCTGCTTGACACTTGTTTTATTGAAAATGAAAGCCGAGACTTTATAATCTTAACATGTATCATGAACAGCAGATGCCTCCCTTCACGTAACAGACCCCAACTTCTTGTCTTTTAACACAGCCATTCCAGGCTAATAGTCTTAACATGTTTCTCACTAAGATAAGCAAAGGCCTCACTCGTTTTCCATTCACTCCAAGAATCCCACTGAAGCAAGCCTACAATCTGACAGGAACCAGATGCTTGCATGGTGGATGTGAATGTCACCAGCCTTTAAGAAGAGCTAGGAAAAAGGCTACTTGAGAAGTAAATGTAACAGACAAATAGTATGGGAATAAGGGCATCCATAAAGTCAAGCAAAACTAGAACTTTTTAGAAGTCATCCCCACCTTACTGCTTCATTTACCTTCATTTCTTAAACCTTCATACCATCCTATCATGTCCTTGGTCAACAGCCCCTATTTCCTAGCCTTGTTAGCTCTCATCACCTACTTGTGACAATTTCCTAGACTCAGCAGAGTTCGCATTTCATCAGTTCATCAGCACTTCTGCACTGAACTACAACAGGGATCCTCTAGGCAGACAATAAAATAATAAAAATACCTAAACCCCACAGTGGTATGGGCACGAGCAGTGACTTTAAATTGAAGCAGCTGCTATTTAGAAACATGATTTTGAGTAGTTTAGATGTGGTCTTTGGTCACAACTGCTTCCTCCTTGAACACATCAAACCTGCCAGGGTGCAAAGCAGCAGCATCTCCGTAGCACCTCACCCCTTGTGCATGGAGCATTCATACTCTCCCTCTGCGAGCACAGCGCTCCTCCCACGGCCCCAAAGTAAATTGCCACCTTCCATTGCTGACCATTTAGAACTTCAGTTTCTGGACAACACATGACACAAACAATTGCATCAGAAAAGTTAGTTTATCCAAAAACCGGAGGATTCAAATTTACAGTGAAATAGCTATTGAAGCACAGTTTGCCATCAGCTCACTGACATCAACAACTATACCATCTCTCTTCAAATACACACGGCCTAAGAATAAAAACATTTATAAATACTGCTACTCAGAACTACTTTATCCTTTATGCAAATATACGTTACACACAAAGTTTTCATAAAAACTTAGCATAATGCTAACATAGCCAGTCTGTTAAGGTCTATCATCATTCATTTTTATGGTTTGTAATTCAGATTCTAATGGAGGTTACTATTTTTTTTAATATTTCATTATTCCAAAGTTGTCCAATGCTCCTGGAATGGGTAATCTGCAAAACGGGATCTCCAAACGCTAAAACTTGTGCTGTAGTCGCTATGCGTTGCTTGGAAAAAAGTGCTTGCTACAGCTGCATCAAACAGGTATGACCCATTTCTTTCATGCAAAAAGTTTTAAACTCACTGAAAATTAGAAGCAAATACATCACAGTATTTCCCAAGATATCCTTCCCGTGAGCGCAAAATGCAAAGTTCACTTAACCACACAAAAAAATAGCATAATAAAGCTAAAAAATACATGGTAATATTCAGAAGAGAAAAAAAAAATCTATTTTTCAGTGTTATTGAAATGACTCAGGCAATTCTGAACTGTATCTTTCAGATTCATCAGCTTGATTTATTTTTAAAATTTCCCAAGTTTGAAACCTAAATTCTGCAGGTATCTCACCACAAAATTTGAAAGAGGTGGACATGAAAAAATATACACAAGCGTGCCCAGCATTTCAACAGTTTTGTCAACAGCAAGCAAGATGATTCCACATTCATCTCTATGCCTAATTTAACCATCACCTGTTTTCTGTTAGATTTCAATGTGTTAACAATAGATTGGTTTGAATGCCAACAAGCTCTTGAACTCCAACCTAAGCACTGCAAAGCTGCAGCAATGGAGCAAAACCCAGGAGTTTTTAATCTTTTTCCCTGTCTGTACTGATGTGCTCTCTTTAACAGCCAAAAGCTTCAAATACGAATTTCTGGCGACTCATCACAATGCAGATAAAGAAACTTAATTATCTTTAACCCAATGCTTTGTTAGAACTGGGCATACATATATATATATATAAATTTATTATTAAATGATCTCCAGAGGTCCCTTCCAGCCCCTACGATTGCAATACTATGATACTTCGTTTTCTGGTACACACTGCTTTTAGCATTTTTTTCTTTCCAGTTATTACAAAGTAACCAAGAGATTCAATAAGAAGTATCGCCCTTGTGACAAATCCTAAGCTCAGAAATACATCTGCCAGTCCCCGCAGAACTACACGGGCTTCTCCCTCTGAATGCACGCAGTCTCAGAGGCAGCACCAAGCCACACAAGGAGCGCAGAGCCCCTCTGCCCCACAGTTGCGGCACCCGGGGCACGGTGAGCTCCGGCCTAGCCGGGCTGCTGCGTGGGGAACGGCAAGACTCGTGCGTCTGGAGGCCGGGACGGGCCCGGCTCACCTCACCCGTCCCTCCGCCCCAAGCAGGCCGCCCGCGGCCCGGCCCCGCGCCTCCCACGACCACGAGCACCGCGCGGGGCAGCCGGCCCCGCTCCTCCCGGCGGGCCGCCGCCTCCGCCCGCGGGCCCGGCCCCGCTCCCGGCCCGGGAGGCGGCGAGGCGGGCACAGCCCGGGCTCGGGCCCCGCCATCACCGAGGCCTGCGGGCGGCGCGGGCCCCACCTGAAGTCCTTGTCGCTGGACGTCATCTTCTCCAGCAGGTTGGAGATGTGGTACGAGGCGCTCGCCATGTTGACGCCGGCGGCCTGCAGGAGGAGGAGGAGAAGGAGAGAAGGAGGAGAGGGCGGCGTCCTGCCGGCCTCGCCGGCTCCACTTCGCCCGCTGCTGGGGACGGCGCTCGGCGGGGAGCCGCGGCCTGCGCGGGGCGGGGGGAGGCGGGCGGGCTCCGCCGCCTCCTGCGCTGCGGCTGCACGGGGGCGGACGGGCGGGGCGGCGGCCGCTCGCGCTCGGCGCGGGGTCAAAGGTCGCCGGGGGCCCCCTCGCGCAGCCGGCGCCGCTGATTGGCTCTGCGCGCGGGCGGGTGGCGCCGCGGCGTACGTGGCGCGGAGCGTGCGCGGGAAGTTCGGGCCGCCCGTTGGACGGCGGCGGGAGGTGGCCGCGAGGCTGCCGAGGACTACGTATCCCGGCGTGCAACGCGCCCGCCGTCCAGCCGGCGCTATCGGCGGTGCGTGCCGGGATTTGTGGTTTAGTGGGACTCCGGGTCCTCGGCGGGGCGCCGGCCGTTGCTTCGGTCGGTGCCCGCGTGCAGGGCCGCGTAGCGAGGCCGGGGCGGCCGGCGGCCCTCGGCGTTAGCGGGCTGGGCGCGGCCGTGAGCAGCAGCACGCGCTTGTCCGGCACGCGGGGCACGGCGCTGTCCGCGCCGGAGGGATGCGGGGTGCGACGGCGCCGCTCTCGTGGCGGTCAGTCGGAGCCGAGATGTCTGAAAGCGTCTGGCACAAACCAACAGCGGTGATGTGAAAACGTAGTTTTCCTGGTGAAGAAAGGCATGTTTCTGCCTGTCCCCGGCTGTATAAAACAGCTTCAAAATGCGAGTGCTTCTAGAGATCCTGGGAGACGGGGCAAACAGAGAGGGTTTTTTTGCATCTACTGGCACAGCTTGAAAACCCATCCCGACAAACAGCAAGAGGCCCGGTAGCAGCAGCAGGTGGCAGCCAGGCAGGCTGAGTACGTGCACTCGTCCCGAGAGCTGCACTGGGGTTGTGTGGTGTGTGACCAGCACAGTACCCAGTGGCCTCCAGGCACACAGCATAGCTGAACTGTTGGTATCAGCAGCCACGTAGAAATGTGCTTCTTTGTACTCAGCTCGGCCTACCTCATTGCTGTACGTAGCAGTCTCATAGCTCTTCTGGGCAGCCTTTCACAGCAGCTGAAGGAAGGCCTGGGCTCCTTACCAGGTGAACAGGAGCTCTGAGGAGAAGGTTTTAGGGGTCCTGGTGGACAGTATTTGGCCATGAGCCAGCAGTGTGCCCTTGTGGCCAGGAAGGCCAATAGTATCCTGGAGAGCATTAAAAAGAGCATGGCCAGCAGGCCGAGGGAGGTGAGACTCCCTCTCTATTCTGCCCTGTTGAGGCCACATCTGGAATACTGTGTTCAGTTCTGGGCTCCTCAGTTCAAAAAAGGACAGGGATCTTCTAGAAAGCCCAGCAAAAGACCACAAAGATGTTTGGAACCTGGAACATCTCCCTTATGAGGAAAGGCTGAGAGACCTGGGGCTGGACGTTCTGGAGAAGAAAAGGCTGAGAGGGGATCTCATCATTCTTTATAAATATCTGAAGCACGAGAGTCAAGTGGATAGGGCCAGGCACTTTTCAGTAGTGTGCAGTGACAGAGCAAGGGGTAATGGGCAAAAACTGCAACGCAGGAAGACAAACATGAGGACAAACTTCTTTACTTCTTTACTTCTTTCTTCTTCTCTGAAGATATTCAAGACCCAGCTGGACACTTTCCTGTGAAATCTACTGTAGGGAACCTGCTTTAGCAGGGAGTTGGACTCAGTGAGCTCCAGAGGTCCCTTCCAACCCCTGCAATTCTGTGATTTTGAGAACAGAAATCACAAGTCACTTTGTTGTGGCCTGTCATCCAGTTACCATGTACAAACAACTATTGGAGTATACAGGTGCTGTAATCTAGCCGCAGTTCTGGAAACAGAGCTCCATATGTACTGGTTCCATCTCCAGATGCAGCATGGTGACAGGTCAGTGCTATGCAGCAAAATGGGGGACAGGAAGGAACGAGGTGGGCAGTGTGCGGGTGGATCAATGGCATTACAGTGGGTTGGGATCTGAGGGTGGGGTAAGGCAAGTGGCAGTAGTCAGAGGGAGGAAGAGGATGTCCCAAGGAGAAATGGAGGAACTGCAGTGAAGGGAAGGTCTCAGAAGGATAGATGGCCCTTACACATAGGCCATTCACTCATTTGACCTTTTGCATTCGTGACTTTGGTGCTATGTGAAATATGGTGAAAGATCATCTATTAAAAATGCTCTGCCTACATGGTTTCCATGATGCATTTTATTGGATAAGCAAGTGAAATGAACCTAATGATAGAAAATGCTGTATTATAGGAGAAGTCCTTTATGTCAATCACTACTATAGAATAAAGCATTACCAGCGTTCACTGAAAGCAGATCCATTCCGAAGAGTTAACTTTATAAATTGTTACTATTTCAAGTTAGACATTAAACCTAACTACTTCCCACCTTGGGAATTCTACAAACATTCACTTATGATAAAGTTATACACTCTGAGAAAAAAAAAAGTCAGTTATATGGAACAATTCTATTCCAGTTCATATTTCCAACTGATATATGTTTTGTCCATAGTGAGATTATATTCCCCAGTTTCCATCCCAGAGGTTCTAATCCTGTCAATTTTCTCATTTCCAGAAATGTTTTAACTTGCTTATTTTTCTTTCTCAACTTTTTTTTCTCTTTGTTCATGCTGAGGTTTGGCATTCTCATGCACAGATCTCTTCCTTAAAGGTTCTTCAAGGACTGGAGAAAGGTAGAAATGAATTTATAGCATAAAAGTCATATCTCCCTTCTTCTCAAAGAGAATAATGGATGGGAAAATACTTGTATATCCAAGGATGGTATTAAAAGTAGAAACTTTCTTTCCTTGGCTGTGCAAGATGTAAATATAACTGATGGCCTCTAGCACATCCAGGATGCTTTGCGATCTTGCACATTTTTAAAAAGATTTTAAAATCATTCAACATACCTCAGCCAGCTTAGCCTACCGCTGTTTAAACCTGGTTTCAAATTACTACCACACAGGCCATCATGGAGGAAGTCAAAGTATCTTTTTGTTCAAGTACATTTATTACAATTGGGATTCAGTTATAGTAGATGCAATGTTCCAGAGGAAGTTAGACACAGATAGAGGCTAATTGAGAAGAGATTTTTTCCAGCTGATAGCAAACAACTTCACAGATGGAGTGGTACTCCTGATCTGTTCCCTGTAGACATGCATATTAGATGCTCTTGGTTCATTCACAAAGATAGCTGAAAGCTTAATTAAATGCTGGAACCTGAAAGGATTTATCTTGCTTTATACTTGCAAATATATTCCCTAAATGGTGAAGATGAGAGAAGAGCACTGTTCGTTTAGAGATGCATTCACAGCACCAGAATTTGAACCCTCACCAATTTGCTCTTTCACTTCACGAGGGGGTTGTGAGCCCATGATTGAGAGAGGAAACCAGGAATGTGCTGCATGTTGATATATCAGCATGTAAAGAGCTATAGCTTCACTAGGCTTAAAGGGAATCCTTTAGGATGACAAATTTAAAGCTGGTTATCAGTTTTTACAGCTGGTTTTGGGGAAATAAAAGGAAAATTGCTGTTCCAAGTCAAAAGCTGCTCACTGCCGTAAGCGGATATTTTGAGCCAGAGAACCTTACAGTCCTGGTTTATCACTTAGGCAGATGACTGACTTTGTACATCTGAACTTTGAATCTTGACAAAGGTAGGAAAAAAGACTTTAAAAATTTTGTTGGATGATTATAGTAACAAACCACAGATGGAGTCAAAAAAGTGATCCAGACTTAAATATGGAAGGAACAGAAGAAGGAACGATATGACTATTTAACTTACAGTAAACAAATAGAAGTAACAATATTCCATACATTAGACCAGTCACGTCTGTTGAATGTGTGTTTCAAACGCTGTAATGCATTGTACAAAGTACTGTGTTCAAAGAGATGGAAAGGGATTAGTTGCAAAACTAAAAACTTGGCTGTGGAATCTTAATCATAACATTGCTCTGCTAAGATTTTTTTCATTTCCACTATTTTCTCTTTTCCTTATTTTTAAAGTTAGATGATGTTCCATAGAAAATGATAGCAATTTCTAAAATAGGGCACATTTGGAACTAAACAGATCATCAGCTTATTTACACCTTATAAGACCAAAGTTTTAGTTGTTTGGTTTTTTTTTCTTCTTAAAACTGAAAAATTGTTCACATGAAACTTAAGTAAAAATCTCAGAGTACCTATATAAAAGCAATTTAAAGCATTGATGCTACTGTCTTGATTCTCAGGAGTAGTCAACATGTACTCACCAAGGGTTGCTTGACCAAGCTGATTGCCTTTTATTGTGTCATCACTAGTAGAGTTGATGGGGGGAGAGCAGTGGATATTGTGTACCTTGACTTCAGCAAGGCGTTTGACAGTGTCTCCCATAACATGAAAACATGAAGACTAAACTTCTCAATTTTGTAGTATTTTAAAACACTGCAGTTATTGTGGTGATTCATTCTCAGGAGTTCTTCATTTCAGGACGATAGAATGTGCTGTCTTCCTCATGCATGAGACTAGCAGTAACAGCAACAAAGTGGAAAAATGTAAATATTCCTCCATGAATCAAGGTGACTGGAGAGGTCTAAAACTAAAACTAAATCTGAATGAATAAATTTAGGGAACAGTATAATTTGACTGAATCTAATTTTGTGTAGCTAGATTGACTCATCCACAGGATTGTCTAAGGTGAAGTGACTCAGTGACACTCTCCTCTTGGAGCAGATGATGCCAGTTGCCAGTCTACATCATTTGAGCAACCAGCATAGTCCACTCAGCATGCATCTGTGTTGGCTGCCACAAACTGACTCATGTTTGGGGCTTTTTATGCACTGTGGATGTTTCACTGATGGGCTGTATTAGTTGTCAGCTTGCGTGCTGGAGCTGAGCGGCCTTTTAATGTGTGATCTTTTATTTGAATTTTGCTGTTTGAGAGATTAACTCAAATTAATGGTAATGACTTACACACTGTAATACAAATTTTCACAGCCATAGAATCTAAAAACGAAAAGCTAAAAATCCCCAGCTCAAGTGGAGATTAGGACCTGTCTTTGTAGTTTCCAATCATTACTTATTTTTGCAAAGAGAACAGTGGCATAGCACTGTAACAGACTGAAAAACTGTAAGATTACTTTTGCTGTTCACACCTACAGAACTGCCACTGCTTCCTTCATAACCCCGAGTTGCATTATACTTTGGATCCAAACATTTAAAAGTATGACAAATAAGGTCCAACTCACAGAACTTACCAATCTGCTCACTTGTGAGAAAGCTGCATCACTTCCTTCTTATCTAAACTTAGTTAACTCAGCCTAGCTCGTATGAATCAAGAACAGCTCAATTTTGCATGGAAGCAAGGCTGCTGAAGGGGCTGGGGTCTCCAAATCTGACCAAAATCTGTTGAACCTTAGGGCCAAATTTATTTCAAAATCATTTTCCTTTTTGATAAGTCATTAGCTACATGTTTGTATGCTAAAATGTGTTAACATTGAGAGATAGATGAGAATTCTTTTCTTAAATAAATATTATTGGGGTATTCATAACATTCTAGGATTAGTAGCCATGTATTGTAATAGCTGGGTATAGGCAAAGCTTAGGAGCAAATGTTTGAACTTGTTAGAAGCACCATTAGAATTGTTAAACCCTCTGGGTATGTGCAATTTTTATCCTATTTGTAATGACTATATATATAATTGAGTAGGACTGCCAAATATTGGTGGCTCGTTTGTGAATTTACATGTATGAATGGCAAATACAAAATGAAGTATCAAAAGAAGCAAGAATTCTGGCCGAGAATCTCATGTATCTCACGTGCATCGTTCAAGCAGGAAGAGGCTCTTAAAAGAAACCATTTGCTATTACTTATAATAGTTTTTATATAATTAGATGCCAGTAAGAAAAACATATATCAAAAAGTATGTTTAAATTTCAAAACAATCTTCACTGATACCTCCTGTTGTTTTGTTATCTCTCTGGGAGTTAATGATGCCAGTACTTCACACTCAGAAGACATTTTTAATAACTTCTATCAAAAAGTCGACTCATGCTGCTACAGAATAATCCAGAGGAATGTAATTTCAAAAACAAAAACAGATCCACAAAACTTTTCAATCTTTTCATGCATCGAAGTGTTGAGTCCTATTACATAAGTGCTGCCTGTCACAGTCAAGGTGACACACTTGATTTTAATGTTTTTTTTTTTAATCTTTTTTGTGGTATCTCCAATTTAAGGGCATCTTTTCATGTCTGTGTTCAGCTACAGTGATACTGGATTATGGCTTTGTTCTCTTATCATGCCGCAGAGGCCAAAATTAGACTATTTTAGAAATTTTTTATTTTACTAGCCAGTTCTTCAGAGAGTCTGGAACTAATATATTGTAAAAGCAATGTCATTTGAAAGGATGAGCTACAGAGAGACAATTGTCTACTCATATTCCGCAAGACATCATTCCCAATGATTTTGTCTCTCAATGATTTCTGAGAATATCCTCAAACTCTGTTTCTACAGTATTTCTGGATGATGCAGTGCATTTTTTGGCAGGAAAAACTTCTTAGGAAGAAGTTAGTTTGTTTTTTTTTGTTGTGTTCCTGATGTCATCATTTATACCCATGCAGACTCAATGTGAAAAAGCTGATCTCACGGCATTTTGAAGTCATTTTGTCTCAATGTGAGCAGTGTCACTGTCTGCAGCTGTGATGAACATGCAGGTCAGGAAGATGCAGTTTTGCAGCCTGGCCGCCATCAAGCAGTCATCAGTGTGGATTGCAGGACAGGGTCACTGTGCAAGCAGGAAATGGCATTCCCTAGTCTCTCTCAAAACCTGTGCTGCCAAGGAGGAGAGAAACAGACTGAAAAAATCTGCTAGCATCGGTTGTGGCTGAGTGCTGTTGTCCTTTTGAGATACAGGACATTTTTACTTCCACTATACTGTTTTGATTAAATCATGGAGGCTCATTGCTCTCAGGCCCTCTTCTCATGTTGCTTTCATTCCTTGTGCTCCTTTTCGCACTGCTTTCTACATGGTGTTAACAGGGTCATACTGTGAATCCAGCAAAGGCCAAGAACAGCATGATCTTTGTGTTATGTTAAATTTACACAGCATCAGCTGCTGAGACTGAAAGAGAATTTTCATTATCCCTTCACAGCCTACAGTAAGGTATCTGGCTGCAAGCCTGTGATAGCATCATGGAGAAATGCTTTCTACATGCTTCAAGGTCAGCCTGTAAATATAGTTATTTTATTGCAATGGGACTATCCAATTTTAGTCAAAACTCACAACCAGGACATTACCAGAAGGGCAAGAATACCTGTGGGAATAATTGTTTTTGTTCAGAACTGTTTGACCACAAACTGATGCAAAGAGTTTTTGTTTCAAGAAGTCAACTCCAAAATTACATTTCTGTGTGGTGACTCATCTAGGAGTGCGGTAGTGCAGTACCTGCAGGGCAGTCAACACAGATTGGCAGTGATCCATACTTTTTCATACTTTTGGGAGACAGGTGAATTGTGTAGCACGGTTGGGTTTTGAGAGCCATCTTAGTTGATTCAAAGTTGTCTTAAATATGGCAAATCACTTTGTGAGAACTGATTGAGTGCGGCATTACATCCCTTTGATTCTCTTATACTAGTGACTACATAGGTGTCCTGGTAGATAATTTAGAATAAATTTGCTTCTTTGAGTGATTATTAACAGAACTGGTATGAAAATCCATTTTCATATCATTTGTTAAACACAGACCAAAAAAGAAAATATTGTACTGAACTGTATTCTAATTTGTGGAGAGGGAGAATAAAAATTGTCACATAATGTACATGTCTTTTAGGATAAAGCACTGGGTCATGTAGGGGCTACTGTTAGAAGAGAGAGGAGAAAACAGCTGCGTGGTGCAACTATTCCTACATTTCCTACCAAATAAAAAGTCTCCTGTAAAATTGCTCTGTTTGTAGTTTCTGCCTCAAGATAACTTTTGCACCTGCTGCTCAAAGATTAAACTACATCTGTTGGAAAGAACTGCCACTTGGGGTAACATTTGTTATCAAATGACATTTTTTGTTTATTTGTACTGCTAGGGCTGTAAAATTGGAAATTCTCTCTCTTCATTTTGAGCTTCACTGTAGATCAAAAACTTTTGTACAACAAAAGTTGTAAATGCCCCATCTCTGGAGGTGCTCAAGGCCAGGTTGGATGGGGCCCTGGGCAGCCTGAGCTGGTGGGTGGCAACCAGCTCATGGCAGGGAGTTGAACTTGGTGGGCTTTAAGGTCTCTTCCAACTCAAGGCATTCGATGGTTGTATAATAAAATAATTTTCTGGAGCCAGTGAAAATGCTGAGGCTTTAAACTTTATAGCAGGAAAAAGGAAAAACTGCATATTTTCTCATAGGTTTCTCTACAGTAACATACCTGTATTATTAATACTTCAGCCATATAAGTAATCCTGTATTCACTCAAAAATCACTTAGGTAGTCCAACAAGTATAGACTCTCATTGCTAAGTACTTTATTCTTTCATGGTCATCTCTATTAAATACTTCACTCCCTGACACCACAGCCCCTTTTAATGGCACTGTTGTTAAACCAATCCTTATGCCAAGCATCAGTTCAGCATCCTTCTTGATGTGTGTAAAATATAGGATGAGAACAATAAGAAAGTAAGAACAGTGGCTACTTTTGAAAAATAAAGTTTATAAATGGAGTTGTTCCTCAACATATGTATTTTAGGATGTTTTCAGCAAGCTTACAACGTGGATTCCCATAATGTAAAATAAAGTTCCTTTAAAGAGGTATTTGATGACAGCTGTGGTTCTTTTTTACTTTGTACAGGCTGTATTCCAGAATAATTTCTTTATGGAGATAAGCTCAGTAACATTCAAGATTAATAAATTATAGAATTATCAACATTTACATTTATTTATTTAGAGAATTAGCCATTGGTAATATATCTGCAGGGCTTGGAAATTATTTAGTGTGAAATTAACTAATCAGAGACTTTCACAAAAAAAAAGCAAAGGAATAATGGCTGAATACACATCACTATTTTTAACAAACTGACATGAATCATTCAGTCCCGCAGTGTTGATTCTGTAGTGATACATTCTGTTTTGACGAGATCACTCCCTCAAGCTGTCTTTCTTTTGGCACTTACAGTTGGTGGCATATAGAGTCTAGTAAGGCACAGCTTCTGATTCGTTTTCCCATCAGGGAGTAAAATATCTGTATGAACAGAATCAGGTGAGGATTCAAAATGGAACCTAGTAATTCACTGTTATATGATGTTTGTCCCCATCAGTAGTTCTCATGAAAATCTAATGCAAGAGGTTTAAAATGCATGTACCATAGTTCGGGTGTCATCTTAAGAGATGTCTTAATTTTTGTTGAGTATAAGTGCCTGAAGAATAAGGCCACACTTCTAGAAGTAGGAGGAAAATAGGCCTTCAAAAAAGCACCTGTTCTCTGGATAGAACATTAAAAGTAAGAATTTCCAGGGTATTTCCAGTGGTTAGGGAATGCAGACAAAGTGCAAAAGAAATGGATGATACTCAAAATGCTGAGTGATATCAAGAACTGATGGAACAATCAGACCTTCTTGGGTCTTTGGTTCCAAAAAATCTTTTCTTTACAGTATAAGGAGAAAAACATAGTGATCATAACCTACAATTTGAGAATGGAAGATGCAGTGAGAGGAATATTCCATTACAGTTTGTTTTTCCTTTTTTCGCTGGAGATCACCAAGTTTAACAATAGCTGAAATCAGGCTGTTATAGACAGTTACTGTTTCAGCTTTCATCACTATTTTATTACTTGCCATCAATGAATATTTTCAAACAGCACATCCAGTCTTTAACATAGCTCTGCTCAACTGATGTACCAAGACAAGCTTAGAAAGGAAATGCTGGATGATTATTTAATAACCAATTATTTAAATACGGGAAAGAGTTAAAGGAAATAATAAAACCAGTGTGCACTGAATTTCAAGCAGGAAATAGTTTCTTTTTGCTAGCAGGGCCACCTAAAAATAAAGACTCAAAGCCGTGGGTGTGTTTCACGTCCAATTGATGCTGACAGAGTGAAAGTTCCCAATATGTAAGGTTGAATCATACTGTGTGCCACTTGTAGTAGTTTTTCTTCTGCCTGTAAAAAAATACTGTGGTTCCAATAATAAAAACATTTTCACTCCAGTGCTACAGCTTTATTCACATCCCTTTAAACAAAACCCAAGGAGCTGATGGCACAGAAGATACTGGAATTATATATCACATCAGTGCAGAGTGATCTAATTTACTCTGATGCAGAAGTCCTGAAGAAATGTGCTGCTAAGACGATCCAATCAGCCAGGGTTTATTCTTTTCCTCTTCTAGTTTAGAAAGCAGAAAAAAAAAGATCTGAAAACTAAAGCCGTGCCCTCCGGAGAGTTACCTTATCACCAAATCAGTCACAAATAGAACGCAGAAGTCTTTCAGGGCAAACAGGCATTGAATCTACTCTGGTGCTTTTATATTTATTTTAGAGCTTTGGTAATATTTTAGAGGACTTCGTAACAAACCTGCAGAAAGGGAGAGGTATGGAAATTTCACTACAATTTTATACATGAGTTGCAACAACAGCTCCCAAACTGAGACCTTCCTCTCTAATGGTCATAAGCAAACCTATGCCTAAAAAGCTACGTCCAAAAAATCTTACTGGCATAAACAGAGTGTACCAGAATGCCTTCAGAGTTCATTTCAGAGTGTGATGTCTCTGATGTTAGTAATCCAATCAAGTCAAAACATCCATAAGGCTCAGTGTGTTCATGATTGGGTATGGTCTCTTGTACATCAAGGTTTGTGATTCAAATCCAAAATAAGTGAATACAGTGGTGATTGAATTTTGTTTCTGCTGTTGCAGAATTGGTCTCACAGTTCCTAGTAAACAGGCATTATGTCATGTTCAGAATGTCTCGGCACAATTGTTGCTCTTGGAATCCTCAGAGAAAGACATCATATAGACTGGAGCAGGAGTGAAGAACAAAATTCTCATTAGCTGTTTAGGTTTTTCGCCTTTGTGTGACTGATTCACATCAAGGAATTTGGCCTGGAAAAAGAGCAAAAAAAAACCTTGTAATTCTTCCCTCCAACAGCTTTTAGTACCAGCTTTTTGCTTAGCCAAACTTGGTCAATTTTGTTGTAATATTCTTCTTGAACATTAGAAAGGCATTTTTGGGCCTATATAGAATCACTAAATGAGAGCTGAAAAGCAGCAACTAAGGAAATTTAAGCAGGAAATCTATTTTTTCCACTCAAGAAAAGACATTACAGATTTACATTCTTTTCCATACTCTCTTGGAAATAATTTGTTCTTTAGTCATCTGCATTGGGCTATGGAACAGGCTCTGCAGGCCCCAACCGGACAGAGTTCAAGAAGCTTTTGGACAGTGCTCTCAGACATAGAGTTTGATTTTTGGTCGCTCCTTTATGGAGCCAGGAGTTGGACTTGATGATCCTTGTGAGTCCCTTCCAACTTCAGTTATTCTTTGATTCTGTGATTCTTTGAACATGTCATTAACCTGCTTAACAACTTTAAATTTATATATTTTCCCATTAGAGAACTGTAGTGAAATTCAAGTGGGCAAAAAACTACATCTTCCTTCCACTTCATTTTCTTTGGTAGCTTAGGGTAATGCATGAACTAGGATTTTCCTCTCAGAGCAGCAAATGGCAGTTTAGCTGTTAGCTACATGGGATTCAGATTTAGGACCCTTACTACATCTGCATGCAGTCTTATTATCTGATTGTATTCTGATTGATGTTATCTGATGACTATGACCACAAGTAGGAAGTTTTAAGGATTTAGACTTCCATAGCCATTTAACATTCAGCAAAAAGTACCACTGTGCAATTTCTTGTCTATTTTGTGCTGTTAATTTGTTTGTTTGCTAATCAGAAACAAGAGGAAAATCCAGTTTCTGCATCTCTACGTCCTGCTTTAGCTACAACATAAACCACGTGGCTGTTAAGAGACAGGTCATGCAAAGAACATGAAAGTCAGAGCCATGCCTAAAAGCCTGGCGGCAGTTCAGATGCCCTTCTAGGTTTTGAATTGGTACTTTACTAGAGAGACTATTCTTAAGGTATGTTAAGATTTTCTGCATTTCCCTTGACCTGTTCAGTCTTGCTCTCACCTGCGTTGATGCTCTTTTTCAAATTCATAACCTGGAGGCAAAGTCCAACACCTTTCTAGCTATAGAAGCAAATGTATTACGCATTTTACTTGAAGGATCTCTTTGCCAGAGATGCTCACTGAGAGAGATGTCAGCCAGAGTAGCATTCCAGGATTAATTAAAGAGTTTGTCTGCCAGACATTCTTGAAGTCTGCTTTTTCTTGTCTTATTTTTACTTTTTGGCATGGAGTGGTATTTCCATACTTATTAAATGCGCACTGATAATTACACGCAAAAGAGCAATTAGTGGCAGACAATTTAGTGGCAAAGAATTTATAATTTGGTTACCATTCCAAGATGACTGAAAGTGATGACAACTTATTTCCAGCCCATTGGACTTCTCAGCTGTATGAGTGATGGAGCCCTATAAATAGAAGTAAAACTGCACCAGATGAAACTTCATTTCAGCGATACTGTTATAGCGGAGCTTCCAGCTGAAATGGCCATTTTTAATTCTCTGTTTCTCCAGTCTATCTTTGTACTAAACATAAAATCATACCTGTGCAGTGAATAGTTACCTAAATGGTATGCAGTCTGTCAGATGTTGCCTAAACTCAAAATGTAAATTCAAGCCAGGGACAGGTCACTGCTCATCAATGTGTACTGAGTGACCTGTCCGCATGCTGCTTCCTGTTCTCACTATAAAATACTCCAAGTTTCATGAGTTAGCATAAATTACGTTTCTTAGTCAAAGAAATCCAGTGGTGGCTGAGATCTATAGTGGTTTTCTATAATTGTTTTAACAAAAAACTTTAATTATCTGTCTGCAGGAACGTGGTTTTTCTGTTCCAAAAATAATATTGCAATTTCAAGCACAGTCACTAGACCAGAAAATGCAGAATTCCAATCAGTCAGTTCATATCTGAAAGAAGGAAATATTTTGATGAGCGATACAGAGAGCTCTTTCTGAATGAAGAGGTTCAAGAAAAGTGTTTGAATATCTCTCTGACCATGTACTCACCAGGAACCAGAATGTCTCACTTTTTTGACAGTCTTTTCAGTTTGAAATATTTCAGTCCATTTACATATGAACAAAAATATGCACAGGCACTACCAATTTTAGAAGAATTACTATTAAGTTCCCTTGCCCCCTGTGATGTGCATCAGAGAAAAGATTTAAAACTGATGCTGGACAACCAGGAAGAAGGAGAATGCCTGGAAAAGAGAAGACATCTCTCAGTCCATATGGCATGACTTCTGTATAATATTTGGATACTTTTATCTGTTGTTCTTTTGTCTTGTTTACACTGCAGTTATGCAGTGTCTGTTCTCTAGTGTAAACCTTGCTATCAGTTGTAAATTGGTCATCCATCCCACCAAAAAAGGTGTAGAAAGATCAGTGCATTTATGATTGATAGTCATATCAAATAAATTTTGTACCCATTTGTATTATAGTACTAGGAAATAAAATTCAGATAAGGAACCAAGTTCAGAGATCCCTCTAAGACAGGCAGGGAACAGAATATAGTAATGACAGTTTTAATGTCCTTGCTCCTGTAAAAAAACACGTAGATCTCAGTTGGCTATGTCAGCCTGAAGACTTGTAGTGTCACCATGCCCTTTCAGATACTGGTTTAAGGCTCGTATGAAAGGGAGTCTGCTGTCTACTGGTGAACCATTTCCTTTTGGATGCACCTGCTGGGTCTTTCCATCCAAGTATTGACCTAATCAAAACTCACATAGCTTATGAGACCTGACGTGACTACAGCCTGGCAGGTATGGCTTGTAATACTTCAGAACCCAGCAGAAGAAAATATGTCCACTTTTTATTTTAAGCATCCAGCTCTGAGCATTCATTATGATTCATTATAAACAGAAAAGAGGATCTGTTTTGAGGCTGTGGTTTTTTTTACATTTATTTGCATGTTTAAGTAATTTTTCGATCTGACATAACAGGAAACTTGTTTTCCTCGCAGATCAAATATGAGTATGATGAAAAGCATCCTCTAGCATTTATCATGAATGTATACAACTGTGGCTCCATAAAGAGCTTTCAAGCCAAAATCAGGGAGCCTGGGAAATCTTTTATATAACTCTACCTGTTGCATTGAAGTCCTATAGATCATTACCTATTCTGCTCTTACCAGTAGTTTTACGGCATCAAAGGAGGTTGTAGATTTCGTACCTATAATATATTGCATAACTGTAACTGTGGACACGTGATGTAATTCCCCTGAAATCAGTGTGCACTTTTAATTTGCTAACCATAAACCAGAACAAAAAAGTCCAGAAAGCCATCCAGGCAAGTTTGTTTTAAAGAGAAAGGGTGTGTTTCTTTAATAATAATATTTAGAATGTGACAAACACAATAACACAATTAAAGCATTTACACTTATACAGAGGCTAGCAAAGCACAGTTAGAAAGGCAATCTTATTTATATTTTAATAGAGCTTCCTGCTCTACTGGATGGAGCGTCTTTTCTGGAGGATATCCCTATTCCTCCCCAAAAAATTCTATCTGTGCATAGAAAAAAAAGGGAAAACTTTTCAAAATAACAAAGGATCATTCGGGCATTGAAATGCTATGACTTCTCTGTCCTAGTCTGGGAAAAAAAAAATTAGTCTTTATGATAGATTGCAGGAGTCCATCTGGTATGTGTGGGGCTGACAGACCTTCCCCATTTAGCTGGGAAATGTCTGTCTTTCCCCCGAGCTCATTTTTCCCTGCCCGGCTGCCTACACATGAATAACAAGGAAAAGAATCCATTCAATGACTGATACCAGCTTATGCTAAACAATGTCTCCTCCTGTTTCCAATAAACATGGCTGTTCAAATAGATTATAGTGTCTCAGAGCATTCAGTTCCCTCCCAGCCTGCCTTAGATGTCCTTTAGCTGCTCCTTTGTGATGGTAATGAAACTAAACAGCATTTCAAAGCAGGCTTTGATTAGCATGATAACCGTGTAGTAGCTTGATGGCCAGCGTGCAATGATTATCTAGCCTTCCAACGCCAACAGCTTAGATGGAAAGTTATCCAAGCTGCTTAAATGCATATGTGTGTGTATATATGTATGCATGTGTGTGTATTCACATGATATGTACAGGCATAACTCAGGTATCAACACAGCCTGAGAAGGTCCATTCACTGATATTGCCTCTCAGACCAGAAGTTTTCTTGTTGCACAGGCTAATTGCACCTGTTTGATACAATTTGTCTGGGTACTGCAAATGCATTTAAATAGGGGACAGGAGGTGGCATTGCAGTAGAGCTCAGTAATTAATCTTACCGTGAAGAGCATCATCACATGCTAGTCAATCCACCAGGCATCACTGGAGGTGGCGTATTTGGAAATGGTGAACAGCAGGAAGATGGCAGAAAATTCAGTGGCTTGAGACCCATGCGATAGCGTCAGTATGCACAGCAAGGGCTGAAACTAAAATGCCATGACACCATGAATATTGTCTTCCAAATCAGATGATTTGACATGAGACTTTCAGCTGCAGCAAAGGATTGGATCTCCATCAAAATTAACAGAGATACTTGAACCCATGCTGAGAGCACATCCCATTATCCCTTATAATATTTATTTCTTCCTTTTGGAAAATAAACGTAAGACAAAAGTTTATTTCTGGCCTGTATCTATCTGATGTAGGTTATAGTTTTAAGAGGTTATGACCACAAAATGCGATGGATGGGGTGAGCTGTAGCCCATTGGCTGTTTCACACTTGTTAGACTTTACAATGCATGGCTGACTCCTCTTGTTTCATTTCATTTTTAGTTTCAACTTTCAGTTCCCCTTTTTTAGTTATTTGGAGCACAAACACACAAAAAAATGCCTTAATTGAAATAATGTTTCCCCTTGAATTCGTTTTTGCAATATTTGTACATATTTTGGCAGCCCTTCAGAATACTGCATTTTAAGCAAGTATATGACAAGTAACATACTTTGCAAATACTTAAATGCTGGAACATGGAGAAGCATCGTGCCTTCTATATAAGCAGTGAATGTATCTGACAATCCAAGCAGAAAGCAAGAGATGAGCAGGTACGTTACAGAGGCAACACCAGAGGAATCGAGCAGCACTATGAAGTTGATCACTATGACAAAAAAACAGTGTGTCTTCTCTGTGAAGGTGTTCAGAACCAAGTGCTGTGGTTACCACAGAAGATCAAAAAGCCTTACAAAGAGTTTTATTTGCTTTATGTCTAAAAATACAAACAGCATGAATGCAATATACGCTTGGATATTTTTTTTATTTATTGTTTATCTGACTGGTTTTACAAATTCCAGTAGCTGGATATTAAAATAGCAGATACAATTTAGTGTGGGTAAATGTAAGCCCAGATACATGGGAAAAACCAGTTGTAATTTCACAAATGAAACAGTGGGTTCTGGTCTGACTGTTACTACTCAGGAATTAGGGGAGATTAACACCTGTATTTTTAAGCAACGATTAGCTAAATTCTCAAAACTAGCTAATAGAATGCAAGTAGCTACTTAGAACGTCAGGTTGGGTGACGTTTTGGGCAACTTGGTCTAGTGAAAGATGTCCTTGTCCATGTTAGGGGTTTGGAACTGAATGGTCTTTAAAGTCCCTCCCAGTACAAGCCATTCTATTATTCTACTAATAGGAAAGGAAACAGAGAGTAGCCTAATGCTGCTGTGTAAATAATGAATGCAGAGGAACCCAGGTTACCTGGATAAGTATAGGGAGACTAAGTAGCTGGTGAGCAGCTCTGCTTGAAAGGGCTAGGGCCAAAAGTAGGCTTAAACATGAGCCAGCTTTGCACTGTGCCAGTGGTGAAGGCCAAGAGAATGCTCATCTGTGTCATGACAAATACCGCGACCAAGAGATTATATCTCATTACTCAGCATTCATTAGGCCACAGCTGGAACACTGTGTCCAGTTTGGGGCTGTACAGTACATGCTACATACTTGCCCTGAAAGGACAGAGAGCAGGACTTCTTCATCCTGGAAGAGTAATAGCTTTTGGCAGACATAGCAGCAGTACCAACTAACCAGTACCAGTGCCTATACTGAGGTTCAGAAGCTGGAGCCAGACTATTCCTGATGATGTGTGCCGGGAGAACGAACAGCAATGGCCTTGAAGTGATACAGAAGCAGGTCTGACTGGCTCTAAAGAAAATAATTTCCCTAGTGGGAATAATGAAATTTTGAGAACAGAGGGCTCTGGTCTCTCTCTCTATGGAGGCTTTCAGAACTCAGATGGATAAAGTCCTGAGCAAGTTGGTCTGACCTTGTAGAAGGCCCATCTTTGATCAGAAGGTTAGACTCTTCTGAGGTCCCTTTCAGGCTGAATTTCTTGGTGAGCCTGTTTTACACAGCGTATGCATATCTAAGTTGTACAACTCCATTGCAGAATGCTGTAGACACAGAAGGTTAACCTAGGTTTTAGAAGCTGGGCAGGATCACCAGAAGGAAAACATCTGATAGTTACTGATTATTGCTGGTTATACAGAATCTATCTCTGAACACTTGGAGGCTGGGAAATGTTTGGAGAAAATATTACAGTAGGTTTGCTATAATTTCATATTCTTCATCAAACAGCAGCTTATGGCCACAGTCAGAGAGGAGTTACTGGGCTAGATGGACTGGCTGCCCAACTCTCAAAGCATTCCAGCTCTCTTTATGTTCTTTCTTCTATAAAATATGCCATCAGCATGATGCAGTATTTCAAACCTAAAATTTTGCAGAGCTTTTAATTACAGGGAAGCGCAGTTTTTAGAATGTCATCCACACCCTTGGAAGGAATAGTAAAATAATGAGGCTTTTCAGGATATTTTTTAGATAATTTTCATAATGACAGTATTTTGGGGGGAAATTGAAGATTGTTGCTTGTTACCAGAAAGTACCAGAGATGTTGCAAAGAGATCTATTTTTACTTTTTTTTTATATATTTTCCAAAGTTCAACAAGTTCATTGCAATCTGCCTTTCAAGGTCAACCATCTGAATCAATGATCTTCTTAGCTCCACCAGTTCTGATTTTTGAATAAAATTGTAATTACCAGCCTTTTAAGCACCAGCTGTTCTATTGAAACATGATAGTGGTGGTATACTCAGTCCTGGTGGAAAATATCAGTGCACTGCTCTTCACTGAAGCCTGCTGGCTGATTGCAAGAAGCATTTATGGGCACAGAATTAAAGGGGCCACAACTGGATCTTGATTTTGGAATCTGTCATGGGTACAGTCACCTTCCTCCTTTTGTGAAAGATCTTGTTCAAGCGTGTTGTTAAACCACTGCTGTCCTCATTTAAAACAAAATAATGAAAAATAAAGTACAGTGCAATATAGTATAATGTGTAAAGGAGTTCCTATCAGTACATGGAAAGCAAAATACTCTGGGGAAATGTTTATCTCCATTTATTTAGGAGCACCAGAAATGTGTAGTGTGTTTATCAACGGGAGAACACAGTTAATATTTAAGGTAAAGGTTGCAATCTATGTGTGTTAGGATGCAGTGCTGGAGAAAAGATCCATGATGGAAAAAAAGGCTTAAGAAGTGCATTTATAGCAGGATCTGAAGGAGGACTGAAAGGCGGATTGGCACAGGAAGTGGCATGAGAAAATAAAAGTGAGAGTTGGAATTTGTCTTGGCAGGAAAGTAATGTTCCACTACTAGGAATGCCTGCAGGCCAAGAAGAAAAAAATAACAACCCTCTACTGAGATTTAACACAGATTTTCCAACTGCTTCAAAGTGCAAACCCTACACTCAGTACCTTCCTGCTGCAGGTACACATTACCCGCACAGAGATTGTCTGTCATGTTGTGAGAGGCCAGGCCATGGTGCACTGTGGGTGGAGAGATGGTGTGGCAGCCCAGGCTCCCCTCTCTCTCCCAGCACTGTTGTATTTTCCCTTTTCCTCTGTTCATATAAGAGATGACCACGGTGGGGTTAGCGAGGGCCTGGTGAGCCCCTGCACTCTGTCCATCTTCCACTCCCACAGCAGGCCCAAGGCTGTGCTCTTGTGTGCGGCACTGCCGTCACACCACTGGCTCCTGAGGGCCCAGCTCAAGAAGGCCTCTACACACACGGCAAAATCTGTCCTTTTCTACTGAGAGCACTTGGCATGCAATTATGATCCCTAAACCTGGCCTGAAAAAAGCTCTGCTCCCAAATCAGAGCTAAGTGAGTGTCTGGATCAAAAAGGCAATACACAAGGAATGGTGAAATAATGCTAAGAACTGTTTTCTTTCTTCTTCTTTGTTTCCCAGAAATTAGTACAGAAAAGAAGAAAATATCTGTGTTGCTGGGAAATACTAAATCAACTGAGAGGAGCTATTGAGGTTCTTCCTTCTGTGCCACCCTCCTCAGTCCCTGATTGCGGACATTTGTAGCAGGAGTGGTGTTCTACAAATTGTGCATACAGCACCTTTTACCACAGCAGCTCCTGACCTCGTGCAGGGTCTCTGTGGACTCCTGAGAACAAGAAAGGAAGTTGTTAGCACATATTGAAAGGACTCTTGTTGCTCATCATTAAGAAAAGCAATGATGGGAAATTCAGAATGTTTGCATGAATTATTAAACACAGACATACAGGATGGAGAGCTCAAATTATTGCGTTAAAAATCACTCAAGAGTAAGAGACTAAATTTTTCTTTAAAGATGCTCATTTTGTCACTTACTCAATATTTGTCCTTGCTTTGAGCAGTATCTTCAGGTTGTTATATTGCGATCATTGAGGCTCTGTGGTTTTCAATATGTAGCTGCTGCCTCACAGCTCCAGAAGCCACTATGGAGCAGCTGAGCACCTTCAGTTCCTATTCCTGCACTACCACTGGTTTCTGCTGGCCATCACTCAGCCATTTAATCTTAATATTTCATCGAACTGGTGCATTAGCAATATATCATAGGCAGCATCTTAATGAAACACACCAGCAAGATAGAGTCATGGCCTTTGAGGGCTACCTATGAACAAAAATGGATATTTACTCTAAATTGAGAAGGCAGCCTGATATCTGTGCTGCTGCAAGTGAGATGCTCCTGCTCTGGAGGAGCCAAAATGCACAGTGTACATTTGGTGTTCTGTGAACTGTAGAGCTGGTGATAGACGCGCAGTCCCAGGCAGCTGGCAGGGGTTCACAAAGCAGGCAGAGGCTGCTGCAGCCAAGTCTGCTTCCATATGCTGCCTTGTCTCAAAGCTAATCCGGAAGCGAGGAGAAAATTCCTTGTCACAGCTTGGCAAATTCTTAATTCTTGCCTTCACAACAGAAATGCTGGTGGAGTTTCAGTTAAGCATCTAATTTGTGGTAGTAGATTGAGAGATTTATTTATTTTTTAATGGATGTCAGGCTGAGACCATCCAGCATGTCTCATACAGGCCACAGGGTGCATTCAGGGCTAGCTGTCGTTGGTCACCAACAAGCAGTGGCTGGTGTTGGTACCAGAAGGGTTCAAGGTGAAGGATCAGGCTGCTGCCTGTGCTCTTGACTCCCTATCTTTTGTCAGAACACCGTGGTACAGAAAAATAAAGACCCCCAATTTTTTTTCTTTTCCCCAAATAAATAATGATTTGTTTGCAGGAGTCTTCCTCATTTTGTTCCCTGTGAGATTATAATCCTAGAGAAACAGCCAAGGATTCCTGTCACCTTCTATGACAAAATGTGATAACAGGTGTACCGTATTTCAATTTTTCTCCTTGAACAGATTTCATATGTTTTCAACCTCTGTTCTTGTTGATGTCATTTGATATCAGAATGCATTTATCTTTGAGGGTAGTGCTCCTAGAGACCTAGAAGAACTCTTTTTCCGCCAGTCTTAGTTTATAAGTTACTTACAGATGCAGTACACAAAGCCTATTCTCAAATGCAATCTGTTAAGCTTGCAGAATGACTGATCAAGCTGTTGGCTCAACTTGCTCTCTGATCATTTAGTTGATAAGGTAAGTCTTGACTCAGTCAGATTTTCCATGGTGGATCAATAAAGTGATGTAAACTGAATGCAGTATTTTCTCACTCAAAGATAACCAGGGAGAAAACCAGCATCACTAGGCATCCATTTCAGTAAGTAGTTTAAGCTCTGAAGCTTGATTTTTATCAACTATTAATATCCATGAAAAATAAATACATCTCAGAATAGCAGCATTTATACTCACTTTACTGTAGTGTAAAATGCAATATGAAGTTCGCAGCAGATATGAGTTGACCCTGGTGTGTCAGAGTAGAGGAGAGGAAAAGAAAGAAAAGAGGAACTAAATAGCCAAATGTCAAATATAACTTTGGATAAGATCATAGCTGGTCTCTTATAGTAAGGGTGTGAGACATTTTCAGAGTTCTCTTCAGCTCATCAGAGATGAAGGGCAATCAAATGAAAACCCTCGATTTCCCTATCAAGCTGTCATTATTCTCCCATAATACAGAATGCACCATCAGTTTCTGAAAAAGCTATTGAAACTGTACATCAAATTAATCAAATACACTATATGGCATTTGGAGAATATTTGTTTATTACAATTGCATACTTCACATATTATTCCTCTTACAAAAAGTTTGCAAATGACTGAGAAATAGAGACATTTTCCACTCTTTGCATAACTTATCACAGTGTATTAAAAATATCAGGAATCCTGTGGATGATCGTGGATCCAAGTTCCTTTTGAAAACTTTCTGGAGCATTTTCTTAATTGTAATAATTGAAAAAAAAATAGCAGGTTCTTTTGCTTTTATAAAGTTAATGCAAAATGATTAGTAGTAAAATGTTGAATGTTGTATCTTTTGAATGAGAATGGAAGAACTTAACCAAATTTAATCAATTGGTTTTGTGCAGCCTAATAAAGATTAATTAGATGTAATCACCTTTTTTCATTTCCATTTCTCTTCTTAAAATGTGGCATCAAATAATAATAATGAGAAAAAACAGCTTGCCTTTTCATACAGGAATGAATTTCAGGAAATCAAAGCTGTGGTTACTCAGTCTGAATTTCTTAATAAGAAAAGGTGCTTGAACTGCTGACCACTCTAAAAACCTCTGAGCTCCTTCTTTAGTAGATATCGCTTCCTCATTCTCTGTGGCTTCTAATCTCAATGATTCTAATCCGAATGTTATGTGCTTTTAAATCTGCCAAGGCTGAAACTGTTTCCAGTAGCTTTTCTGCATCACATCTCAAAGTCACTGAAATTAAAACTCCTGCCAATCTCATGCACATTTGTTTTCATTTACCTAGATGGCCAGTTTTCTTGAGTGTAACTTTATAAAGAAATTTCTCTTTATTTAAAGGGAGCCTTTAAATGGCAGTGTTTAGTTACAGGAGGTGTCGTACTAGTGAAATGGACAACATGTTATTCCACTTTTAAAAACTGCCAATCTTATATCCAGTCTTCCAGTGTGATTATGTTCCAGCAAATCCTCACACAAATCTACGCAAGATTGGTACTATCAGTTTTACTACTGGGAAGGAAATATATATATATATACATATATATCTCGACTCTTATCATTTTTAGACCTTTGTGGAAGTCTCTGTACCAAATGGAAAGGAGCTCTCTTATCTGCTCAGAGACTGATGTATGAAGAAGTATTATTGCTCGTGGATAAAGTAGCTACTTTCCAATAATGTGGGAAAGGATGATGATGGCCATGATATCCACATGCCTGTAATGGTCTGCGTTTTGCTGATATCTTTATTTACATGCCAAGCAGAAAGATATATCTTCCAGTTTCTAAAAAAATGATGCTGTGAAGTGTTTGAGAACTGGTTTTGGCACCTTTTTTTTCCCACCACTCTCTTAGATTAGTCCAAAGTCTTATGCTTGCTCATTAGGCTTATAAATACAGACTGCTTCCATTTCTCTGGCCACTTTCCACAATATTGGCAGGCTTCAAAGAATGGGAAGGAGGAAAAAGCATGCTGATAATGCCTGTACTTTCTGTGAATCTGTTTCACTTATTGTAACCTTTAATTCATACGAATTTCAGCTCTGAAGCATTTCCTTCTATAGCCATCATATCACAGTTTCTCCTTCTGCCCCAAATCCCTTCCAGCTCTTCCTTTATTTTAAGGTCCTGGTTGTACCACATATTCTGTGTGAAGAGAGAGAAACAAAATAAGTGTTTATTTGCCAGTACCTCTGGATTTGAAAGAACCCAGCAGCTAAACCCTGCAGTTATCTGTTAGGGAAGTAGTTGCCACACTCAATTTGTTCAGAAACACCGAGTACCTTTTCTGTACTGGCGGCTCTAAGTGTCTCACAAATAAGCAATTCAGGGTTTGTGCACTTAATCCTTTTTGTGCATAATAATATCCACCAAGGATATTATTCACTTCAGAACTAAGACACCTAAATGTCCATGTCTCTACACGGATGCCTACATGCAGGTTTGAAGTGCTTGTTATGAACAGTGGAGATCAAGTCCACGCAGACAGGCGGTGCTGGAGCCTGGAGAGCTGGGATACACCGCTCACTAGTGGATACTTACATGTAGGCATCTACCTTTAGGTTTGAAAATCTGAAGCTGAATTCCTCCATGAGACTCATAATTGGGCTCCAGTTTTACCACTTTGCACCATACTTGTACCAGTGCTTCCAGAACAGTTGTAGTAGGACATGGCATGCAATAGGAAGACTAGAAAAATGAAGTCAAGGAATTTGGTTGTGAAACATGAAGGCTTAGAGCACCTCAAGCACATAATCTATTGCTTTGGAAAACAATTGGGCCTTAGGTCAGCTGAGTATAAATTGAATGAGATCAAATCTACGTGGTCTGGCTGATGCAAGTTAGAGGGATCTATAAGGCAGGTTGGCCCTAAATATTTGGTGAGTCTAAGTAGCCACTTTTGACTTGTTTTTTTTTCCCTACCTCACTCCTCAGAGCCCGCACCAAGTATAGACTGCAGCACACAAAGATGGGACCATTGCTCATCAGTGACTGTTGATGAGATGGAAGGTGTACCAACTACCTAACTTGTCTGATGGTTAGGAAAGCCATAAATACAAAAATAAGCTCTGTCACCAAAATATTTTAAAATAGGTATCCTAAACTGAAAATCCCTGGAAAGTGTATGTTGAGTACTTTAAATGACATTTGACAACATATTTACTTTTCCCTTTGACACAACTTACTGCCAAATAAAATGGTAAGAACTAGCATCAAGGCTCATCTTGTGACAAGACTGAGATTTCTGGTTGTATGTATACCATCCCTCTTAGCACCCAGCGGGGCTTTGTTGGAGCTAACCTGCTGAGGAAATACAAGAATCTATTATATGGAAACACACAGAGGCTGTTTAGATCTGGAAATGTGTAGCTGCATTAGCATGGCACTGCCCTGAGATAATGTGCTCTGCAGACACACTTGAACTGCCCTGAGCCTTGAGCTGCTGTATCTGCCTTGTGCTCTGGCCTGGGGACTTGCTGGCTCAGGTTTGCTGTGACGCAGGTGCTTCATTATGTGGTAGGAATTTGGCCTTTGTGTCTAAGTGTAAGCCTATGGAGGAATTTCAAAAGTGAGCTTCTTTTCTTCAGCTCATCTGTGTCAGACTATTTAATAATACATATATTCAAAATAGAGTTTGTTGCTCTTTTGCCAAACTGTACAAACTTTAACATATTCTCTGGCTGTGTAAGTCATTTTTAGACACAGACATTTGCCACTACTTCAATGTCTGGATACACAGCTGACTGAAGACATCACATTCACTATCAGTAGTAGAACCTTTCTTTGCTACGTCCAACTTTTGTCTACATGTTGTTAACTGATACAACATGATCTACAGGAGGGCTCTACCTCTCAGAGAAGACGTTGTTTTTAAAATTGTTTAGCAGGCTTAACTGATGTGGTCCATTTACTCCCCCTCCGGCACATTATCTCCTGTATGTAAAATGAATTATTACCTCTTCTCTACTGCAGCAGTACATTATGCTCAACAGAAGACCCTAGACTTTTAGTCTACATTCCCACAAAGTGTTCTTCCATGATGTCTGAGTGTTTCTAATTGTACTTACTTCACTAACTGGTCATTCACGTTGTTCTAAGAGTATTAATAATTATGTACTTACACGAAAGCTTTATTGGTCTAGTCTCCAAAGGGTGTTACAATCTGAGGGTAAAACTCACTCCCATGCAGCTCATTTGCCAGCTGAGAGAATGCAGAATTTACATGTGATTTATTGATGCATGGCCCAGCTGTTCAGTGTCTGCCTTGGAGATTTTCATCGGGATTGCATAAACCCTGGGTAAAACTGAGCTGCTTTCTCACAGAAGGAGTCCCATCAATTTTTAAATTGTTCTATTTGTTTGTTAAGTGTGTAAAGCTTATGGCATTTATGTGAGAATCACTTTGCTCAGCCCCTAGATAGAAACCACTTCTGACATGAAATACAACTGCTATTTAACATTCAAAAATAGTATGGAACATTTAAAATTAGTTGTGAAAAATAGCTTATTCCTATAAAACTGCAGTGGTGTGGTAGAGAAGAAGAATATAAGTACCCTCTTCAAAATTAAGACTCTTTTATGCTGATTTGCAGTAAATATATCCAAGCCCTCTTAAACTCATACTGTCATCTGTTAGTCAGGGGAGAGACTTATACCTATTGAATCATCAGCTGTGTTTCCAGTAGCAAATGGGTTTTCCCCGTTAAGTACCAAGGCAGCCCAATCCTGCTTAGGTTGTGATATCTGATTAAATCACAGCTTGAGGCTTACACAATAATTGCTATCAACTTAATTATTTCACCTTATGTTTACCACACTACTGCTTTTGCACTCATCTCTCTCCCGGTATCCATTTTTACCTTTCCAGTTAGAAGACGAAACCAGCCAAAAACTATCCAGCACCCAAGGGAAGTCATGAAATCACCCCTCCTGCTCGTCCTTTCACATTTCTGTTTCTAAAGGAGATAGTGGAGTATTGGTTAACATATGGCTAGCGTTAAGTTAATAATCTTTTGTTTTGATGATGATGCTAAAGTGGCTCAGAAAAACTTTTCCCAGTGTTTCCATCTAGTGCATCTGTTGCACCACCTATTGTGTCTGCTTATTTGCAAATGACTGTGTAGATTTTATATTATCACATTATTGAGCCTATTCAATTAGAAAATCTATCCATGTGTTTTGCAGAAGTCACTGACAGTTTGCAAAGGGCCTTTCCGGAGCCACGTAGAGCTGTCTGGCTGTCTCTTGCGTCTGCCTACCCACTGCTATGGCTTTCTGGGTTTGCATTTTCCTTTCATCTGCAGTGATCACCCCCCTGTGGGAACACGGTTCCCTTTCCTACACATGCTCAGTTGCGCAGGAGGGCCCAGCCTGGCCTAGGACCACCTCCTTTTCCCATTCAGGCCTTGGGGCTGAATGGCAGTGAAGGTGGATAATGGCCAGGGTATGGGAATGGACAGTGAAAAGTCATCTTAAGGCTTTTACCAACTTGACATTATGAGAGGAACTCCCATTCTTACCCCATATTCATTGATGGACCAGCTCTGTGAAGCACTGGCCACGTGTGCTGACCTCATCAGCTGGCGTCAGTGCAGGGGGCAGCGGGGACTGCACTGACATCTCCCACTGGTGGCCTTCAGGAGGGGCATTGCTACATGCTGGCCACTGGTTCTAGGGTTCTACCTTCAGGTTTTCCTACTGCTCAGCATGGAGATTGCAGCCACACTGCCTGTCCTGTCCTGCTCCTCCTGGTGATTGTATAGGAAAATGGCAAGCGTTTCCCTAAATACTTTTACCAGCAGAATGACACAAGCTGGGAGTCACCTCATCTTTTGATTTGTACGTGTGCATATATATGAGCTGAGGAGGAAGGCAGTGAGAGCCAAACTGTCTACACACACATTAATTTCTTTTGTCTCCTCCTTACAAAATCCATGCTGCTAACCATAATCTACCCTTTTAAATCCATGCAGACTGTCACAAGCCACTTTGTACTTGTCAGCAGGCTCTAGCTTGTTGCTGACCAGTGATACCAAATCTTTCACTGTATCAATGTCAGAGATAAAAAAAAAAAAATCCAAAAATCCTCATTTGTTTTTCCCCTGAGCATCTGTTTTCTTGAGAAGGATTTTATTAGCCTATTTTTGGTTCTGTTTGTTTTGCCTCTTTTAGACCACTATTTTGAACAATCTATTCTTTTTTTTTTTTTCCTCATTCCAATGGAGTGGTATAAATATTTTATCTTAAATGTATTCCAGCAGAAGCAGAGTGAACATTAACTGTCTATAAGGGTTAACCCATTAGTGAAAAGGATGCCTGATAAATTGAAAGCGTGGCTCTTAGCCAAGAGGGATCAGTATATTCTGAGCATTCATTTTCAGCCTTAGGAGTGGCAATTCATGTTGCCTGTATCAGATGTGATACAGCTTCTGAAAGAAGCAGCCTCAGAGGCAAATCCTGTACATTGCTATTAAGAGAGCTAGCCTCTGACTGTACACGTGAATTAAGGGCATTGCTTCCTTATGAAGTTATCATTGTATCTGAAATTGGAAACTGTAAGTTGGAAGCACAGAAAAACTGTAAACAACTTCAGAATGTTCGGATTCCATTTTCCAAATATGATGTGGTATGATGAATGGTGAACGATTTATTCAACTAGTATATTGTGCTGTCATATCTTAAACATTTTCAGCCGTACTTTCTTCTTCTCTGACAACTAAAACTGGTAATGAAGACAATAATCAGATACCTTCAAGGAGCTCTTAATCCAAAAGCATTCCCATTCTTCAGTATGCATAAGAATCGCTAATCAAGATGGTTGGAAGTGAATCTGCCATAGAAACAATATATGTTTTAAGGATAATTAAACAGCAGTTAACCTTCTTGATTTAAAAGAAAACAGACATTCCATACTTTTTTTCTTTATAAATTCATTTTTTTCTTCCTATTCTTTATTGCTTATTTCTCTACCTGCAAACTTTAATTCAACAAAATTGTATTTATTTTAGAGCGTGTTTAATTTACACTGGTGTAAACATCTGCATAAAAGCAAGGTGCAGAATTTGGGACTTTGACAAATGTGGGTTATTCTGAACCTGTTGTGACATTCTCTTTCCAACAGCATGCAGAGCCCCAGTGCTAGTACTGCTTCGATGTACAGGGATTTATGGCAGATCACATTGCTTGCGGACTGTAGCCACAGGGTTGAAGAGAAGCTTTTTTAGGGCCTTTCTTTTCTTAGCTATGACGCTGAATTCAATTTCTAGACACTTGTTTTGCATGTGGAATCACGTCACTTTTCTCTATAAAAGCACTTAATATGTTTAAGCATGGCAGGATGTGCTCACACATGAATATGGCAGGCTCTGAAACACCTAAACTCTACATAACTGACTTGAGCCTGTTGTTCATTAAGGAAAAGCTCAACATAGTTTAAAGGACAAGAAAAATTCATGTGTGCCTACAGTAATGGGAGATGTATTTATTTATATCTCTTTCATATATTTGAACTATATTTCTAGAATAGGCCTAGTAAGTAGAATGTGCTTGTTCTGAAGTACATGAAATGCACTGTCAGTATTCATTTTCAAGATTCGACAGTGGATGTTTCCTGTTTTTCAAGGAGGAACACATTTGTTGACACAGCAAAACACAAAATAATTTCCCATCAAATGCTCTTTCTTTGCTTTACTTTTCTTAAATTTTCTGGCATGGAGAAAAGCATGTAAGCGGCTCATATAAAGCATGCGAGTAAGATTTCCTTTCCCCGGTGTGATTATGCACTCTTGTTATTTCAGCAGTCTGTGGGGAAACATCCTAAGTATTCATGCAATGACTTAGGAAAATTATCATTTGTATTGGCTTCCAGCTGTTCAATAGCAGTATATGCCGATCCACAAACAAATTGTAATCACTTTGGGCTTATAATTCACCATTCACTACAACAGCCTTCTTGTTTTGCTTCCTCCAAAACCAGACAAGATTTGCAAGTTTGGCAAATAAATAGCAACACAACAGTCTGAAAGAAACTGTATCACAGGAGGGAAATTAAACCTCCAGAACCAAAATGCCAGCAGCAACAGTTTTCAAAATTGTTTTACATAAATGTCTATTTTCCAATTTATTTTGTTTTGTTATGTATCCCAAGAATTGGAGCATTTTCAGGAGAATTTCTGGGTATCTGTAATTTCTTTCCCGTTTATAACAGGAACCCAAAGTGACCGGAAGCCTAAGGTGAACAGGGCTTGATCTGCTCTTGAAGGACAGCATCTAAACACTGAAATGGCATTCAGCTTTTAAATGTAGGACTTTGTTTGAGCAGAAACTGCAGCTGCAAAGTTTTTCAAGTAACAAGCTGTTGGCTAGGACAAAATGTTGGTGTAGGGGTTCGCCAGCAATTTCCCTCTTTTGCCTGTCAGGTGCCATGTCACCATGTGAAATTCTCCCTTCTGGCCTGCTTGCAGTCCAGCAGAGACATCCTGGGTTGTAAGAAATCCCATCAAACCTCCCCTGGTCCCTAGGAGGAAACTTTCCTTTGATAAGGATCTAAACCTCCCAACCCAAGATCCCCCAGGTACCTGCTTCTGCTCCCAGAATCTGCTGAATGGAGACATCATTCCTGTGAGCAAAGAAAAACAGGCGTCATCTGTCTCATCTTGAAACAAGCACAGTGGCATGCTCCTGACATGGGAGTCATCAGAATTGCACATGCTCTACACAGGCAATTACTTTTTGCCAGCTGCCTTTTATCTAACTCACAACTACCGCAAAGAAAACACAATGTGTGCAGCAAAGAAAAATGTGGAATAAGATGTACTCTGAACTCCTACCATACTCAACTTGCTTCATCACAGAAGATTGTATACTTTTTCCCTCTCACGCAGTTAACAGTTCCTGAGTGAATCAGCAGTTGCAGCCAGGGCTTTTGGAGCAGCACCTTGAAGATTTGTTGTTTCAGTCATGGTAGAACAAATCCAAAAACCTCAGCTTTGCAAATCTTCCAGCAACTTATAGTGAGCTTGTGTGCTCTGTTTTTAAACACAAGCAGCAATCTCCTCTGGAACCCTTCTGTATTTAATGCAGACGCTGATTATTTACTCAGTGACCACAAATGCTCCATAAATGTTGAGGTACAGTAGCTGGTGTGTGAGAGTTGGACTGAGTTGCTTCTATTTGAAAACTGACATCCAAATGGTAGAGGTCTGTGGGGAAAAGGCAGTGGAAACAAGCAATTCCCTTATTATTTCCTGTAGTTTTTGATCCTGTGTGAAATCTGTGCTACAGATCACTACCATTGGTCAGGTTCCCCTTCTCAGAGGCCTTGTGTGGTGAACTGTAACATCAGATTAGTTTCAGAGGTCTCGAAGGCAAATGCACTGGTAAATCTGGACTAGTGTAGGGTATTTTCCCCCAGAAAATACCCAGTGAGACACCAGCCAGGGAGTCGCTGGAGTAGACTGAAGCATTGCATTTGAATTGTGTAATAGCTAACTGGTTGATCTACCCATAGCCACAAAGGGTTAGCTGCAATTTCTGAGCTGGTCCGATTAGACTTTATTTAATGAGATACTTGATTGCATTATAAGGCTGCAGATCCCTTTGTTTGTGAAGTTCCCCCTTCTTTGCTGAGTTGTTTAGGCATTACCATTACGGTGTTTAGGTGCCTGTAATCTGTTCAATGGGTCACAAATGTGCAATGTGCAACAAAGGCTTTTTATTTATTTATTTATTTTTGAGTTGGTCTTTGTTGTTACAGAGGCTTTGATAGAGTTTAAATTTTTTTGTGCAGGAGCCTCGTAGGAGAGAAAGCGATGAATAGGCTGGAAAATAAAAAGCTCTTTCCCAGGTAGCATAATATTGTGTTACCCTCGAGTTGTATCACAGTGAAAATTACTAGCTAGGGAATTTTATTAAAATATGATTTGATATCAATCTCATTATAACATAAGAGTGAAAGCACAAAGCGACGTGTTTGCATTCGCTGCCACTGAGGTGCCATTTTTGCTGACAGGCATAGGTTACTCCATTGTCATTATCCTGCATTTCTTCATTTTCTAGGTACTATTATATCAGCCAACCCTTGAGAAGGCTTCCAACGCTGAAGAAGCCTGGGTAGCCTCTTCCTGCTCTTTCTCAAAGGGAACTGGGAGCACCCAGCTGCTTGCAGGACTCGGCCTCCTCTGAGGAACAGCCAAGCAGCTCTCCATCATTCCAGCTTTCTCAAAAACATACTGCTATTTTAATGTCGGTGGTGGTATTTTTTTTCCCTAAACATTTAGACTCTGTCATAGTAACAGCTGCTTTTAGTTCTAAGTTTATTTTCTCATCCTTCATGTTGAAAAAATGGCAACGTTGAAATTTGTTCCCTTCAAATGTTAAGTTTGCAGTTTTTAACTTTCTGTAACTATAAGCATTTGTGCCAGTAGTAGTTTGTGAGTTGCTTTGGATTTCCTGTGCAAAGGTAAATTACTATATTGATTATTAAAAATGATACTTGCAATAGCAATCACATTAATTATAAAGAATGAAGAGAGGCTCAAGCCAACAAGAGGGAAAGCAGCAAAACCAGCATTCCCAATACCTTTTTAAAAATCAAGAAGCTAAAAATTATCATATAAAAACTAGATAATAGAGGCGATCAATAGTGCAGTTTTCTCTCTACAGTTAACTTTAATAGGCTTGTCTTGGTATAAGTCTGTTTAAATAATTGCGTGTTCCAAGTCTTGATATTAACAGCTAAATATTTTATTGTCGAAGCCAATGCTAAAAGGAACGTGTATTTAAGACCCTCAAGCGTTAACCCTTAACAAATGTTAACAAATACTATTAATATTACTATTATTATTGCCATATTTGAATAATGCTGGAAATAAAATAAAATGGATGCAAAAATAGATGCTTCCCAAGTGCAACTGGTTGGTTACATACTTTGCTCAAAATAAGAAACAACTTAATTCTGCCATAGAGGTCCAACATTTCTTTTTGGAATGGTCTGATCAACAAGTAAATCACAGTCAACCAGATGTAAGGAAGAGTGCACGCGAGTCTTTTGCTTATATAAACAAAACACAAGATCTTCACCATGTCTGTGAAGGGTGCTCCTCCAGTCAAGTTCTGATTCTCATAAATCTTTATTCAGCTTGCTTGCATTTATGACAAATCAGAACGGCTTCCATATATAAAATAGTGCAATTGATTCATTTTACAAAGGAAATGAATATTTCTGCGATCTTTTGTGCACAAGTCTGAAGAAACAGTATTACTGTCTAGTAATATTGAAACTTTATGAGAAAGTTGAAACCCGCTGCAAGCTGTAGCTCTGAAATGGTACTGCTTGATGCAGGATGGCAGGATGGCTAAGGCAAAGAGTGTTCTAGCATCTAGCTTAAGAACAAAATGGTTATTAATGGATTGTGTTTATTATCCAGAAACTGCACCTTCCCAAAGCCCAAAGGAGAAACAGACGAAATATATACAAACTTACAGATTTCATAGACGTATACGTATGTATGTATATTTATATATAAATATCAATATAGGTATTTCACATCAGTTAATTCTATACCACACTTTTCCTTTTTTTAACGTAAGAGTATGAAACTTCGAATGCCACTATAAGTACTTTATACACTATAAAGTATAACTATAAAGTAAAAACTATATTATAAACTGTAAAGTAAAGTACACTATAAGTTTTGCACAGAACTTTTCTAATCCTGGAAAGAACTCGTCACCAGTCATATAGTTATGGTTTGCTGTACATCCTCCTCTGGATCAGGGCTGCTAGCATTGATTAATAGTAATAATTAATACTAAATAGTGTTTCTTCTTTGTAGAAGACTCATGACAAAATACTCACTTGATTATGCCTCTCCAATCCTAACGTTCTTTGAATGTTTTCAATGATTTATGTATGAGAGCACACTTTTCTTTAAAGTATAATTGTAGGTTTTCTTCCTGGTCTGGTGCAAGGGTTATAAACACATTCTCTAAGATCATTACATTACCTCAAATGGGCTACGAAAGGCTTCTTTCTGATCAGCTCAGTGTTCTGTGTACTGTAGGAAATGAATAGTACAATTCACATAAATTTGCATTAATAATACTGAGTTCCTATCAAAGACTAAATTTAATCTACATTTCAAAAAAAATCAGTGTGACCAACATTTCTTCTGATAGGTAACCTACTTGAGCGTTAGCTTTATGGTTGTATGTAGAAATTCAAAACCTTTTCTTTAAGATTTGGGGTAAAAGTGAAAAGCTATGAACCCATCTAAGGCAGCTGAGGTCCCATTCTCAAAATACACCTGGAGGATTTCTATATTGCCATGTGTTGTCACATTCCAGCTCACCTCCTTCCGCTGGCACAATACCACGTTTGTCATACTCCTAGTGCAGAACCAGCTCATATCTTTCAAGAGCTATTCACAAAAAAATCACAGAGTGGCTGAGGTTAGCTGGGCCCTCTGGGTCCATCTGCTCCACCCCCTGCCCAGGAGGGCCAGCAGCGCAGGGTGTCCAGGCGGATTCTGAAGATCGCCAGGGAGGAGACCCCATGTCCTCTGGGCAGCCTGTGCCATTGCACAGAAACAGTGCTCAGTGCTGTTCACTCTGGCTGCCCTCTGTGCCAGCCAACAGCTCCCGCAGCAGGCAGACGCTGGAAACCCATGCTTCCTTTTGAATCTGGAGGGTGGCAGAGTTCAAGGATGGTAACTCTGACAGCAATGGGAATTCCCCCTGCTTCGGTTGCTCTGCATCCTGCAGAAATCAACACTTGTGGTGCAAGATGTATTAGGAGGAGGGGGCGCTGATGTCAGCATGGAGACTTGGGTTGACTATCTGTGGCTCCAGACCTTCTGTTCCAGGAAGCAAATGTATTCCCTGAGCTTGCACTGAGCCTTCAAGGAGTGGGGCATTTATACTCTGCAGTGGAAATCCATCGACCTGGTTACACCTCACTGCTGTAAGTTCATGGCTGGTTCAGCATCGGCAAGTTGCTCTTTCTCAGCTAGGGGGGATGTGTAGGACAATCAATCGTGCATCTTGTGTGTGGATAATGGGTACAACTAATGTGCCTGAAATAGCAGCTGGCTTTCTGATAATGGGCTTCCCAAAGTGTGCTGAGTGTCATTAATAGTATTCATGTCTGCAGGTTGCTTGCCAGAAAAAGTAAGTAAATACATTTATCAGAATTCTGCACAGACAAGCATCAAAGTGAAGCATGCAGGAAAGGTATGTGAAGAAAGTGTATTCACCTTGGGAATTTCAGGGGCCAAACTGAGTCTGTTCTGCATGGGCTGTTTTCTGGAGTGGCAGCCGATGGGCTGCAAACAGGGAACACACAGCTGCTGGCAGCACAACCAACGCTCCCAGAAGCTCTCTACCTCTGCTCAGGCTGCATTCGGAGAACAGGAGCACACCAAGAAAAATCAAAGTGGTAAAGTTTATCTCTCCATATAACCACTGAGGCTTACAGGCCATGAAACCTGAGACAGCACAGTGATTATATGTTTGGTATAAATCCAAATCATTCTGGCAGTGTGACTGTCTCTACAGAGAGCGGTACTTGCATAAAATCCTTGCTCAGGTTACCTGTAGCTCTTATCTTCACATGGAAGGATTGAGAGTTACATGTCTGCTCTCTTTCTCTCATTTTCCTTATATCTCCATGGAATATGCTTTGGATCATGGAAGACCAAGGGAGAGAGAGGAAATATGTGAATTGTCCCTAAAATGGAAGCAAAATTTCATTCCACTACATGTAGTATCTGTAACAGTAACATTTTCGTTGGCCACAGTGAAATCAGAAATCACTCCCTGTGATGCCTTCATCACTGAATGTGAAGAATGGCAGTCACCGCAGTCTGGATTTGATACCCACAGGTCCAGCTCTTCAGTCCTTTCCCAAACCCTTCCACATCCTGAGATGCCTCACAGCCCATTATTCCATGTGGGCTTATCCCAAGCTTTTCACAACCTGGGATGTTCCCAAAACTGCACTCCTTTACTGCTGCAGGCTTTTTCTCCTCCCTACAGAATAACTTTACATTGTTAAAAACCATGCCTGAAGAATGAAAGTTGCTGTGCTAGCAGGAGATATTCCGATGCCTTCCTCCACACGATCATCAGAGTGCTAAGCAGTGGGCACCAAGCAGGTTGGTGCACCAGAGCTGGGCTGTGACACCAAGCCCTGGTGGAGACCGACCACTAGTGGTATGTCCCAGGGACTGATGCTGAGGCCAATACTGACTTTTCTCTTCCATGATGCAGACAATGGGACAGAGTGCACCTTCAGCAGTTCTGCAGATACGTGATACTCAAAGCCTGACCAGGCACAGTCCTGAGCAACCTGCTCTGGATGACCCTGCTTTGAGCAGGGAGCTTGGACTGGATGATCTCCAGAGGTACTTCCTGTGTGTGACTGAGCGTGTTTCCTGGAACGGGACACATGCAAAAGACAGATGCAAAGCTGTTTGGCAAAGGGTGGAACTTACAACATAACATGCACTACATCCTCTTTTCCAGAGATGGGAATGCCTGCAGATGTCGTATATAAGGTCATTTACGGATTTTTAATATTGTCAGTAATTTAAGCACATTGGCAATATGGATATATTGGTTAGGGCCTTAAGTTACATCACAAATAATTAGGTACTTTCAGATAATTTTGGATGTTTTTCATTAAAACTGTTTTAGTTGTCAGAGGCACCTTTTCCAGACAAGCAAGTTTTAAGTAATTCCATTTTTTGAAAATCTCTTTCTAGGTAATACTCTGGTTATATTTAGACTTCAATATCAGGAAGAAAAGGCAGCAGTGAGTTAGATTGTTGATGTCCGTGTAATCTGGGTTTTTCATTACAGTGATAATTCTGTAGTCTTTTGCAACAGATTTACAAAACTCATTTATATGCAAACAATGCAGTTACAAGGACTAATTGGAGTATTTTATTTTAGCAGCACATAACAAACAAAATTTGGAACTTAGGCATCTCTACCAGTCCAGAGTTTAAAGCCTCAGCATGCTGGGAAATGGTATCTCTGGTTTTGGGGTAGGTCACAGAAGTAGGACAAGGAAAGCGGCAGCAGGGAGCCTGCCATCCTTCTGGTTTGTGTCTGCTTGGCACAAGGATGTTGGCATGACCAGGACTCTAAAGATTATCTTCTGCTAACTGTAAGCTGTATCTGTCTGTTCAAGGATCTGAGATCCTTACAAATGATGTTAAAGTGTCTCTTCCAAAGGAAACTGAGAAAATCTTCCCGCCTTCTCAAAACAAGAAGTGGCCTGATGGCTAAATCCAGAGGCAGGTAGGCACATAACACAGGCAACAGTTAGAATATAGATTTCTAAAATCACCAGTACAGACTCTAACATTACATTGTAACTTTCTATTCCCTTGGCAGTCTGCATCTACCAAAACTCAACTACAGTCACTGGAGCACCTAAATTTCTGATGCTGAGCATAGATAGAATTGCGTCAACTTGCCTAAGCTAACCATGCGGGTGCCTACCTGCTTTCTTGCCCAGCCTGCGATGCACAGACAGGTGACAAATGCCTCCCAAGAGGCCCATTTCCACAGGCTTCCTCCTCTCCTGATGAGCTCTGCCACTGTGCCAGAGTGCTGGGGCCACAAAAGGAGTGAGCAGAAGGAAATGTCCTCTGTGCTGCGTAGGGAGGGAGGACCCTCCCCAGGGAGGCCAGCAGCAAATGGCTGCACGGCTGCAGCAGAGCTCCCTCCTGTTTTTTGTTAGTGTTTGTTATGAAAAGTGTTAAAATGCATCTAAAAAATCAATTGTTGGTATGCTCCGTCTCATCTCTGAACTTTTTGAACTGATGCTCTGTAATGTGACAAGTAGCTTTCAAGATAAGGCACCCTTTTCATACACGGAAAATAAAGAAAGAGAAATACAGTGTGCAGGGAGAGTGATGCTGTACAGAGTGCAGCTCCATTCTGCCCAGCACTCAGTTCTGGAGAGATTAGTACCACATTTTAATGAAACGACATCACATTTTAATGTGACTTGTATGCATTAATGCAACCCTCGGCAGGAATGTGTCAATTTCAGGCACGCACTGGTGACTTAAAAGGGTCAGAACTCAGCTGCTGTCCTTCCATGTGGCGCAGGAGATGCTGCAGGACCACCAAGGATACTGCAGTGAGTTCTGGCTTCTTCCACCTGTTCTGAACAATGTGGACATTTCTGGGGCTTGGATGACCAAAAACCTGAAAAAGCTGTGATCTCTTGCTGTTATCACAGATATTTTATACTCATCTGGAGTACTGCATCCAGATTTATGTTGATTTAGATAGGATATAAGGAATAGATTTTTTATAATCAGAGTGGTGAGGCACTGGAACAGGTTGCCCAGAGATGAGGTGGATGCCCCATCCCTGGAGTCGCTCAGGGTCAGGCCAGGGAGGCTCTGAGCAACCTGATGGAGCTGTAGGTGTCCCTGTTCACTGCATGGAGTTGGACTAGATGGCCTTCAAGGGCCCCTTCCAACTCAAATGATTCTTTGATTCTATTATTTCAAAAGATCGGTTCAGATTCTTGTTTTCAGGAGATGTTCTCCTTAACAACTTCTCAAGTTCTCTGTAACCACAAATGTGTATATGAACTTCAACAGTGAGTGTCAGTCACCAAGAAAAAGAAAAGCAGTGTTGAAAGACCTAAAAGCTCAAGCAGCTTTTGTAATGTAGAGGTAATTATTGGTACACATTTGCAGTTACTGAGAAACTGTCCAAACATCAGTTCTACCCATCTGCATATTTCTCCTACCTGGCCTTTAAGGAATAAATAAGAATAGAAAATTTAAAAATAAAATAAAATACAAAATAAAGTAAAATAAAATTAAATCTCCTCTTTAGAATGCTCATCAGAATAAAACCTTTCCTTGGGAATATTACACTTCTTCTACTGTGTAATTCCAGGGTGCTATTACACATGCTTCAGATGACATCCATGCTGCAGTACAAAGCAAGAAGGAAGAGTATCTCCTTGAAAATCAAGATTCAATTTATTTAAAATTCTCTGAGGGGAAAAGCTGTAGGCAGAAGAGACCTGGCAGGAAGTTTATATGCTACGGGTGTGAGATGTTCACCATAAAATGTACATCTAAATCAGGTGACCGCTTTCTTCCATTACTAGCACCGGGATACACAGAAGCAGTTGCTCAGTGTGAAACAGCTCATGTGAGTAACAGAATGCAATTAAATTAACTGGAGTCAGGCACCCATGCCAGCTTTTCCTGTAGCACAGAAATGGGAATTACAGAGCGTCGTTGCTTAAAAGGATTTATAAGTAAGGTCTTGCATGAGAGCAGCATATATATTCCACACAGTGATGCAAATATGTAGTGTGCCTATTCCTGAAAAGCCAGCAATAGTTAGAAAAAAATAAATAAATAAGTAGGGTTTATCCCTCCTTTTGATATACATTTCTGGAGCAAATCCAAAACAGCAGCTGTGATTTCATGACTCCTGCAGGACCCTGGAGAATCCCGCATTCTGTCCTGGAGGATTTTTACTCACTTTAAAAGTGATGGCAATATAAAAAAAAATAGCTAGAAAATGGCTTACTCTCCATTTTCATGGAGAGTAGGGCCATCTATTACTTTATTCCTCTGACCTGCAATTTTGCAGAACTCCAGTGCTGGCCAGAAGTCAACTGGAGGACCAGAAATGCAGTGTTAGGGCCCAATGTTGGTGCTTTTTGTCATCCCTAATGGAAAGGTGAGGAGTAATAGCTGGGCATCAGAGGCAGGGGGTAAGATTTAGGACATGGATGACATACAGTCATCTGAAGTTTTATTTCATTCCATAACACTTTAAAGCCCAAGAAATGGCATAGGTTAGGAGAGTAAGTGTCAGAGCGCATTTTTTAAATCAGCAATACAGCCTCTAAAGCAGTGCCCTGCAAGCCATCTCCTTGCTGTGCGCACTCCAGAAACCCATGGGACCGCTTTCAGCAGTGCATCCCTGTGCGGGTGCTGCCTGTGCCGGGCTGACCCTGGGCCCCACTCCCTTCACACCACCTCAGGCAATGCTACAGTGCCTGCATGCCCCGGGGCATCTCTTGGGAGCATGGTCCTGCGAACACAGCTCTGGCTGGGGAACTCTGCTATAGAGTGCTGAGACATCCACATGCACACTCATGTGCATAGTCATCCTTCTGACAAGAAAAATGACATTATTTAAGATGAAAGGAAGGAGAATATTACTGTAAGTATGTCTCTTGAAGAAGGGATGCAAGACTCTGGTTCAAGGATGCAGTAAATCTAAATTTAGCACCCTCAGTAATGAAACAAAAATACCAACATGGCAAAGCTGGCAAAAACTCAGCCTGCTGGTGCTAAGTTATTAAAACATTTTTGGTTTGGTAACATTCATAGAATCATAAAATCCTATAGGCTGGATAAGACCACTAAGATCATCTAGTCCAATCACCATCCTAGCAGCACCACACCCACTAACCATGTCTTTCAGTGTCACATCTCCATGGTTCTTGAACACCTCCAGAGATGGTGACTCCACCACCTCCATGGGCAGCCTGTTCCAATGCCTCACCGCTCCTTCTGAGAAGACATTATTCCTAATATCCAACCTGAATGTCCCCACATTATGCCACTGATTTTTGTTTTTGGCCAGCTGCCACCTGCCTTTTTACAGCCAGAAAAGCAGCTCCTTGCTGCACTCTCCAGAATTCAGTAGAATGCAGCAAGTGCCTTACCCCAGACACAGCACTGCTCCTGGGGAACTGGACACAAAAGAAGGCCAGCCGCTGCTGCCACACCAGTAGGGCTTTGATCAAGGGCACTCGTGAGGTTGCACCTCAAGTACTGTGTTCAGCTTTGGGCCCCTCATTACGAGAAAGACATTGAAGTCTTAGTGTCCAGGGAAGAGCAGAAAAGCTGTGAAGGGTCTGGAGCACAAGTCTTACGGGGAGCAGCTGAGGGAGCTGGGATTATTCAGTCTGGAGAAGAGGAGGCTCAGGGGAGACCTTATTGCTCTCTACAATGACCAGGTGGTTGTGGAGAGATGGGGGTCGGCCTCTTCTCCCAGATAGTAGTGATAGGTTGAGAGGGAATGGCCTTAAGTTATGCCAGGGGAGCTTCAGGTTGGGTATTAGGAAAAATTTCTTCTCAGAAAGAGTGGTGAGGCATTGGAATTGCCCAGGGAGGTGGTGGAGTCACTGTCCCTGGAAGTGTTCAAGAAATGTGGAGATGCGACACTGAGGGACATGGTTAGTGGGCATGGTGGTGGTGGGTTGATGGTTGAACTGGATGACCTTAGTGGTCTTTTCCAGCGCTTATGATTCTGTGATTCCAAGGGGTGTTCATGGTATCAAGGAGCACATTCTGCCTGAGGCATGGGCACCAAGTCAATGTGGAAAAATGCTGTGTCAGGAAACTGTCATTATGTTCACAGCAGAAGTTAATGCTGGGAAACCCTTCAAGTCAAGATGAAGGACTCACGAATGGCTGTTAAACCATGTAAAATTGCAGTTTCTATAAATGTGAGGAAATTACTGCAAGAAATAATCACAACACAACTGCTAGGCACAGTGAAGCAGATACAGCTATCCACCCCCAGAAGTGCCTCGGAAAAAAAATAATTAGGCTTCACTTACATCGCTATCATTATTTCAGAGTAGAAGTCAAAACTGACACTTTATAGGGTTTTTTTTTTTTAAATAATTATTATTTTCTTTTTGGTCAAATATGAGTGGAATATTTAATTGCTGTAGCATTGGTCTGCTCTTAGGTCATGGCTGCGTAAGAACAGTTTCGGTGGCGAGATCTGAGGCCTTTTGGTCACGAGGCTGAGAGGAGCGGGCTGCAGTAGTGACTGCTGCATGGCAGAACCTCCCTTCTCTTTGGGGTCGGTCCCGCTCCGTGGGGTCCCTCATGCTTCGTTTCCACGTGTGAAGAGACACACTGCGATGCAGGGCACGGCGTGAGCCCGTCTGGACGCCGTTAACAGGGCCAAGGCGAGAGGCCAGGCAGGGCACGGGGCACCCGACATTTTGGGAGCCCCGAGGGCCGCAGCCCCTCGATCCCTTCAACAAGTGACAAGATGGAGAAGTGTGGCTGTTCCGACCCCGCCCGGCGGGGCCCAGTCGGACGCCCCCGGCCCAACGGGGCGGGGCTGCAGGGCGGAGCGGCCCGCCCAGGGGCCGAGGTGAACGGCTCTCCACGGCCCGGCCGCACCTGGCGGCGCCTGCCCCGCCCCACCTGCCGGGACCGCCCGCGGCGCCCTCCATTGCGCAGCCGACCGCCGGGGCCGGCGTCCCTCCGCGCCTCCCCCTCCCACAATCCCTCCTCCGCTCGCCCCTCGCCTGTCCCCGTCTGAACCGGGGGGAGCCCGCCCCGCTCGGCGTCCCTCAGGCTCCGCCGCTTCCCCTCCCCCCGCGAGGCCGCCGCCCCTCCGCGTTGCCCGCCCGAGCCCCGCTTTCCCCCGCCTCCCGCCGCCCAGCGCGGGTCGCCGCCGCGCCCTGCCATGAGCGCCCCGCCGCACTGAGCAGCACGCGCGGAGCCATGCCGGGCTGGAAGAAGAACATCCCCATCTGCCTGCAAGCCGAGCAGGAGCGAGGTGAGCGCCCGGGGAAAGGGAGGAGGGCGGGCGCGGGGCTGCTGCTGTGCCGGCGGTGCCCGCTCCCGGCGCTGGATGGGCGGCCCCGCGCCTCCCGCAGGCTCGGCGGCGGCGGAAGGAGAGCGGCGCCGGGGGCGGTGGCGGCGGCGGGGGGTCAGGGCTGGGTGGGCGCCGCTCCGCTGGTGGCAACTAACTTTTCTCCGCCGCCGGCCCCGAGCCGGGCTCCTGGGTGAGCCGTGCGGAGGAGGCTGCGGCACCCCCGGCGACTTCGCGGAACTTCCCGGCGTGGGGCAGCGACCCCCGCCCACCTCCGTGGAGCGGTGCCTGGGCGCGGTGGGCTCCCCGTCTCTGCTTTCGGGGAAAGGGGCCGTGCCTTCCGCGCATCCCCAGGGGCTGCTGGGGGTCCCCTGCGCCGCCCCCAGACAGGCGGTGGACGAGGGCCAGCCTCGGGTCTCCGAACCCTGGCGCCGTGTTCCTGGGCACTGTTCACAGTGAGCATTCTCTTTGCGCTAACGAAAGGGTGACTCGGTCCTTCCCACAAAGAGGACTTCTACCACCGGAGGTTATCGTGCCTTAGGGTCCCTCTAAGTCAGTGGGAAAGGGCCGGTGCACCTACATTTGGGAACTTCTAGATCTGCCTGTCCTCTTCCACCTGCCTCAAACCCTCACGTTCCATGGCAGCGCATGGAGCCGTGAAGTAGGACAGTCGTTTTTGTCTGCTGCCTTCTTGAAGAGAGAGCTGTCCTGCTAGGAACAGAAATCCACCAAAAAAAAAGAGGTGGTTTGGTTTGCTCTGTGAGAGCAGTGTGCTCCTGTGCTGGAGGTGGAGGGCTGCCTCGGAGCTGTGCCCTGCTCCTTGCTGTAATTCCTGCCTTAAGGGGCGGCTACTGGCAAACATATGACGTAATAAAAATAGTAACTGAGGTGGGAGCAGGTATCTAGCCTACGAGAAGCTATGTTTTGTCTCTCTCCTTAGAAAATACAGTCATTACTGAAATGTGAGGTCGAATGTCTTCACATCAGGAATGTCTGTGCAGCTGAGGAATCCCAGCAATAGGATAGAAGACAGTTGTCAGAATGTATCAGATGCTTTTACAGATGGGGAAACTTTAGAAAGGATCTAATCTGAGTACGTCAGAAATGGGGAAGATTTTCTCCTTTCATTCTGCATAAAGGTTGTGTCGTGAGCTGTGCCATGCAGGCTCATCTTTGCTGGAGGCAAGTGGTGGTCAAGGCTTTGATGGGTCTAGTGCCAGTTAGGACACTAGTAGGCATGAACTGTTAACAAATTAATATGTTTTAATCTTTCCTTTTCAGGTGGATAGGTTTATATTACAATAATACTATCACTGTGATGCTTCTCTTTGCTGTGTTTCCCCTGTGCAAATAAAAAAGCTCTTCTGTGCCTGAAGTAAATGATTACTTCCTGAAGTATGTTTCATTGCATATTGCTGTAGTTTAGCTAATAATTGAGCAGAGCTCCAGTTACGGGAACTCTTCTTCCTTACACTAAAAAAAAAAAAATAAAATTAAATGGTTCAAATTGTTAATCAGCACTGAATTTAACTGTCGTTGGGCATAAAGAATAGATGAAATAAAGCTTTCAAACTAGCCAGAAAAATGGCCAGTGCAGTAATGATTTGAAGGTGTATCTTTAGCTAATGTAGAAGTTTAGCATGGCATTGAGTTAAAAGGCAATTACAGATACGGTTAAATTCTGGTTCAGAGCCAGTTGTGCTAACATCCCCCTCTGCTGTTTCTAGAAAATATTTCCATTCCGATGCTCTGCAGAGCACTTGACGTGTGTTGTGCTATCAGAGACTTTTGTGAATGTCAATGCTGTTGTTTTAAACAAACATTGCATCCATCTTTCAATGGTCTGTAAGTTACGTATAGAATAGCATTGGATATAAAACACATACAGTTTACATTACAGAATGTGTCACATATAAGAACACTGGTATGTGGGATATAAAGTAGCCATTTATCCCTCCCAGGTTCTGGTGGGTATTGAATAATAATACATACATTACTGAATAAAAATATTCTACGTATAAGAACTACTTCATGCACGTGCGTTTTTTGGGTTGATGTACATGCAACCTGGCTGTTCAAGCAGCATTTCCCTTCAGTGCGAGGAGCTCATCTGCCTTGTACCCTGCAAATGCCAGTAGGACGGAGTGGCAATGCTTCAGCTGTGTAACAGTGCAGCACTCCTCAGTCAGGTTGGTGCCGATGTCTCTTGGTGGTGCATATTCCCAAAGCAGACTGTAAAAATGAAAAGCAAGGGAAGAGGGAAAAAAAAAAAAAAGGAAAGAGTGGGAAACTAGTGAGTAGTTTAATAATCCCTGTTCATCCAGGTGCCTTCCGATGGCTTTCTCTTCAGTCTCTGCTTCATTGTATCCGCTGTCTGCGTACCTCTTCTCTGCCGTAACAGAGTTAGTATACAGCCTGAATTTCAAGTGCAGGTGTAGATGTTATAGCAGCAGGTTGGAACCAGAAAAGGAGAGGGTGGTGGAAGTGGTGTGAGTAAGGGGAAGGAGAGGTTGGCTGTGGCACAACTGATTTGTATTGACTGTCTTTCCCCAGACACTTCTTTAAAATTCACTGTCCTCCTTTCAGCCCTGTCTTGGGAGCTGTGCTTGCTGCACGTGTGTCTGTATAGAGCTGTCCGTGCCCCTGTCCCTGGCTGTGGGAAGGAGGACAGTGGTGGGCTCTGAGACATGGGGCTGAGAGGTGGGTGGGTTTGCTCGAGCAGCTGCGGGGGCTGTGCGGAGACCTCAGAGTCAGGTGTATCCCCAAGGCACTGTGGAATGAAAAGCTCCCTTGATACTGATGTTTTGTCTCCATCCAAACCAGTGCAGCGTCACTTTGTGGAACATTTCAGATGGCTACTGTGTCACCTAGTGCATCAGAAACATGACACGGGCGCTACTGCAGCTGCATGTTGCTCAATAAAATGTCCGAAAAACTTCATTATAGGAAGAGCTGTCAGGATATTGGAAACAGTGATACCACTGCATGGGTGTGCTGGGTATGCTCTAAGCAGGGTTATTTTAGTGTATCAGTATCCTTGTTTGTCCCTTCCATGCTTCAGAACTTCTCTTCTGTGTTGAATGCTTGCCTCAAAGAGTCCTTTGCTCAGCCCTTCGTTGTAGTTCCTTCAAGTTCTGCGCTGAAATGGAGGTTATCCAGAAACTTGGCCAAACAAGAATTTTGCTAATGGAAATTGGCCATTTGTACTAAAATGATAGAGAAGCGGTCAACACTGTTAATTCACCTTGGCGAAAACTGATGCCCTGAGTGAAGGAAAATAACATGGCACATGCCACCCCCGTATTCTGCATCTCTCAAAAAATGGCACAATATGATTTTTTTTATTTGATGCCAATCTAATCTTGTTATAAACCACCTAAAACACTCCTTGAGGTGACATCTGAGCAAATACTTTGAGAAGAAAAATGTTCCCAGAGTTAATTTTGCTCATTATCCCTTCCAGTCAAGTTAAATGAAGGTATTTTATGAAACTCCTGATTCAACCTTATAGTTGATCAAGTTTGACAGGAGTACAGAAAATAAGATTTGCATATTTTGTGTGTTCACTGAGGGGCTGCTTGGGATCCCTTAATGTATATGGTTATTAATTATAAGAATACATCTATGTATATACTTTGATCTTGATGATAAAACCAGGTTATTATTATTGTTTAAATGTATTATGCTTCCCGTAGTTGTTCTGCTTCTGTTCTCAGCACAGTAGCCCAGTTATTTTGAGGATGAAGGAAAGACTGCCTTTTTATTTCCTGCTCGTCCATCTATGTTTCTGAATTTCTTTATGTCAGGGAAATAAACTGAAGTTGAGGAAACATTTTAAAACCCTGCACTCAGGGGTTAAAGAATCTTGCCTCAAATACAAAGCCAGCATGCTCTCATGGAAGATGTGACAATGCACATCTGTCTCTGAGCTCACTGCTGTGTGAGCTTGTCTGCTTATTTTAAGTTGGGAGAGAATCAGTTTCTCAGATAAGTGAGAGATACAGTCCCATTATTGGACTTAATTGTGTTATTGTGGCTTAGCAATTTACATCTGAACAAATGAAGCTGCTTTAGCAGAGGATATGCTTTGTGCTCTCTCTGGATACAAGTTAAAAAATATTAGCATATATTTCAACACAAAAGGATGAGGATAGCTGTTCATTGTCTGTAAGCTGAGGCCTAATAAGGTAAGAGGAATCTCATCCTTCTCGGGCCTAAGTGGGTCCTCAGAAGCTGGGGAAAGCAAGCTGAAGACCTGCTGCTTGCAGTCAGTTGACTGATCTGTAAAGTTTGGGGTGTCAGGAAAGCTTGGGACTGGAAACCTTGTTCAGAGGCTTTCTGTCTCTTTATCTGTTTTCTCATTTGTGTGCATTGGGATTACACAGGAAGGTTTTGGTAGCTGGGGCCCGCAAGGGTGCCCTCTGAGCAGAGCCCCGCACTGCCCCGCTGCAGATCAGAGTAGCTCCAGCTGCTCCAACACGGCCTCGCCGCAGCCAGAGCTGAGCCCCGAGCGGCGCTGGGTGTGCTCCGGGAGAGCAGGCTGAAGGAACGGAATAACTGCTGCGCAACAGCAGATGGGAGAGAGGAGTGAGAGATGTGAGGAGCAGCTCTACGGGCACCGAGGTGAGGGCAGGAGGCGCTCCAGGCGCGGAGCGGCAGCTCCGTGCAGCCCAGGAGAGGCCCACGGAGGAGCAGGCCGTGCCCGTGCAGCCCGCGGGCACCGCGCCGAGCACATCCCCACGTGCGGCCACAGAGTGGCCGCGGGGCTGCAGTGGGTGAGGCCTGAAGGCCGCAGCCCATGGATACCCGGCAGCAGCAGCCCGGGCCGGAGCTTCAGCCCGTGGGTGGGAGGAGGCCCGCGGTGGGGCGGGAGGGCCGGGGATCCGCCGCACGCGGGGATCCGTGTGGGGCAGTGCCTGAAGGGCGGGCCTCGCGTTACAGAGATGTTCTGGAGCAGCTCTGGGAGAGCTGTGGGAAACACACGCGGCATCGGTTTGGGAAGGACGGCATCTCGTGGGAGGGACCTGTGCGGAGCAGGGGCAGAGTGACCACGGAGGAGAGTCAGAGATGAGGGGGAAGTTTTTTAGCTTGTTTTTAGTTCTCAGTACTCTATCCTGTTGTTAACAGGAGACAAATTGCATTAATCTCCCTATGCTGAGCCCGTTTTGTCCGTGACAATACCTGGTGACCGATCTCCCTGTTCTTATCTCAACCCTTGAGCCCGCTTCCATCATATTTTCTCACCCTGTTCCTTTGAGGAGGGGCAGTGAGAGAGCGGTGTAGTGGAGCTCATCTGCCCATGAGGGTGAGACCACCACAACATGTCACACGCCTCCCAAAAAGTTAAACTGGCAGTCAAGATGAATCTTGCGCAGCTGGTCTTTCTTCACTTGATAGTCTGAACAGTGGTGAAGGTCACTTACTGCTCTGGTTGAGTAGGATAAAGTGACACTCAGCATGCAGAGGACACAGGCGCTGCGTCGGTTTCTTCATTCCTTCTCAAAACCAAGACACAGGGACAAGAAAGAGGCAGTGATTGCTCCCTTGTGTCCTTTTAGCATGAAAGGAACGGAGAATAAGGAAAAACCATTTATATCTCTGGTGATCTGCACAGCCATGTTAACAGCATTTTATGATCTGTAGTGTTAAAATAATTCAGAAACTTTGAGAATCTTCATGAAGATGCAGTCTTTCCTGAATGCTGGGAGATGACCATCTACTGTGACTGGATCATAACCAGGTTTTTTTTCCATACAGAAAAAAGATGTGATATACTGGCTGCAATTTTTTTTTTTTTTTGCAGAAGCAGAAGAGTTTTTGCTCATGTTCATTAAAAATGGAGAATTAGATTTGGTCTGGGAATTTGCTAGCAAAGTGTAATGATTTATTGATGTGGCAGCAAACACTCCAGCTTCTCTCAAAGAACAGCAACATGTACAATTGGAAGCACTAACAATACTTGTCGATAATGGGCATGGTTGCTTTTGCAGGTGTCTGAGAGCTGTGAAGAGCTTCAGCTCTAAACATGAGTTCTTGATGAAAGAATTTCCTGTGCACTTATACTTCACAGGGAAGCATAACCTAAAGCACAGATTCTGTGTTCCCTCAGTAATTCAGAAGCAAACAACTTTCCTTGAATCTTAACACATACCTACTTAGCTCCACTGTTTTTTCTTAAATATGATTCAGAACTGACTGAACTACCAATACTCAAGGTTCTCCATGAGGAACAGTCAAGACTGTGTTGCTCAAGTGGCTGCAGTAGGCATGCCGAGATGGTCCAGTTTCCCCAAACTGTTCGTATCTGATCCCTGTTTAATCCTGTTAGTGCCTACAAATAAGGATGCACTGAGTCAGCGCAGGGTCTTATGATCATGCCTGTGAAATTCAGTGTTGTTTGAATGTTCTTCCTAAGTCATTTGTATCTACATCCGTTGAAATGTCAGAGCACCATCTGTCCTGACTATGCAAAAACAGACTAATGAGATGTGCCAGCATCCTGTGTGGGGACAGCGGGATCGCCTGCTCAGTGTTTAAGTTTGGCAAGTTGAGTGTGATGCCCTGTAAAATTCATTTGTGTTGGATTATGTTGGTACCATTTATGCTGGATGCAAATAATCTTGATTACTGTGTCACCTTACTGATTTTTTTCCTTTCTCTTCCCGTTGGCACAAGCTGTACTGAATAGCTGGGCAACACAAACTGTTCTGGCTTGTCCTATAGTACGGGCAGCCAGGCTTTATGGCTCTGAATTAAGCTGATGAGCTAATGCTTTTTAAAAAGTCATTTTCAGTGCTAATTCTGTTTTTTCGCTAATTCTATGTTGCAAGTTAGGTGCAGTGTGGTGCAAAGTTCTTTGCTTACTGTTAAAATGTCATAAGAGGACATTAGAATGAAGGAGACTGATAATATTTCACATGGAATGTTGCTTTTTTTTTTTTTCTTTGCAAATTACTGCAGGAATTGAGAAGGACAGGCGTGACTGACACAATCTCCATCTGCTTTGTGCAGGGCAGCAACGTTCTTTCATTCCTTAATATCACTGAAAATCACCATTGTGAAGGTTCTGCTACTGTGCAGGAAAAGCTGCAGAGAATATTTTAATAGATTTGCTTCCCTCCTTGCGTATTGGGATCCCACAGACATTAGGGAGTTGTCTCACCGAAGTTTGGCTCTTAAAACAGCATAATTTCTTTACTCACTGAGAGGTGGCTAAGGAAGGAGATGCAATGAAGGCAAAATAAAAATTTAAAAAACTGTCAATGAATCATTTGCATCAATTATTTTATGGGTGGGATGAGGCTGAATGTTTAGTGCCACCATTCTGTGGGTGCTAGTTGGATATTGCGTAACTGACTGCGAGCTTCTCCTTAGACGGTATTTTGTACAATGTAACCTATTGCCAGAGTGTGTTATTCCGTAACTGTCCTTCACAGGAAGAAAGGTGGTGCAGAAAGTGCTTGCTTTTGGTTAGTGAGCTGCGCTGTAGGCAGTGCAGTGCTTTCTTCCTTAAGAAGCTTCATGCTAGGTCATCATACAGCGAGATAGGATCTTCCTGTCACCATGCTTTGAAATGTGAATTAAAGCGAACACACAACAAAGTGAGGAAGAACATAACGGTGACTGGAGCATGTGTTGAGGTGAGCCAAATGATCCTTATGAGTCCCTTCCAACTCAGGATATTCTACGTCTATATGAAATCTGAGATAAGTTTTCCTGTTATGAGCTTTTTGTTTCTATGGAAGCAAGACAGAAATACTGTCAGGTTTTCTGCGGTTGCCTGCGATGGAGTCCTGGTATTCCATAGTCCGGAGTTAGTCTGACCTCTTCCACAGCAGGAGAATGCTCATAAGAATGTGGGTTTTTTTTTTTCTTGCTGTTGTTGTTTGTTTTCTTTTTCAAGCAAACAAATGGATAACAGTAGCTAGTCCAGTAACAGCGACCTGTGTGCAGATCCTTCTACTGTGGTCAACAATGCCTGTGGGATAACATAGGCAGCAAGAAGGAAGCTGCATTGGGTCCCTGTGAGCAGTGACTGTGTGGCTCAGAGCACCAGTGTTTCAGGATTTGCTGATGGGAGGGCTCACGGAGAACTTTTATTAACATGTGAGTAACACCTGTGGACTCGTTAGATTATATTTTTCTGTTTGGATTGTTGTCTTTGTGGTCTGAGTACCATGTCCTTTGTGCTGTTGGAAAGATGAGCTTACAGTGCTGCTTTTGTGCTGCTAGCTCCCATTCACCAAAGGTCAGTGATGAGATCAGAGCTGCTAGAGGTGTGTTTTGGCATCTGAGCTAGGCCAGGATGGTTTCAATAAGTGAATTGCATCAAGCTCCCTATTATCCCCTGCGATCTCCAAACTGATTTCTAAAACATTGCTAGCTGGAAGAATGTTGTCCTCGCTTGTGCCTGCGTCATTATGACAGTAGTGGGACCTAATTCTGAGATAAGGCTCTAGTGGAATTAACAGACCAATGTGCTACTCAGACAAAAAAAAAAATTAAGTTCGATGACAAACAATGAAGTATTTGTGTTGTTTTTGAGATAGGAGTGCGTTATTTACACAACTGCTGGGCAGAAACTACAGCGGTAGTCACACAGAGAATACTCTGGGGAGTGAGATTCAGTGCCCGCTGAATGGATGAGACTGCTGTATTCTGGAGGTTAATTTACTTGTGCCAGCAAATTTACTGAGCCCTTGTATCTGCTAGTAGAGGCCGTTTATTAGTCCAAGGTCTCTTCTGAAAAGTTAGGGAAAGCTACTGCGCAAAAATATGTTGCCTCCTTCACGTATATTTCTGCCAGCTTTATTCTTTCTTAGTTTTACACTTCTGGTGTTTTTGTAAACATCCAACTGTTTTTGAATGCAGTGAGATTTGGGCTTAGAGCCTTTCCAAAATAACTGATGTTAAAGCTTCCTATTTTGTGAGGGGTAAGCCTGTAAGTTATTCAACAGTTTTTCTTCTAATAATAACCTTTCCCAAACCAAATGAACAGAGAGACAGGCTTCAACCAAGTTTGTTTTGTGGAAAGTTTCTATGTATGTCATAGATTTGGTAGAACCAACAAAAGGAATCTCCTCTCTTACAGAAACATATTCTGAAATGATAATTTGCAGTGCTTTTAACTTCACCTCTTGCTAGGAGGGTTTGCAAAGCGTGCAGGAGCCAGATAAACTTGCAGGATTTGCATGTTATAAGTGAAGCAGTTGATGAAATGCTTTGAGCTGGGGGGTGCGTGTCTGTATGGAGCGGGGAGAGAGGTCTGTGGGCATGAAAGAATGAAATGGATGACACAAGGCTAATTCAGGAGCTTTATAGTTGTAGCTCTTGTGAGTCAATAACTTAACTCAGAGATACTATTAGTAGCAAAAAGCCCAAACCAGCCCCCTCGTCACACTTCAAGCACACAGCGTTTAAACATGGCTGGAGAGTTTTTTTGTGTGTGTCATCTTATTGAACTAATACACTTTGTAACTTAACTTTCATACTGTATTGATTTGAATATTATTTGGTTTTAGTGTTCCCAGGTTTCCTGTCATTAGTAATGCTGAGAAAAATGATGCACAGATTCTGGCTTTTCTTACAGTCTCTTATTTCCTATGCCTTATTTGAATGTACTACCCCTAAAGTTTTTTGAAATTTCCCATCTGCCTAAGGACATTTCATACGTCCACAAATTTAGGCATGCACTGGTACCTGCATTTGATTAGAGAAATAAAGCATTAAAAGCAAACAAAAATCCCAACAGGAGTACTATATATTGTATTAGCTCATCATTCTGCTTAGGTGCGTTTTAGATGTGTTCACTGCTATTTGTTTAAATATTTAGGGTGAACTGATTCATGCTTTTTAGAACACTAAAATAAGAGCCTTAATTTTCAGATGACTTACCCTCTGCCATACAATATAAATTTTTCAAACCAAGAAGGTTCAGCTGCTGGCCCTATATTATATTTTCTGCTTTCGTCAAAGATCGGGGCAATAGGCAAGTAGTGACTCACACTCCTATACACATTTCTTTTTTGTTAAGTAATTTGAGACATTTTAAAGAAGCACCTCTTAGTATCTTATGATGACCTCCTTGGAAAGGTGACTTAAATATAGGAAACATCCTTGTAGTTGATTTATAGAGTTCCAGGTCATCTGAAAAACTTTTCTTGATAGTTCTTTTCTCTCAGCTTATAATGTACATCAGGTGAGTTGTGATGTTTCCTTCCTCTTCCATCAATCGTTGTGTTGTTTCACACAGTTTCATTCAGTGTGTTTATGTGAAACTTTAAAATGTTCTAATAGCAAATTCTGGATTTTATGCAGTTCTGTGAATCTTTATATTGTGTTGTCGATTATTCCTGTGCAGTTATACTTGGGGTTGTAAAGCTACATACATTTCAGGGTTTGCAATGTTAAAGATATGCATTTCTGCCACAGAAAGTAAATTTTAAATGTAATAGACTCTACAAAGTGCAATAAAGAGCATAGGTGAAGTTCTGTTCCTGAAATTGTTCTGAAGCTGTGGTTTGTGATAGTATTTTGCCTCAATAGCATGCCAAGGACTAATAGAAAAACAAAAATATGTCATGAACCGATAATTTGTCAGAGAAATGTTTATCATCAGAGTAGGCATGTAGAAGGATTGAGTCAGTAATCTGTCCTGCATGAACTCCTTCATCCAGCAAAGTATTTAAAAATACATGTTTTTCTGGATCAGATCACAACGCTTGGAAAATTGCTAGGCTTTAACTGTTTGCATGGGTGATGCACATGGAACAAATTCATTTGATGCCAATCTTAAAGAGATCTTTAAGTCAAGGCCACTGAAACCTTTGCCAGTTAAATGTATGATACTTGAGAATGGATAATCCTTTTGAAGTCAAAGAGCTTAAATTTAGTCTCCTAAGTTATATACTGAACTGGATCAAAGGCTAATTATAAAAAGAAACTCTATTTTGTTTAAAGATCATTCTTGTGATACTTATGCCAGTATCTGTTTTGTGGGAGAAAGAGCCAGAGAAGGGATTTAAAATATCATAATTTTTATCTTTTTGATTAAAAGTGCTTTTTTTCCCGTTGAATATGTAAAATATGTCTTTCTTTGGTGGTATTCCTTTGCTTATTTGTCATATTTGTTGGAAGTGAAGTTAAATATGTTTAACAGTAAGATGCTTTCTTCTTTTTTTTTTTTATGGTGGAAAAACATCTTTTCCATTCATTGAAAGATGTCTCATCATGAATACAAGTAATAAGCAAAAAGGTATGCTCAGAGCCAGCAGCTCTATCACCCAAAGTGGGACGTGCTATTCAGAACAGCTCCAAGATCCCAGTGTGTTTTTGGAGTTGCCTGATTCATTATCACAAAAAGGCTGTGACTTACCAGAAGAGGAGGAAAATTCTTTGGCAGAGTGAAGATGTTGAAGGATATTTTTGTCTAAGCTTACCCTCCATGTGTGGATTCTAAAAAACACAACATTTTCCCCTTTGCTTGTTTAAGTAAAATAGCCCTTGAAGCAGAAGCGATCAATTTACGGAGTAGTGAAGCATTGTGGTTGAAATTGGTGCAGATTTTCCATTGCTGTCATTCAGCTACCTGGGCTGTTGTCATTTGGGACAGCTGCCATTTTTGTGTTATTTCATCCCATGTGAGACTCCAAAAGAATTAGAGGATAACATTTTGAGAAAGAAGGATTTAAATACTATGGGACTGTTGCTGTGAATTGTCCTTGAAAGAAGTTTGGAGGAAGAATAGCAGAGATACTATTTTGTGCTTCATACCTTACTTCCTAGGTAGGAAGATACATATGGTTTTGGGTAATCCTTGCCACTTTGTCTTTGGATTCCAGTCTCTCTATTTTTGTGAACTTTTGATGTATTGTTTGCTTTGAAATTATTTTCCCACCTGGGATGTGTTACTGAAATCTAAGTAATAATGGAAATATTACATTTTCAAAGGAAGTCATAAAATACTCCCAGACAAACCTTAATGTTCTCTGCTCTGTCCACTTGAGAGACAACTTTATGTTCGTTGGTGTGTTTTAGTGTTGGCGATCGTTAATAAACTTCAGTCTTCCTGTATTACAGCCAAGTGGGTTCTGGTTCTTTTTCTAAAAATTGAGTCAGGGGGTTGGTTGTTACAACAACACAGCGGATGAGCAGATGTCTGCTTTGCAGTTTGAACTCTCCCATACCTTGTTCCTAAGTCAGTAGAGCCTTTACACAAGCTGTAGTTGTTTCTATACCCAGAAATGCTACAAGATTACCCTTTAATAGTTGATTAGAAAATATGACTAGAGAAAAAAGAGGCACTTGTTCAGGGCAAAAAGATGTGCTTGTGTGAATAAAATGTGTCACAAGGGTTACAAGTCCATGTGCTCATCCTCAGGAGCCAATGGCCAATGTCAAATGGAAACTGCATTTCTACAGTATACGTGAAAAAAGCTGATTAATAAAAAAAGCTGAGTAAAAACAACAATGTTCTGTGGTATGATGCTGTGTAAACCTTTTCCAGTGCTCTGTAGCTTTCAAGACAATTAGCCAAATATTCTCAAAAACAGAACACTCTTGTACATTTGTCTCTAAACAGACTTCAACATTGCAGTGGTAAGGCTTATTGGTGTGTAAGTCATTAAACCATATGCAGATTTATTTGTGTGTGCTAGTTCCCTGCTCTGCTGGCGCATCTCAATGTGTTTGTTGAAAGATTCCCTAAAAAAACTTCCTCAAGGAACATCTTTTGAACATTAATGCCCAATCAAAGGGGAGTGAGTTATTATTTTCATAATGAAGTCATCTTTCCCCTTGAACTGAGGTGCTGCATAAAATGCAGACAAGAGCAAAAGCACTTTTGCTTGTTTGATCTTCCAAGAGTAAGCTTATGATCTGCCATTGCAGAGTGTGGCTGCTGATAATCTATGAGTCCAGGTGCACAGAAGAGGTGGAGGAGTCTTTTTTTTCTTTCTTCATGTAAAAATCTCTTGAAGTTATACTGAGATGTGAATGGCAAGGAACATCAACAAGTGCAGAAGAATAGTACCAAGTCTATCTGCAAGTGGTGGATGTAGCTGGTCCTGTTCACCCTTCCTCCTGTTGGCCACATACTTTGAACCATGCTGGAGACGGTTTCTGACGTTTGTCTCAGCACCTTTAGTTTTTGGAGCTGAATTTTTCCTAAGACTTATGCTTTACTGAGCTTTTAGAACTGTTGTCTTGATGTTGTTGCGCTTATCTCAGCTGCTTCCCCACTACAGTGTAATGCAAAGCATTTGCCATTCATTTTCTCTCTGACCTAGGTAGCTTCTGTCTTCTTTCCACATGACCACCTTTCAGCTTTCCTTACTCTGCGTATATCATCTGGTATAATAAAACAGATATTTTTTTACATGAGGCTCTGTATTCAGCTGTATTCTGCTTCCTTCTAAAGCTGACTTTGGAATGTACTTCTATATAATTAATCATTTTTGTGATGTTTCAAGGTTGCCGTGAATTAGAGAATTTATGGGGAGTATTTGGATCTTCCAAGGCAAAGTGCGGGCTCGGTGAAAAGTACAAATAGGCAAATGGGCCGAAGCCTTATTAAACTGGCAGAAGTAAGAATTCCAGATAGAATAATGTTTCTTCATAACGTATTTTATTAAAGAAGGGAAGGAAAAAAAAGGAAAAAATAAAAATGCAACAAGTTACACAGTAAATAGCAATTGTGCTACAGTATGCAAAGATATGAGCTAATATTTGCCTATTCCAGGAAATATCAACAAAATGTCGCTTTGAGGAGAGAAAAGCACAACTTAAAGCTCTGGTGTTTTTCTTCATCTGCTTCTATACACACAGTATAGACTTTATAAACATAGTATGAGATTCAGAACATGACTTGTTCTGAAAAAGTGTTTCTAATTTTTATTCACTACAATTCAAATTAAGCTATTTAAAACTGGGAATCAGCAAAAATGCATGGGGTGAAATTGCTTGAAAGAGCTCTAATTATTTCTCCTGCAATTCCACAATTTTTTTTTTCTGCTGTTATTGTGAAACATTTTAATAAACATCACAGTATATACTTTTACATTTGATAATTTTTAGCTATATTACAAGGGCTGCTCTGAAAGTAACGTCTCCTATTTTATTATGTTGGCCCATGATGTCAGAGGCAGATGCTGGTGGTACGGCAGTAGAGGCTGAACCTTCCCACCAATATCTCTTTCCATTTTGTTTCCTTGCGACAGATGGCAACAGAGGGGAATTCTGACACAATGATGTCTGACATGAAAGTGTGGATGGATCAAAGGTGTGGCATTGAGTTTCTCCATGAGGAAAAAATGGCGCCTATTGACATTCATCTACGGTTACTGAACATTTCTGTAGACCAAACAGTGGATGCGAGCACAGAGAAGCAATGGGTGGTGCATTTCAGCAGTGGTGACAGCAACAGTGGGGCACCTCCACTGGTGTAGATGTTTACAAGCACAGCATGCAGGCTCTTGTTCATCACTGATGGAAATGCAAAGCTAATGGTGATGACTATGTTGAGAAACAGTGTTATTGTGCACTTTGTATCTGCTGTGGTTTCCATGGAAATAAATAGGAGGAATTACTTTTGGAGTGACCAAATTCTTTTTTTTTTTTTTTTTTTTTAAGAGAGACAAGAGAGAATAAATCTCAAACAGAAACAGTTTGCTTTCCATATTCACTTGGGCAAAAGTCCTTCTGATCTGCTCTGTGACTGCGTCTGGTTTTGGTGCTTCAAGACAATAACCTCTGTAATATTACCCTGAAGTTTCAGAAATTGTATTACATTTGAAGCATCTAATATTTTATTACTTACTGTTACAAAGTGAGTATGTTTGTTGTGTCTATAAATGCCTGTAGTCTGCTGTCTAGGTTTGTGTGGGAATGCAATTCAATATCTAATTCTGTAGTGTGTGAAGAAAGCTTTCAAGTTGTTAGTTGGTAATTCTGATGAATGATCTGTTGACCGTTCTCAAGAAAGCCAGAGGTTATTCTCTTCGGTGTGTTCTCACTTTTGTCTTTGTCACTGCTGTGTATTTGGCGGTGAGGAATGCTGGACCCACTGCTCAGCCTTCACTCACACCCGTGTAGTTGGTGTATTTTCTGAAGCTGGGGGACTGGAACCCATGTACCGGTGTACATCTGCATTGTACTCCTGCAGTTCTCCATCCCGCTGTTCATGAACCCATCCTCTCTCCTGCTTTTGGACTACTGCTCTTCACCACTCTCTTAGTCTGTAGCTCTTGTTTTCATTATCCTTTAATACTTTTTACATGATCAGGAAGTATTTTAATTTCATCAATCATCCCTCTTTCATGTTGGTCGTTAATGTTTCTCTGTATTCTTTCTTATAAAATCATGCTTTCCTAGTTTAGAACATTCTTAGGCATTCCTGGTTCACATGAACTGATGAAGACTGGTCATGGACTTGCTGAGTCAGACTTCTGACTTTGTCCACAAATGTTTCTTTGAATTCGGTTAAACCTCCAATAAAACCAACCATCTCTCTCCGTATTTTCTGTTTTGTTTTCCCTTCGCTGTGTTTCACAAGCCTGCTTGTGTTTGAACTCTGTAATTTCTATCTTGAGATTGAAGACTCTAATTTATTTTGGTCACCTAACTTTTTTTTTTATCATTTAGGCTAAAAAAATTATTTTTCTTTCTGTAGGGTGAAAAGTAGATTTATTATTACTGTATCTTAATTTTATTACAGTCAGTTAACTTGACTGTCAAGAAGATGAGTGAGAGGTGGAGGCAGGAAAAGAGGGAAGGATTTTTTCCCATGTATCGGAGAGCTCAGAAATCCTGGAGACATTTGAGCCTCTTTTTTTTTTTTATCTTTAGCTGGAGGTTAACGGCTATGCAAAACACTGTGTTCAGTGGTGGACAGAGCTGAGCTGCTCTGGCAGTGGTCCTGCTTCCTGCCTTGGAAGTTCCTGCATTGCCTTAGAGCAGCAGGGTGGAAACCCTACAGCGATCACAGTATTAAAAGTTGAACTTCTTTGTGAGTAATTATTTATGGAAATAATAAATCAATATAGCAGCTTGTATGCATTTTGGTTTTATGTTGCAGCTGGTTTCCTATCTGGCCTGGTTTCTAGCCCTAAGAATTGTGCTTGGCAGTGCTGGGCAGAGACCTCTGTTTCAGCAATGTAGCAAGGAAGGAGCACCTGTCTTGTAGCTAGAACCCAGCAAGGAGGAATTTCCAGCAGTAGCTACCAAGCTTCCTGAACAATTTGGACTGTTGATTAAGATGTCACAAAGTTTTTTTTCCAGTTGAGATTCTGTGCATGAGATTTCTCATGTAGGGGAATTTCCTTCCTTTTTCCTTCCTGCTTCCTAATAGAAAAATCTGTTTGAATCTCTCCCCGTTTCCTATCTCACCTATTCTTTTATTCTCTCTATCCTTCTTATGCTTATTTTTCATCTTTTCTCCTTGATTCTTCAGGTCTTCCTTGTTACTGAGTTACCTATTTAAACGTGTTTTAAATGGTATTTGCAGTCAAAACAAGCTAAATAAGTTGCACGTGTATCTTATGACCTTTTCCCCTACAAGTACAACAGTTTGTGAGAGTATGGGAGGACTGCTGCACCTACATAGAATCAGGAGGAAAAATTCCAAAAAGTGACTGAAAAGGTCATTTTGCCTAGTGTTATTCAACCTATCGTACATGAATCACTGCTGTGCCATAAATCACTGCAAAATGGTCCTCAAAACAATTATAAGAATGCTTCAGGCACATGCTCCCACACTCAGCAGGATTGTGTCAGGGTGTGTAGGCAGGCATAGTCAGCAGTTGGCTCCCAGCTGCCGTCCAAGCCTCATTAAAATGTTTATTGCTGGACTGTCCAGAATTTAACCAAGTTCTGTTGTTTAACCCAAATGTTAAGTATCCTCGATCTCAATTTTAAATGATGCCAACGCAATAGTTATATTTAACTAATGAATTTTTGTCAGATGCTAATGTCACATGTAGGTGGTCAAAGGGGAAATTCTGATTCCTGTCCATTACCTGGGTATAAGGAAGCCCCAGTACATTAGTTTTTGTGCACTGGAAGTTCATGTGTGTGTGACTATAGATATAGGCAAGACCTAGAAAGGTATGTATTATTCTTTATTTAATAAATCTGAGTGATGCTGGTGCTCCACAGAAGGTCTCCACAGCTGATAAAGCTTTTGAGAGTCTTGAGACTTGCTAAGTTTTGTGCTAATGACCTCCCTTCTTTACAGTGCTTTGTTTTAGCACGTGTAACAGCAAGTTTGAGTTTTGGTAGGCATCTTGCTTGACACCTTAATCTGTGTAATGCTAAACGTCTACCATTTACAGTTCTGTAGTCTGCCTTATACTTGCAACTGTGCAGCCTTCCACATATGCACACTGCCCTAAGGTACTTACCTGGCAAGGTTTAAAGGGTAGAGTTGTTTTGTCGCAGATACATGCATGGTTCTTAAGACTGTATTCCTTGGCACGACTGAGTACGAATAACTTCTTTCAGGCCAGCCTGTATTTGCAGTTGTGATTTCCTAACTACATATAGCAATGAAAAGATACCTTTCTTAAGGTTGGAAAAGGATGAATTTTTTCGGTGATCAGAAGGGAACATGTGGACCTTCAGGACGTAGGGACACCTGAGAATCGGTTTTTGAATGCATAAGCATGTCACAAGATAATGTTGCTTTTAACATTCTCAGAAACTTAAACATGGATGAATTGTGTTCAGATTCTGGAGTTAAAAGTCCGAGCCTTCTCCCTTCCTTTTATTCCAAAATAAGAGAACCCAGTAGTTCATGGGTTAGTGTCTAGACTTGATAAAGATACGAAATTAATAACCTGTTGTTTCAAGCTTTTTTGTGCCATCACAGTCTGTACAATTAAAAAAAAAATTCAGTTTGTTTCTATCATAGTTGTTTGTGTAAGCTGTGGACTTAAAGTACCTAAAGCGTAGGACTGTTCCATAAATTTTCCTAGTAGGAAGTTAGAATTTGCAATGCTTACCACTGTGACTGGTGGCAACTGTCCTGGCATGGTGGTTAGCTTCCATTTTCAGTAAGTCCTCGTAGAAAGAGGTTTTCCATGTGGCAGCAAAGAGCTACAGTGAAATAGCTTCCTGTGTTGGGCTGAGTCTCCTGGCAAGCAAAGTCAGAAGTCATTCAGAAGGGTCCTGTGTGGAGGCTCGTGTGCTTGAGAGGTCCCCACAAGGAGCTGGTGCCTGGTCAGGCAGGGCTGTGCCACTGCCTATCATGTTGCTGGTTGTCACAGGCCTGGCTGTCATCTGTTGTTTTCCTGAGGAGGTCAAAAGAAGGTTATCAAGGTTGCACAGTAAAGAATTGAAAAGTTGGGACCTGTAAGAGTTTAAGGCCTTAAATCAGCCTCCATGTATGCTTTTATTACAGTAGTGAGTGTGTATATATGTGTTTCTTATCACAGTTCTGCTCCTCTTAGTGTCTCTTAGTTTGCCTCTTACCCAAGTAGATTCACTACGGTTTCCTCGTGTCATTCAACATGCAGCAGTAGGCATTGTTTATTCACAGTGCTGAAACCTCTGTTGAAGGAAGAATTGCTACAAGTTTGTCAGGCTTTTCTGTGACTCTCACTGCTGAATGCTTCACTCTTACTTGCCTTGTGTCTTCAACTTCAGATGCATGCAAAAATAATTTACTTTAGAGGCAGAAGTGTCTGTTCATTTTGGCTAAGGTAACTAAGATCTGGTTTTTTTTTGAAGTATTTTACATTATTTTAATAATATTCCATAAAAAGATGTGTAATGCACCCCACAAAGATGGTGAAGGGTTTGGAGGGCAAGATGTATGAGGGGCTGCTCAGGTCCCTGGGTGTGCTCAGCCCAGAGCAGAGGAGCTGAGGGGAGGCCTCATGGCGGCTGCAGCTCCTCACAGGGAGCCAAGGGGCAGCGCTGAGCTCTGCTCTCTGTGACAGCAACAGGGCCCGAGGGAACGGCATGGAGCTGTGCCAGGGGAGGGGCGGGTGGTGGTTAGGGAAAGGCTCTGCACTGAAAAGGTGCTCGTAGCCATGTATAAGATCTGAGAAACTATGTGCTAATTTTTTTTTAGTGAACATATCTAAATTGCTTGCTCTGTGATTAGTCTGATACTGTAGTTAAATTTGGGTAACCTTCTGTAATATATTTCTGAAGCAAAATTTGGAGTACTTACCCTGAAGCATGTAAATAGGAGAACGCTTTAAAGAAAAGGTATTGGATATTCTCAAAAATAGGACTGCAAGTATATTCACTTACATTTCAAGTATGATAAAATCCTCCCAAACAAGTGACCTGTTCGCTTGAAATGGAGCTGGTAGGAACAGCAGTCGCCTACAGGCAAATAATTAGTACAGATTTCAGTCCAGTTAAGATCTGGCAAAGAAACAGATACCTGCTGAAATCCTCTGCTGTGAGTTGCAAGTAGCAACTGCAGTGTTAGGTAGTACTAATAATGAAAGAGTTACATTAGAAAATAGTTCCTACCAAGTGGCTAAAAGCTTATTTTTGCTCTGCTGGAGGGATAACGTCGAGAATGAGATCAGCTGATACAAATTCTACAGTCTGGATTTTTTTCTTACATGGTAAGGGGTCAAGCCCCTTCTTCCCACAAGAGCACCCTCTTACTATTCAACCATATTAAGAAAGAAAACTTCCATGAAAAAAAAAAAAATCAAGGTATTCTTACTTTCAGCCTGCAAGGAGAAAGCTATCTAATGCAAAAAAATAAAAATAAAAAATTCTGATAAAGGCCAAGAATGTAATTAAAATTCTTGACATCCAGTATGAACAGGAGCTGATAAAGAACCTTTTTAGTAAATATTTTCCCTTAGGACCCACAAAGGAACCTGGCATTACTCCCTGCTCTGCTTTGGGAAGATGTAATTAAAGTAGAATGGAAGCTTCTGAATAAAACAGGCAATGTGTGAAACCTTACAGGTTTGAGGAAGAAAAATCTGTTTCATATTCATTTCCCTATAGTGTATGGAGCAGAGGCTTTACTCGCAAAAGAAGCCACTATTACCAACTGCATAAACTGGGAAATTTGTTCTAGGAAATAAATAGAAATATGCAGAAGTTCTCAGGAGAAATGGTGTGGTATCAGCTACTCTCTAGACATCGTTAAATTCTGGATGTTTTTTCAGGACTGAATCTGGAGATCACTACCACAACATATGTGAATGAAAGTGTCTTGGCAGTACTAGTGGTACAAATCAAGGCCTTGTATGTGCTCTTAGAAGTTCATTTTGTGCTCTCAGACATGTCAAGGAATTGTGCCGCTTAGCAGGAAAGAATTTAGTTGCTTGATCCCACCAAGAGGTAGTGTTCACTTACAGCGAACTCACATCACCACAGGTGCTTAAATCTTGGCATTGGCATGACTGTAAGTAAAATTTTGAAAAACCTTCAGCCCATAGTCAGCCATGCTTAGAAAAGAGGTAGAAATCTAAGAAACAAATTTTGTATGTACGGGAGGCTGAGTAGAGTAGAGATGCTCAAATTAAAACATTTGTAAGGTAATCATTAATCTAACATGTTTTATTTGGCAGGCTGATACCTAGCATGCATAGGCTAGCAATCAACATGTACGCAGAGCCATAGAATCATCGAGGTTAGAAAAGACCTTCAGAGTCATCAAGTTCAACCATCAGCCTGACCTAGCAAGTCCCATTGCTAATCCAGGTCCCTTAGCACCATGTTCACTTCTCTCTTACCAGGGATTGGAACTCCAGCATCTCTGATCACAGCACACACCACCTAACCCTGTGGGGAAGTTAACAGTGACATGGAGATGAGCTTTGAGTGTAATCTGGTAAAGAAGGGTTTGTAGGCAGGAAAGGGTCGGAAGGAAATGTGTGGGATTTGAGGAGGAGACTTCATCAGCAGGGAAGCAAACTCTCCTGGTTCTGCTGCTTGTGGTACATGATATCTGAAGGCATTATGTCCTGTAGCTGCTGCCCTGCTGTACCCTGTATATCTGTTGGGTTTTTATGTGCATGCTTCCCCCTCTGTTGTTCAGTGCAAAGATCAATAGTGATTACTTCCTGAGCAGTTAGTTAATGTCTTTTTTCTTCTCTTTATTTAGGAGGTGGCCAGTGTCTCATTTACAGTATACTATTCAGAAGCTCTCTTTTGTATTCAGAATTACTCATTTTGTCATGAATTCTGCAGCCCTCATTGCCATGTTATAAGATTACTTAACAATACTTTATGAGGCTAGGTGAAACTATGTGATCATCTAGGCTGAACCATGACATCATCCCTATCATGTTAGTGGCAAACTGAGGAACAGACAGCTTAAAATTATCTACTAATTTTTGTGGTCATTGAGGCAGTCCTCCGCTCTGCTTATCAGACCACAGCGTTAGGTAGAAGTTGCTTTCACTGCTCCTGTAGACCTCAGTTTCAGGCTTTGACATGCTGAATTAGACATGATAGAAGAACTGTGTAAATACTGATGGATCTAAAAAAAAAAAAATAGGTTCAAGCAACGTAGCAGCTTACGATAATGTAGTAGGACAACTGCAGGTGGGAGCCTCACTACCAGGAGAGGTCCCAGAGCGTGAGGGGATTTTGTCCACAGGCTGGGCAGTACCAGAGGGCAGGGAGGCTTGGCTTTGAGGAAGAGAGAGGGAGGTAGGGTAGTTATCAGTCTTGCTTAAAGTTGGGGTGCTGGATTTTCCATGGGGAAATGGGGTTACCTTGAGGCTGTAGTTTAGGGTGGGAGGAGGAATGATGTACATATTTGCTCCTGTGCCTTCTGTCTTCTCATCCATTCAGATACTGAGTGTGTACTGGATCCCACAGCGGTGTTCTCCGTTCTGTGTGACAAGTGCCTGCTCCTCATTTTCTGCCTTCTCACTCCAGCTTCTCACTAGCTTTGTGTTTTGTTCTTTGTTCCTTCTGACCTGAGTTGTTTGGCCATTAGTTCCCAGAACCACTGGCAGAATGGATGGATTCTTCAGAAATGTTGGCCCTTAAACATCATTAGAGCTTTAATGAATGTGTGCAAATGAAGATCTGTGAGTTCTGTCAGACATTGCCACATAGGGTTTTTGAAGTCTGGAAAGTCAAACCAATCTCTAATAAAGAGATTACCTCTCTGCTGAATTTTCATATCCCTGAACTGAAAATGGCATATCTAAAATTTGCAAAGGAAAAAGCTACCAGAAGGAAGTTGAATGTAATATAAACCACTCAATTTCCCTTAGAATGTCTATTCTGTATTTCAAAAATAAAAATAGAAAGACTTTGTCGTGTAATTCTGAACATGATATCATGAGATGTTTCAGCTTAAACTAGTTAAAATCCAGCAAGTAAGAGGCACATAAAGGCCATGTCAGATCTAATAATTGGCACTGATATTAACTGACATAGATATATGAATGCTATGGATTGAAAGGTTTTAGTGTCTAGCAATGGATTGGTTTTTCTTGCCACCTGTGGAGCTTTAATATCCATGGCATCCATCTGGGTTCATAGAAAGAGTGCTGAGATAGAGCTAGTGTGGCATTTGCCAGAAAATAAGGGAGCAAATAAGGTATTTCCCTGCAGCAGCATTAATGGCACTTGCAGAATGCTGGCTGCATAAATCACAGTAGCGTGCTTGGCAGTGTTTTGTATCAAGTTGCTCTCAAAGCTGGTATACCTTTCTCTGATGCATTTGTTTGAAATAGTGGTTTCTGGAAAATGATCCTTCAAGATTCTCCAGCAACTGAGGGGAGTAGGCATAAAGAAGAGTTTGACAGTGGAAACATAGACAAATGATATTGCTTCAAGGAGAGTAGAGCAGTGTGGGAGCTAATGATAATGAAGGCACTCATTTTGTTTTTCTGTTTTTTTTTTTTTTTCATCCTAACAATTAATTGAGCACATAAAAGCTCTTCATTATATTGCAAAGCAAACTTTCCAGGTTGGTCTTTACATATATACTGCTTTGCTGTAGGGTGGTCAGACAATCTGATCTCACCAGGGAAGGAAAGATTCTTCGGAAAAACTTGTTCATTAAAAATGTTTTGGACTCTGAACTCTGTGTGAATTGGTACCTTATTTTTCTTCTTCATTGCTGGTTTTGTGCAATACAATGTTCCATGAATAGATTTCTTTTAAAATAGCATTATTAAGAAATTGGAGGTGGTGCAAAAAGAAAATTACTGCTTTTACAGATGGTACCTCGCTTTCAAATTTTGAAACAAACTACTGTTTTACAAAATTATTAGATGAATTGAAGAAAGTGCAAAAAGACCGTGTTACTGTTGTAAAAACCTGGTTTAGCATTTCTGGAAGGTGTAGTTAATGATATTTAAAAAATCAAGCACTTTGTAGGAGAGGTGGAACTGGCTGTCTTTGATGTCACAAGCGCACTGTGTTTAGTAACATCTTAAATTAACAAATATAGTGGGTTAAGGGCTTGAAAGAGTTTAAAATTAGTTTTAATTTCCTAATGATTTCAAAGTGAGATATACTATTTGCTTAAATAACAAGCATCGTAAAGCTTTGTCTTAAATTTGGAGTATTTTAAGTGCTTTATTCCATGGGCTGATACTGAGCACTGCTACAATCCTGGGGCAGGGTGCTGCTCTGGAATACAGCTCGTTCAGACCATGCACAGGTATTTTCTATGAGGGCTGTCTGCTGGCTTTAGCTCCGGCTGTCATCCTTGCTTACTGCTGGAGGTTTGAGCTAGAAAAGCTGCAAACTCAGCACGACTTGAGTTTGCACTTAGAGACTGCAACTGGACTGCGGTGTTCTGGGACTGGCAGCCGACAGTTGAGCTGGTGCATTGCTTATGGAGCAAGTTACTTGCTTGTATTAGCCGTAATTTTTGTGGTGGCTAAATGACAGGTCCTGCTTCTAACAGATCTCTCCTTGGGATGGGATGTCGTTGTCATTTTCCTCCAAATCTTACCAAGATTTCAGCTGGGCTTTCTTTCACCTGCCATTGTTGTTCTTCTGGGATCTGCTTCAACAATTCAAATTTTAATTCTTCTCTTTTCTTTCAGGAGAAATAGCTTTGAAATTCATGTTTTCAATCAACTTTAATTTTTGTTGTTTCTATCTTACTATCAGAGTCAAAACTAGAATAATAATTAACTACAAAAGCAGGAAAGAATTAGTATTTCTCTTACAGTAAGGGGAAGGCTGATAAAGTTGCTTTTCTGCTAGCTTTGTTTTAAGAAATTAAAGATAACGTACGTCTCTTGAAAAATAGAGATGTCAAGCTTTTAAACATAATGATTCTAGGATGGGCTTATTTGCAGCCAAGTTTCTTTTTGACTGACTTCAGTGCTAGCATGTGGCGGAAGTTCATATGGAATATTTTGTGGAAATGAGTGTCAGAAACATATCTAATCAATAGATGCCTACTTCTGTTGTATAATGGTTGGTTATGTGAAGTTGGTTTCAGTTGTGGCCACAAAAGTCACCTTGTTTTTATGTAAGTGGTGAGCCCTATATACCACTGCGGGTGACGTGAGAAGAAGAGGTTTGGGTGATACTTAGAAGTGATGCCATTCTCCTGCTTCTCACATAGATTTTCTTGCGAGAGTTAGATCTGAGAGTAAAATACAACTGAAGTACCAAACACATTCATAGGACTCATTCTGTGTATGTATATAAATTTTTTATTAAAAAGTTTTTATGCAAGAACTGGAACATAAAATGAGATTCTGAGTAACATGCAAATGTGTGCGTGCGCACACAGATATATTTATATGCATATAAAATGATTGTTAAAAAATCTACTTCTGAGTTGCCTTTCTGTTTTATAACTGAAAGAAAATTCAGCTGGAAATCCAGCGTCAGCAGGCTGTCTCTGTATTTTTAGGATGATGTGACCATGTTGTGTCTTACAGGAATGACGCTGTGCCAAAGCCTTCAGTAAGGGTTGTTGGTGGAGTCTCAGTGCTAACTGACCATCTCCAGGACTCCATATGCACTGCTTTGAGCCTGTCCCGGGGTAGACTCAAGCTCTTGCTGATGTGAAGATCTGGAAAGTCTGGGCCTGCCATAGGAATTCATTTCTCCCAGTTGTTCATCAGATCTTATACATGATGAGGTTCTGGTTGCATCACAGGGCTCTTCTTCTGTTGAGATTTAGAGCATTTTGTTGTGTATGTGGTTTTTTTATGAGGTGTAGAGCAATGTGCTTGTTTGTGTTTTAAATGTATCTTAATCATAGAATCATAGAACGGTTTGGGTTGGAAGGGACATTTAAGATCATCTAGTTCCAACCCCCCTGCTATGGGTAGGGACACCTCCCTCTACACCAGGTTGCTCACAGCCCCATCCAGCCTGGCCTTGAATGCTTCCAGGGAGGGGGCATCCACAACCTCATTGGGCAACCTGTTTCAGTGTCTCAACACCCTCAGAGTAAAGAATTTCTTCCTTATATCTAGTCTAAATCTACCCTCTTCCAGTTTAAAACTATTTCGCCTCATCCTATCACTACCTGCCCTTATAACAAGTCCCTCCCCAGCTTTCCTGTAGGCCCCCTTCAGGTACTGGAAGGCTGCTATAAGGCCCCCCTGGAGCCTTCTCTTCTCCAGGCTGAAGAGCCTCAGCTTTCTCAGCCTGTCCCCTTAGGGAAGGTGCTCCAACCCTCTGATCATCTTCATGGCACTCCTCTGGACTCTTTCCAACAGCTCCATGTCCTTCTTGTGCTGGGGACTCCAGAACTGGACACAGTACTCCAGGTAGGGTCTGATGAGAGCAGAGCAGAGGGGCAGAATCACCTCCCCTGACCTGCTGGTCACACTTCTCTTGATGCAATCCAGGATATGGTTGGCCTTCTGGGCTGCAAGTGCATGTTGCTGGTTCATGTCGAGTCCTTCATCAACCAGCACCCCTGTATCCTTCTCCTCAGAGCTGCTCTCAAGCCATTAATGCTATCTTGCCTTGAATTTTTGGAAGTGGGAATGGATTACTTTTCTTGAGGTCTCTTATTGTGCGTACTTACTGTCTTCATGTGCACTAGGGCTCTTACTTCCCCAGACTTGATGTCTGCCTGTTGAAAACTGTTGTCAGTCAGAAGCCATTGTTGTGTAGTTGTGTTCTTTGAGATGCTGCCATTATTGACAGTTTTGTGAATGCTGATTTCCTGTTTCAAATACTCTATTGCATATTTACTTGCAGGCATTTGAATTGTCTGACTTCACTGAACTTGAGCTTGGAGCTGCTGATTCTGTGTCTTTAGTGTAGACTGTCCTTTTAAATAAAAGTAACAAGTGCTGTCAAGAGGATATGGCTGCTCTCTCCAGGATGGGAGAGAATAGGCTCTGCTGCTTCTGAAAGTTTTGCCTGGGGTGGCTGAAGTATAATTGTAACATTTTAGATAATTGTTTGAAGTTCATACTCTTGCTTTTCCCCTCCATTTTCCTACTTACTGGGAACTGGTAATAAAAAAAAAATTAATCGAACAAAAACTCCATCTCTCCCTCCTCTGCTTTGCTAGTGACATGGTTGTACGTGATTGTGGTTTTAAGTGTTTCTTGGAACAGACTCAGTTTGTGTGCTTGACTAAGCTGAGTGGGCTACACAGAGGGAAGGAGGTTTGTCTCCCTGCGAGACATCTCCCTGAGTGTCTCATAATAAATCCTACATAATCTCAAAATGCTCCCCTCCACATCCCATCAGGTACTCCATAGTCCTAGGTAGCGTCCCCACGTAGTCTGAAAGGTGACTGAGGAGGTGCTTGGGATGGGCACTGGGGTTGTCCTGGGAGGGCCTGGGCAGGGGCTTTGGTGGCAGGAGTCCTTCTTTTGTGTTCCCGCCTGCCATTGTGCCTCTCTGGTAGCCTCTGTGATGAGAAGTCCAACAGGGGATTATTCAAGCTCCCCTTCCTGCATCTCTTTTTACTCCTTTGCAGGTATGCAAATAAGTTTTTAATCACACAACCTAGTATAACTGTAATCCTGAAATTATAGTCCCTAGTGGTAATGGTCAGATCAGAGCCCATTATTTCACATGTGACATTAGAATCATAGAATGACCTGAGTGGGAAGGGACCCACAAGGATTGTTGAATTCAACTCTTGGTTCAACACTGGACAACCCAAAAAACAGACTATACTAGGACTTATTCTTTTTTTTTTCCATGTACATGGACTTTCCTAAATGTGTTTGTCAACAAACCTTGCACTTGACTGGGATTTTTTTCCCCTAGTGTTATTCAGAATATGCTGAGTCACGTAGATCTTAATGCAGATCAGCAGAGCTCTACTGATGACTTCCCTCTGAGAGCTGAGCACCAGTTTGAGGCTTGTCATTGTCAGTGATGCTTCTGTCACTTTCTCTTGGGAACTGCTTCATACTCTAATACCTTTTTTAATCAGAACCTATGTACGCAACAGTTTTATTTCACTATTCATAATAATTTCCCCAACCCTTGTAATTTCCTGGATTACTCCCATCTTTTCCTCAGCGTAACGAGATTCCTACATACCACTGCTCAGCAGATTAAATATATTCAGCTTTTCAGAGTTTCCTTTGTAAATCCCCTGCTTCCCTCTCTTCTCCAGTCCTGGAGACTTCCCTTGGGGTTCCAGCAGAACCAACCATCCTGCTCTATTGACAAGAAATGCATCTCAGGTCAGTGTTGTGTGTTATGTGGGAACAGTGGCAGTGCAGGATGAGTCACCTCATGGGCTGACGTGCTGTCCGTGATGGCTGGTACCAAAGGCTTCAGGGTTAAAGTCCTTTGGGCAGATAAACATGCATATGGGAACTTTTTCTTTTCCTATCCCCAGGCTTTTAGTGATCAGCTCCCGTCTGGAATTTCTGTCATTGGCAGAAATGGAAATACTTGCTCTCTGCCAGAATTGCGCTGGGGGATGAACACGTCCTGCTATAGGAATCCTGTAAAAAAACTGCCCACGGCTCTGGAAATAATTGCTGATATAACTTAGCAGAGTGGTTCTGTGAGGATGGTTGAGTATCTGTTGTTTTGTTACACAAACAAAAACTTCATAGCCCTCCTAAGTCAGTTTCTGAAGTTGCAGCATGTCACCTCTTGCCTCTTTCAGGTTACCAAGTTTTTACCACCTCTGTTCTGAGATATGGAAGTTTGTTGTGAACAGAGAGATACAAAATCCTGTTTGATTTATACCAAAATGTTCCACAAAAGTGGATAGTTTGAGCTTTTACAGAGCTGGAAGTAGATCTACGAAAAGAGGGATGGACAGCTTTTGTTACCTTGAAGCTTTGGGGGGCTCTTCCTGTGGGTGGTGCTGAGCCTGTGATTGCGGGGATGAAGGGTTCCTGTCTTCTATTTCCCCGTGGATTTAAGGAAAAACATGCAGAGGTGGAAGCTGTTGCTTGGAAGCTTTAAGCAAGATGAAACTCTCACAGTGCCAAGCAGTACACGCATGCAAAAAGAGCCTGTTTGTATTGTTATACATAGCTGGCACAGAACAGGCAAGGAGAAGCTCTGCTATTGCCTTTTGGAAGATAGATAATTGAAGCAAGGGGGGACTTAATACTGCGTACCTTGAGACTGGGAGAGAGGAGGAAGACCAGGTATTCAGAGTTGTAGAACACGACTTAGTTGTAAGCCCAGACTTTTGTAAGACTCCCTTACTGTGGGAGGGGGAAGTGAATTATAATAACCTTGAAATGAAAGATACTGATGTCACTGGAGTGTGAAAGGTAAAATAGTACTAAATTCCCTGCACCTCATTTAAGAAGTATTTTGAGCAGCATTAGCTGCAGTAGTGCTAAGCATACAGCGCTATTTACCAGACATGAACACTTTTTAGGAGCCCAAGTTAGAGCTTGAGGTGTTTGCTGTCTTACATCTCCAGGCTTGGTGGAAGGGCTGTGCTTTACTCTCAGGGCAGTAAGGCTACAGTATGATCTGTCTCTGGGGAAATTAGTCCACTCATCTCATCAAGAATTGATTCTGGCAAGTGACGGGTAAATGTTATGACACATTACTGTCTTTCTGATATATTCTCTCTCTTCTTCTCTTTATGTGTCTCTCTCGCTGTGTGTCTGTCTATAAAATGTATATGGTGATTTGTGTTTTTAAACATACTGCGAGCAAACGGTATAATTCAGAAATGACAAACGAGCATCAGTTATAGCATGGAACTGATCATTGTGCAGTGAGGATTTAAGGTAGGAGGCAATGACATGAATCACTTACATGGAAAAGAAGAAATATCTAGATGCAAAAAGCATTTGGAAAATGATGAGTGGAAGTGCAACAATCAGAGATAGACTAGGACCCAGCTATTTGCATTATTTTTAAGGTTTGCTGAATTGTGCATCTGCCACTCTCTTCTAAAATTTTGGAATATCATAAATAGTTAACTTTGCATTCTCTGCTTTAGGATGTTGCCAAAAGCATTAAAAGAATTGCTGTCCTAAATTAATTAACTTTTGTTTGTTGAATCTGTAGTGTGGAATACAAATGTCAGTTTTATTCAGACAGTAGGAAGGATTCGTCTCCAGGCCAGAACTGATTTTACCCTGGCTTAACGAGTTGTATCTTTCCACTTGACCTGAAAGAGAATTTTTTTTTTATAATTGCTTCAGGCCACATATAACCCCATGGTTTGCAGCAGTGCAATTTAATGGATTTAATGTAAACTACTGGAAGCCGTTTGGTGATATGTTTGACCTAACCATGGGGAGCTGGAAAAAAAAGAAAAAGGAATAAATAAAAAAAAAAAATACAGCGCCAAAAACCGCCACCAAAAAAGTTTGCCTGGCCTTCAGATAAAGTAAAATGTGAAATACAAGCCAACAGACATGAGGTAGTTCTAAATGACAGCGTTTGTGCTGGTGAGCAACCTGCATGGCCTCCTCCCCTTGCCTGCCCTGCCCCCCATATGGCTGAGGCTGGTGGCCACGTCTCTTGTGGCAGAGCCTGAGGAGGGCTTGGTGGCTCATGTCCCGTGCCCTGGCTCTGCTCACCTGGTGGGACAGCACACGCTGTCCATCCCTGTCAGAGCCTGTGATCCTGAGTGACAGCTAGTGCCGAATAGCTTGCTGTCACTTGGTTTCTAAAGTCCTGTGAGATCTTCACTCAGGGGGACAAAGCATGTCATGCAGTATACATCCTGTGCACTGCAGGTGGAAAGGAAGAATAGACGGTCCCAATGAAATCCTGGAAGCTCTCTAAAGCATTGCTCAGGAACACATGGCTTTCTGCATAACTCCGGTGAACACGGAGGTTGTGCCATCGCAGAAGTGTCTACCCTTGGCACCTCGGCACTCGAGCATTCATTCTCTGTTTTCTCTTAATATGAAATTTTATAAAGTCTTATAAAATAAAAATAAAATCATGTTGTCCTCTAAGGATGATACATTCTGCAGCAGCGAGCAGTACGTTTATATTATTCATTACTTCAAAATGTTTAAGTATATTGACTTTCTAACGCATTGAACTTGCACTTATCTGGTTGCTTGTCATGGACTTCTGTGTGTTGCTTGGTTCCTCTGCAGCTGGCAAGATTTCTGGCACTTTAAGCTTTTTTAGGAAAAGTCTGGATGATTTATGTCTGAGAGCGCTTGAATTGTAACAGCGCTGTTGGAGCAACGACAGCTGTAAACGGCTGAGTCAGCACATCCTGCCAAGAAGGAGCATCAGTTGTCGGATGCCATCCATTTCTTCATATCTCACAGTGTGGAGCAATGAAATATGCAAACATACTAACTAATGCAAGTTAAATTTTCCTGCTTTATTTAGCACAAATTTTTAAAATGGCTTAACATCCGGTTGTGTTTTTGCTGTTAAATACATTTTTAAAAATGGCAACAGTGATGCAGCAGAACATCCAGGTAAGGTGGGCTCTGTAGAGCCTTCCGCCTGCTTGCTTCTATGCGCTCCCTTTCTTATTAATGAATTCAGAAAAACTTAGTTTATTCAGATGAACTTCGCATTACCTGGTGTGACCCGAGATCCTTTTTCACTTGCACGTAATTAACATAACCTCAAACTAGAAATACACAATATAGTGTCTCATCACAAAAGCCAGCTAACTGTAAAAGCTGATAATGTTTGTAAAGCACGTTAAGCTCCTTGGGTGAAAGGTACCATAGAAATGCAAAGTATTAAGCCAGTAGTTTAATTATAAGATAAGAAGTAATTGAAATTTTCCAGCGCAGTTGTATGTAGAAGACAGTCTGGTGATTTGCTTTGTAATATTTAGGTCAGTGAATTGAGATGCTTTTCTAAACCCTTTATGAATATTCTCTCATTTAAGTGCATTGCTCGAAGGTGTTTGATACATTTATTTGGCTGGCTGATACCGCAGTTTAAAAATACCACAATTCAAGTAGCAGAGAAGTGCCGTATCGAAACCTTTGAAATAGCCAGCCTTCATCCTTCAAAATGACATTTATTGTGCTATAATAATTGTAGAAGTACTGAATTTGCTTCAATTGATTTTTTGAATAGTATACTGCTCGTTTAATACACAATGCTCCCAGAATTTTAATCTCCCTGTCCTCTTGTGGTTTACGATTTGGTGCAGATTTCCCTTGAGATATTTTCCCTTGCCTTCTGTACATCTATATAAAACCTGAATGTTTTATTGTGAGCACTAAATCCCACTTTGTGGCACTTAATGTGCTGTCAAATAGAACAATTCCTAATTTGAAATCAGCACTTTTATGCGATATTAGATGCTGAAAACTTCTGTACTACGTGCATTCATGAAAAAGCAGCCTGTGGCGGCTGCATGGTGTCTTCACTGTGGGCTGTGCATGTCGCACCACGGTGGTTCCTTCCCATCGCTGGCTGCAATGATCAGAACTGGGGCTGGAGGGTCCCGGCATCCTGGTCTCTGTTCCTGGGCTGCCGTCCCACTGTGAAACGATGTCCAGTGGGGCAGAGAGGGCCTCGAGCCTACCGTGTGGCCTCCCAGACACAGCGCCCTGCATGGTCCCCTGCAGCTCTTCTCCTCCTGCAGTCATGGCAACACCGCAGGACCAGCCAGCTGCCGGTTCCCAGCGCAAAGCGTCCTCTGCGACTGCCAGCGGGAAGTGGAAACTCACCAGAGGCCCTGTGTCTGGCTATGTGATGATATGGTTTAGCTAGAAAATAAGTGGCAACGGCTTTGAAATCTTTTTGTAATTTTGGTTTGTGCAATAATTCTTCTGGAAAGGGAAATCTCTTCTTTCCCTGAGCACGTTGTGCTCGGTAGTGATTTTTGTGAGGCTCTTTGGAGGACGAGCTGTGCCTCACTGTGTAGGGCTGTGACTTGCCACAGCAGTGTCAGTGTTTGTGAAGGTGTGCTGCAGAAGCAGAGCTTCCAGAGGTGCCTTTGCAGAAAGCTGCCAACTGAGCAGAGATACTGCTCTTGGTCAGTGCTCAGGCGGTACTACTTCCTTTGGTAAAAGCTCATCTCTAATATGGGGTAGCCTTGAATGCAGAATTTTAGGGGGACCTACATTTGGCAGACCTGTGAAGAAATAACTTTGTAATTAGTGATGTAAACATTTCCTTTACATCACCCGAATGTAAATATTCCTTTACATAAACTCGAATCTGGGCAGGGGATTCATAATTTTAAAACTTGAATTTGCGAACCAGGTGGAGTTTTTCCTCTTCGAAAGCTATCTGTGCAGTTACAGGAATTTAAGGATTGACTTAATTTTGGAAGGATGTGTCTTTAAGCTTTTGGTGTTTTGGACAGTTAGATGTTTTCACTGTTTCTGTTTGTTCTGCTTTTAATGTGAAATCCTAGGACCACGTGTGGCAATCTTGTTTAGTATTTTTGTAGCAAATGATGGTGCCTTCAGCGTTCCCAGCTGTATTCGGATGTGACTGTGCTGGGGAGCACCTGCTGTAAGCCTCACAGACCTGTTGCAGATCATTGCCTCTCTGTTGCATGGAAAGGCTAAGAGGACCATTAATTCTCTGAATACGGTCTGTGGTGCCAGGTGTCCTCTAAGGGATGGAAACTATTAACTCCAGCTTCGTACAGCCTTTCTCTGAGCTCTGACTCTGAGCGCTGATCACAGATGTTGATGTTTGCCTACTTCTTAATGAAAAAATAAAATTTCTGTTGTGTATTTAGGGGGAAAGCCTTGGAATGCCTCGGAAGGAGGAAACTCTTCTGAGTGGCATTTACAGTCCCCATCCTTTCCCGTTCACCTCTGTGGCCTTTGATCTCTGTTCCTGCTGTGCTGGCTCTGTTTCTGGGGCTGCTGGGCCTGGGCTCCTCCTCCAGCACTAAGGCGATGGGCATGGGGCAGCCCCAGTCACCCCGGCAAATGGAGCAGTGATGCATGAAGCGATGCAGGAGGCACCTGATGAGGCTCACAGACCCTCACTGACCTGGCTGTGGCAGTTCCAATGCCTTCCTGATGTCGTTCTCCAGTGATGACTGTGCTCTCAGCCCCTATAAAATGACTCGTAAAACATGGAGGGATCAGTTCCAGCATCTCAGAATGGCACTAATTGGCTAACGCAAATAGTTTTATTGGAATCATATAATCACAGAATATCCTGAGTTGGAAGGGAACTGCATGGATCGTCAGGTCCAGCTCCACACAGGACCACCAGGCTTGGGGCTGTGCTCACTGCCCTGGGCAGCCTGTTCCATGCCCACCGCCCTCTGGTGCAGACCCCTTCCCTAACCTTTACCTGCCCCTCCCCTGACACAGCTCCATGCCGTTTCCTCAGGTCCTGTTGCTGTCACCAGAGAGCAGAGCTCAGCGCTGCCCCTTGGCTCCCCTCATGAAGCCAAAGGTATTTGGCTTTTTTCTGAAGTGGGCTACCAAGGTTTTCTGCCTCTCTACACTTCCCTTCTTGCCTATGGTAAGGCCACAGGAGTTAAAAGCCCTGGCTTTTGATGCGGTGTATGGGGAGCAAATAACGCATTGGTTGTACTAGTTATGCAGAGGCCAGTGTACCTATAACTGCTGAGTACTGTGCTTATCAGCAGGTTTTTTTTTTTGACTTACGACTTTGGTATGGATTGAAACTGTACTTAAGTGTTCGCAGTCTAATCCTGAAAATTGTTTAATTTTGAGAGCGACTCATATGCAAGGATGTGGGTTAGATCTGCGCTATAAAGAGGAAATGGCATCCAGCATTCAAGTCCTGATTTCAGTTGTGGTCAAAGAAGGAATGAGTTGACAGTGAATTTATTTAATTTAACATTGACATTGCTTTGACTGTCTTCTGATTTCTTTCTTGCTTTGAATGACAAATATTCCTGTATTGCTTATGCACTTGAATTATTTGTTTACATACTCATTTTCTTTCATTCTGTGGTAGCCCTGTGTCAGAGGGAATTCAGACAGCAGCTGAAACTTTATTGCTGCATACACAAATGAATACTATCATGCTTCATGGACCATGAAGTTTGGATTGTATCTAGTAAATGAGTAAGTAGTTTTCATAAATAATTAGTCTTCTGCTTAATTAAAGGACTAGCTTTTACAGCACATTTGTCACGTGATATATGCATATGGTGATGCTGTTTTTAATGGATTGTGGGCAATAATCAGCTTGCTTAAACTTTTTAGCCGATACTGCCTCATCATACTAACAGTAGCTGATGAATTTAATTTGCTGTGTACTGAGGTATTGATTAAATGAGAATTCCTCGGGAGAGAGGAAGTTATTTGGAAACTCACACTACTGCTAGACCTGGTTTCACTGGTGGAAACAGCTTTCTAAACGTTACTGTCTCTTAAATAGTTCAGTTAGAAATCCTAAAGCCAGATGAAATTTAATTTAACATGGCATTTCGCTGTTGGTGGTAGACCCTCTCTACTTTGACTTTACGTTCAATTTAGTTGTGAAATAGCTTCTGCTTTTTGCAGAGTACTGGAAAGCTAAAATGCAATGCATTTGCTTATAGGTGCTTCGTCTCAATTTTTTTTCATGTATTAACACCGTTCCCTTCCACCGCCATCCAAGATTCAGTTAGAAATTCTTGCCAAAAGATCTATGGACTGGAAGATGGCTCAGTCTCTTATTAAAAAGATTATCATTTGTGTTAAGGGAACCCATAGAAGATTTGCAGCAACATGCATATCACAGAAAGGCAGGCAGATACCATGACCTTTCTTCCTCCAGGGGTACTGCTGGTAGTGTGAATGGCACCCCCCTGTATTTTGGTTGTGGGTTTTTTTTGTTTGTTTGGAGTCTATGATCTCATTTGGAGCTGCGTTTTAAAAATGAAAATTTTAGTATGTTTTACTAGAATAAATCCTTGAGATGTAATTCTGTGCTGTGAGTGAATTAGTGTTTCAGGTTTGGGCTTATTTTTTTCTTTCTTTTTAAGTGCCACCTACTGGTTTTCATAAAATTTGCATTGGTAAAATTTGCATCTTCAGAAAATGGTACAATACTGTGTGTGTGTATATATATGTGCTTCTGTAGAAGGAAACCCCAGTAAAGAAAAATGAAAAGAACCAACACAAAGCAAGCATTTTGCAAGTTTATTTTTTGGATAGACTCGTGTCCTGTTACTGATCTGCATCTCACCTCCTTTTTTAATGGAAAAGCGTTTATTAGAAGTACCTCCCAGTTGTTTTTCCCAATTGCAGCACTGATGTGTGTATTATTTCTTTGTAATTTGGCAAATGTGCTACTGATCCAATGCGCATTTGATCATAAGCCTCAACTTAGAAAGGAAAGAAAAGCTATTTTTCAGAAGTTGCTTGTCTAGCAGTGGTTTTACAGTTCAATTTCACTAGTCCATGGAATTCTGTGAGCATGCAATTAGATTGAAGTGGAGATTTTGTGCGGGCTGTTACCCAAACCTCTCCAATCATGAGTGAAGTATGAGCCCTGTGCTTGAAGGGAATTAGTGCCAAGGAAGGGTTGCTGTACCTCTCCTCTAGTCCTGTGGAAAACCCTCCTGTGCAAAACCTAATTATTTCATCAATCCTCTGGTAGGTGTAGGCAAACCTCTAGAGCTTCTCATTTAAAAAATAAAAACAAGAAATCTTTGCATCCAGAGCTTGCAGTGTGCACAGTAAAGAAATGATAGGATGAGGGAAAAAAAAAAGACTCATAGATGTGAATCTAATCTGCACAACAATATTTCCTTTGAAACTTTAGGATTTTGCTCAGAATTCTAACTAGCCATTGGTTTTAGCTCTTAAACAGTGCTTGCTGTCATTTCTTTTTCCTCCTCTTAGTAACTAATTATTTATCTTTTTTTTATCTTGTTCTCTGGTTCTTAGCTTCTGAAAATCACTCTATTTTTGCTATGAAGCCTAGTGAATTTTTGATGGTAGTGTTTCCTTCCGTCCTAGCCTTGTTTCTCTGTGGAATGAGTGCTGCTGGTCTGTGGAGAGCTGAGGACAGTTCTTCAGATGCTGGATGCCTTTGTTTTCTGACAGATCCTCTCTGTTGTTTGGACTGTACCTTTATCTCCTTCTTCACAGCATCTTCTTTTGGAATAACTATTTGGAGTTGGGAAGAATAAAAATAAACTGAAGTGCAGATAGCATTTGTGAAGAAAAACACATTTGACCTCTCTTAGTTTTGAAGCCCAAAGCAATGCATGCTTTGTGGCAGCCAGTCCTTGGAGAGTGACAAAGCTACACCTTTAAGCATGAGACTTTTCCTTCACCTTTTCAGATGTTGTATTAAACCAAAGAAAACGCTAAACATTTTCATTTATTTATTTGTATTTTTTAAATTCTACAGGCATCCGTTTTCTTCTCACTGCCTGCTCTCCTTTTCATGGAATCATAGAATGGTTTGGGCTGGAAAGGAACTCAGAGATCATCTAGTTCCAAGCCCCTGCTGTCGGCTGGCTGCCACCCACTGGCTCAGGCTGCCCAGGGCCCCATCCAGCCTGGCCTTGGGCACTTCCAGGGATGGCACATCCACAGCTTCTCGGAGTTTTTTTTTCTTTTTTTTTTCTTTTCCTTCAAGAACTATACGATGAGCTGTACTCTTTGTTATTGAAAATATAAGCAACAAAACTAAAGAATAAGCCATCCTTCAATTGTAAGGAGTGTCTTGCAGTATGGTGTGGAGTTGTTTGTATGCTCTCACTAGTGCCCTGCCAGCAGTGAGCTGCCTCCTTTGCAGTCTAGTTGTTCCCACAAAAAGAAGCAGCTTTGTGGGTTCTTCATCTCTCAGCGTACTTGGAAGCAATGGGAATATGGGATTCCTTAAACTGCATTCTGGGACGGCAGAGCTGTTTCCATTGCAGCGAACTATGAGGCATGCTGTGACTGAACTATCCTACTTGTAAAAATGTATGTGCCTCTGTAAGACACTGGTTAGGGATGCTACATACTGATAGATGCCACTGGAGAAGGCCAACACTGGTGCTGTTTCACTTTAAGACTGCAAATGTGATTTCAAAAACTGCGTTGCAAGGGGTTGGGTGTATCAGAAGGGGAGTGCCTTGTTGGCAACAAAGATGGGAGGTGGCACTTGGGCAGGGCCAACAGAGCTGTGCTGGTGCTGTCTTCCATTGCTGGTTTGATTGCTGCACGCTGCAAGTGGATCTCATGAGGTTCAGAACAATACAGTCCTCTTAAGAACCTACTTATGATGAGAATTAGAGTGCAGGACAGCAAGCCTGGGCTAGAAGAGTTCTTCTAGTTTGCGCTAAACTACAGTAATTTTTTCTTGGTGCCACTCTGAGCATAGAGTCTCTCTCTGTCACTTCCTCAGTGATGTAGGATGAGCAGTCTGGGTGCCGTAAGACCCCTGACCAGGAACAGTGATGGACCTTCACGCTTCCATGCAATTTTCAAAAGCTTCAAATATCTGAGTCCTTGGACTTTATTACCTGGGGGATAAAGCCTGTAGACCCATTGAAACTGTTTCTGAACTTGTGTGTTCTTTACTTTGTGCAAAAATATACCATTTTCAGCATAAAGAATATGCACACTTATTGCTGAAGTGTCTTTTACAGCTTTTATTCTGTTTCTCTGTTTAGCAAGCTTCTTTAAATCTCTTAATCAGATTTCCATGAACATCCAGAAACTTTTCCTGCAAATTTAATGTCACATTCCTGCATTAACTGTGCTTCTCTTTTTATCACTGCTTGGGATTCATCTCTGTTTTTTTCACATCTCTCATATGTGTATATCTTAACGCCATCGATCAATCCTGGCTTGTCTTCCCAGGGATTTCCAGTGCCCGCTGTTCTGCCAGCTGTTAGAAACATTGGGAAGGACTTTGTCTCGGAGTCTGTTCACCATTATACAGCACAGGATGAGATTTTAAGCTGTCAAAGTCTATCTGATAGCACTTTCTGACTGCCTCTTTCAGTGATGCTGCCTAGTCACGGCTAATGGGCTCCTTAGTGAAAAACTGAAAAGGTAAATAGCAATGATGAGGTGTAACAGTTGGGTGCCTGAGCATCACAGCTAATGAAGCCTAATTTCATTAGCTGTCTGCTGGCCCCGAAATGCCCCTCTGCCAGCCCCCTGGAGGAAGCAGCGATCCTTGCAGCGGGCCCAGCACCTGGTAGTGGCCGCTGCCAAGTGGTGCTTTATGAGCGACTGCAGGGCCTCGTGCAAAATTAGCTAGCAACATTTCTCAGCAGCTGATTTGCACTAAATTTGTAAGAACATAATTATTTTTCCCTTTGAAATTTGGCTGGAACCAGTCAACAGACTTAAGATAATGTGATAAAATAAGCTTAATTTCCTCAGGGAGTCATCTGAGTAATTTAAAAAAGGTATTTTTTTCCCCATAGTTCTTAAATTGTGTAATTCAACACAAGTTACAGTGACAGCAAACATTTATAGTGCTTGAACATCTTAATTCATGGGTGTAATGAATAATTCCTCCTTAACAAGGGGATTTTGTCTCCTAAGTAGGTAGGTATGATCTATTGTCATTTTTTTTTATTCTTCTTGCTGTTTTCATTGCCAGTTCGAATAGCCAGTGACACAACTAACAGCAGGAGTGCCCTCTAATGTGGGTAGGAAGTGAGGTAGCCTCTAAGGGCTGAGGTATTGTTTAAAAAAATGAAAGAAATAAATCTGCATCCAGCCAAACACCTAATCCATCAGGATGAGGGTGTTGCTAATTTGCAGTGTACCACTGCAGCTAGTGTATATTTGAGATTTTTTTTTTCCCTTTACCTCATCTGTAGATAGAAATCTTAACTCTGGCTGCAGACAGCAAATGTTATCAGCAGAGCTGTGGGAAGCTTCAGCATCAGGCTGGGGTGTAAACCTTGAAGATCTGTACAGCTAAAACTTGAGAGGGAGAGGGAAGCCTTCCTGTAACATTTCTGTACTGTCTGATAGTCTGATAGAAAATGACATAACCTTCCTTTCATCATCCAAAGAAGTCAGCCACAATGAAAATGTTTCCCTAGCGGAGGTTGTTTTGCGAAAACAGACTGACAAAAAAAATTGCTTTCATGTATGTTTATCCTCTACCATATCCTGAGTGTCCTGATTTGCTCAGTTCAGTAATCTCAGGACTTATTCGTGCTACTTTATAGCCTAGGGTCACCTTACTTTATAACTAGCAGTTGCTTAGTTTTCATACAGCTATCTTCCTTCTTACCCATATGCTAGGCTTACACTCTCCCTCACCCCAACCCAAAACACAAACCCACCCATCACCCTGAGCCCTTGTGTTAAGTATAAAGCGTAAGAGTTGCAGCATTCAGATTCTTATCAGTTGCTTCATTTTTTTTTTTTTTCTAAGGGCTTTGGATCATGATTTCATTTCCACGTTAATGCAAACTCACTCCTTTCAGTTGAAGGCTGCACAAAAAACTTACTCTGTTGTAAGCTAGCTGTAGCTGTATGGTACGTTGTCAATATGGTAGTAGCCTATGTGAAAAGGCTTGCCTCATCTAGATTAAAAAAAAAAAAAAGAGTAACTTTATTGTGCTTCTTGATGCAATATATCATAGATTGCAAATCACACCTGAGTTTATTCATACTTGCTTGCCTTGTTAGCTGTATTGCCAGCGTATTCTGGAGTGCCCATGCCTGGAGATGCTTATGGTCTGCGGGCTCTCTGCCAGCGTTTACAAGATGTGATGTGAAGCCTAGCTTTTTGCATGGAGTCTGCAGTTAGTATATGACACGCTATTTGACCTTGTATGGCCTGTGGGCAAGTTAACCTCACTTGTTGTTTCTTTCTTCCTTGTGGATAAAGCTGTATTCATCTCCTGGGACATGAAGTCAGCTTCTGAAAGCTTACATTAACAGCCAGATCCAAGCTACAGTTGAAGTGGAACAAAATAATGTGTTTATGAACTACAGAGAACAGATATGAAGGGAGAAAAGAAACAGTTCAAATCGTTTCTCTGTTCTGGTTGGATAAACACACCTTAGCAGTCTTAGGGCCTCTGGGTTGACCCTCACTGAGCTGTAAGAGCACTAGTGAGTGCAGGGTAGCCATTAGGTAGCTATGTGAGCTTTTCTGAACGTTTCATTGTGAGCTAAGGCTATGGATACTTACCTGTACAGGGCAACAGAGCTTGAGCCTCAGAACTGGAACAGCTGGTACTGTGGCAGCTGCAAACAAATATTTAGGCCATTAGTTTTTAAACATCAACAGCAAAGAGGCTGTTTACTGAAGGGAAGGCACCTGAAAGACGCCACGAGAAAACTGTTCCTTATTTGCCCAAGAAGAGTGTCCTATGTCTCTTGAGAGCTGTCTGTGTGGCCACAGCTTTTTAAAGCAATTGTGTCTGCAGTAGTTAAGTTGCTTGTGTCTATTCTGTGTGAGTGTCTTCAGTCCAGTTTTGGTAGGGAGGGAGCTGCTTTGCCCTTAAGCAGGTTAACCCACATGGGCAGCCTGCAGTGGGTGTGCTTGTATAGTTCTTGGGTGGTCAGCACACAGGGAGCATCTGCAGCATGCAGTCTGTATAGAGTGGGCAGCATCTCAGCAGCTCCCACCCAGCTGGCTTGCTGGAGCAGGTGAGCCCTGCACTGCAGAAGTTTGAGATAGCTAGGAAGGCGTTAAGCTGCTCTCAGCTCTTGTTTTCTTACCGTCCCTCTGTGTCCTTTGAGTGATCTTCTCCTCTTGTGACTTCATAGAAGAATAACTCATCTTAGTCTTACTAGAGTCAGTGTGTCGAGGTGTGTTTGTTGTGTGAGTTTACGTTTTTTTGTTTGTTTCTTTCTTTCTTAGCAGTCACTTTAAATGATGCTTGACTTCATGCACAACTTACCTCAGTTTCATCTAACTCTCATGACTGCAGTTGAGGCTCTTTGGAGGGGTTTGACCTCCTTGCAAGCCTTTGTTTCCCTTTGGGTTGCAGAAAGCAACTTGTTCAGGTTTCAAAAATGTGATGCGGTTAAAGGGCTGTTAGTGATGAGCCAAAAGCCCATCCCTTTCTTCTTGTCTTTCAAGTCACTTGGCCTGGAGATACAGACTACGGCTCTCAGTGTCTGGTGGCATAATGACGTTTGGAAAGCCTTTACTAACTGACATAAGTTCAAGGGGATATGAAGCTCCTCTGTATTGCATTCAGATGAGCTAATGGTGCTTTGGAACACACTGGAAGTGAAGAGCAGATCTGGTTTTCTCACTGCGTAATGTACCCAGACAAGGGGGTAAGGGAGTGTAGGAAGGCTGCAGGATGTGTTGCAAAAAATGTATAAATTATCATTTAATTCTGCTTTGATACTTCTTATTAGTATTATTTTTGCACGTCATACACTAAATATATGGTAATTACATATTTGGAGACGAAATGTTTTTTAATATCCTGTCTGAAGTTCTCTTTGGAGAAAAAGAAAGAAGGCAATATTGTTAGCATCTTGCTGATTTGGTTTCAGATCTAGGAGTCAGGGATATTGCTGTAGTATCAAAGGTAAGACACGGTGTAGACAACAATGAAACAAAGCATTCAGGATTTTCACATTTGAGTTTCCTCTGGATGTTCCCTTTATGCAATAAAACCAAACAGAAATGGAAAGGTGTTTAAAACTTGATTAGCTACTGCAACATGACAATCCATGTTTATTAAAAGTATTTATGCCTGTGTTTCTGTTTAAGCATGAGATCACAGTGATTCCACTTGATATTTTTGTCAGAGACATAATATTTTGTTCAGTACTTTTGTTTCATTTTAAGCAAGACTCAATTTTCCATCGCATGATCTAATTTTCCATTAGGCAGAACTTGAAGTGTGTTCAAAATTATTTCTATTTAAAATAAACTCTGCTTTCCTATAAATCGCGAAGGGACAAAAATAGGGTAGCATCTACTTCACAAGGTCATCGCCTGCTTTATAAAACCCTGGGACAGCACATCTTCCTTACTTTTCTGTTGTGCTTTACTGTCACTTGTGCAGACTCATAGGTGAAGTCAGGCATTTCCAATGGCACAGGTGGCAAAGTCATCGATGACACATTGTCGGCATGCCGACGGCTGCGGTGTTCATTGGCTGCCCTTGGAGAAAGCAAGCTAGCTCCTACAGTTGCATTGCAGAACTGCAGCTCAGCAGCTTTCTGATAATAAATAAAGGAAAAAATAACCAAATTTTTCTTCGGTCCCACCAAGAAGGTCTTTATATGTTTGTAACTGAACCTTTAAAAGCTTGAGGGAAAAAATAGACATGCTGGAGAAATAGCTATGCTGCCTGTGTTACATTTTTGTGTATAATAGATGTGTCTAGCATCATTATTCTTCTTTCTTCTTTAGTGTAGTACAGCATTTTTGGTTTTGCTGTTGTAGCTATCACATAAACTTTACAGAAAAATGCCTGTGCTGCAGTGTTATTGAGGCAGATCTGTGCTGACCTGTTAATTTTTGCATTACTGAAGACTGCATTCAGTATTTCTCTTAACCGTAAGAAATCACCAGGCGGCCTTGCCATAGCTCATTATTCTTTATAGTACGGTAGCAAAGATTTAACTCCACTGATAGAGTGAATGCTGGAAATAGGTTCGAGTAGTGAATTGATAAAGCTTACTTGGGGTAAGAGATTCGTCTTTCTTGTAATGAGGTAAGTGCAATTTCCTGGTTTTGCATATCTAATTTTTGCTTTGTTTGTCTGGATTGAATTTGTGACCACGATGAGAGGGAGTGTGTGTTAAGTAAACTGTTAATAATGAGTAGGTAGAAAAGCATATAATTAATGAGGGGAAAATCAGAGTTTCGGTAGTACTGAGCCTTGCATATAATTGTTTACTCCAGGATACAGAGATACAAGAAGTAAATAAGCATTTGAATCTTCACTGCCTTGGCTTAGCAGGCACTAGAAATCCTTTTCTGGGGTCTAGAGGGGAAAAATTCTGGATGTTGATTAAAAAAAACCCGTGCCTTTTTGGTGGTTGGCCTGCTAGTTCCTGGTGTTCTTGGCTGACAGCAGTTGGGAGCCTGTAGGTGATGCACCAGAGCCAGTGAATGGCGTGTGCTGCTCTGGCTCTCTGTGAAGTGACAAGGTACCTGAGAACGTGGGTGGATTTCTCTCCTGCTGCTTGTGGTGCTTTGCTGGAAGGCTTCCTCCTGAGGAGGGGCAACTCCAGGGCTCCTCTCTGCAGGCCACACCATACCTGTGTCCAGCCCTACCGCGCTTGGCAGGAGCTTCTGGGCTGTGGCCATCCCATGAAATGCCACAGGGCTTTGCTGCCCCTAGTCCAGATGTGCTGGTTGGAAGGGGGACATTTCTGTCATTCCTTCGTCACAGACATCCTTGTGGCTTGGCCTAGGAGCTGCACATCCATCTCTTGAGGCTTCCCAGAGTACCGTGCAAATCTGGTATTAACTACAATAAGGTCCTTTTAGCCCAAGTACTGTGTTTTTTGTGTTTTTTCTTCATTTTGGACATAATTCTCATTAGTGTCGATGAAAAGAAAGCACGAGAATTGACAGGATACCAGCTCTGACCTAAGTCTATGTCATGCATTTATGAATACATAAGGAAAGTAATGTGCTCCACTTTATAAGCATATATAAAATATATGCAGAGTACATGGAGATTTATTTTTAAAGTGAAGAAAGGCATCGAGTGAATAAAATATGCCTATTTGCCTCTGATAGTAAATTCTGTAAATGACTTTCTCTGAACTGAATTGCATTAGTTGATATCATGTTACCTAATAATCTGTTCTCCCTTGGTAGAAATCATATCATAAAATCTCAAATTGGTATAATTTGATAGTCCTGAACCAGAAATAAATTAAAACTGACAAATCTGTCATAAGCTGTAAGTTTTAATAGAAGCCTAATCTAAGCTTTCATGACTTTGTCAAAACCAATAATGTACAGCAGCAAGTTCTGGAAGTGGCTGTATCGTAATGCAGAATCGCAAAGGTTAACAGATTTTTAAGAGCCAGCTGTTAGGTAGTGTGCATTTTAAGATGTCTTTAACAGAGGGCATATTTTGGTTGAGAAATGCTGTTTGCTAACGTTTGTCGGAAAATAATGTTCTTCTTCCACCAATTCCATAAAATAATTCCCTTGTTGAAATACGGTATTGAATACTTAAGTGATGACTGGATAGAATTTTGGCCGGAAGCAAGTAACGACCATATTGAGTTTCCTTCCTTCAAATGTCTGTTGCACTCAGCGTGACGTGCTCTGTGCCTCATATTTGAGAGGCTTTGCTAAAATGCAGTAGTCCTAAAACACGTTTGGGAAGCCTGAGTGAATTCCCAAGATTTTAATCCATCATCCTCGATCTTTCCTCTCTGTACATGCTATTTTCAACTCTCTCCCAGGTGACGGCAGAGTTCCTTTCTTCTTTTCCCTGTGTGCCTGTAGAATTTATTTCTGATTAAATGCCAGTGCACCTTCATAATAGATCAGGCAGAAAAAATGTAGTTTTAGCCAAACGAGACTTTAAATGCTGCACTAGAATTCTTGTTTCATAGATGATGTGCATACAAAATTAAAGGCGTTTGTGACTGACTATATATAGACACTGGGGATATCGCAGCTTTGTAGCAATCAGATTAACAGAAGAATTTCTGTAAAAAGAATGCTGTGGAATTATGAAAATTTCTTAAGAACCCTTCTTAAAATTCAGTACAAACTATTTGACTTCAGGGAGGATTACATGAAGTAAAAAAAAAAATGAACTGTCCTAATAAAGAATATTCTGCAGTTTGTTTATGTATTCCATTGGGAGTTACCTCAAAAGAGAAAGTAAAAGATTTTTCCAAGGAGAACTGAGAGAGAAAGCTCGGGTTGCAACATGATTCAAGAAGTGTGGTCGGGGGTGTGAGGGAAGTAATAACTGAAGTTTGGTACCAGCTAAGGTTGACATCATCCCCTAATTACAGTGCAAGTGTTGTTGGTATTTGGCTTGTCTAAGTAGGTCACTCTGAAAGTAATGCCTCCCATTTATTTCCATGGAAGATAAAACAGATACAAAGAGCACAATAACACTATTTGATAGAGCAAATTCTCAGCTATATAACAGTATTTTTCAGCGTAGTCACCACCACCGTTAGCTGTGCAGTTTCCAACAAGAGCCTGCATGCTGTGTGTGTAAACATCTGTACCAGCGGAGGTGCCCCACTGTTGCTGTCACTGCTGCCGAAACGTACCACCCACTGCCTCACTGTGCTTACATCCATTCTTTTGTCTCCATAAATGTTCAGCAAGCATCAATGAATGTCAGCGGGTGCTATTTATTGGTGGGAAGGTTCAACCTATACTGCCGTACCAACATCTGCCTCTGACATCATGGGCCAACATAATAAAATAGGAGGCCCTCGTACATGTGAGGAATTCTTAAGACAATCCTGATGACACACTACAAAACATATATTTATATATTATGATTTTATCTGTGAATGATCAACAACCATTTGCATATTTGTATTAAATTAAAAAAAGTAAAATTGAAGTAGTAAAAATTAACACCAGTAGAAAAGTTTAAAAATGGTCAAACTTTTCCTCTAATACAAAAAAAATCAAACAGCACCGCAAAAGCTCTTCTGCATCTTAAGGGAGCAGTGTTCCCTCAGTTCTTTGAACAGCTTAACTTTCTGGACGTTTGAATAGCATGTAATTACTAAATTTGCTTATGTATTACACTCTATAATGTAGAATGAACTATGGTCATCTCAATTTCCAAACCAATCTGGGCTTCTTGGAAAGCAAGTCATATTGTGTATTTAGGAGATCTACCTCTGAATGTTGACTGGATGCGTATTGTATAAGATGACTGCAAGCATTTCTTCTCCCTCTCTCCTACAGTAATTATTCAGAGAACTTTTAACAGTGATCCATTTGCTTAAGGTAATTCAGAGCAGACGGAGTTATCTCCGTCTTTGCAAAGGTCACTTCAGATCTGGGTAAGATTCTGTTATGAAAAGAGGTGCTGTTGTGTCAATGTGTGGTTTTTTTTTCTTCCAGTTGATGTTTGACCTGAAGCCCTCTAATTTTTAAAGAAAATGTCTGAATTTCTTCTGGTAGAAGACTGCCATATTAAAACTGACACGCATTTTTTTTTCTTTTTTGTGGTGGTAGCCGCAACCTGATGTAGTACTACAAAATGTATTTCCCTGTTGATTATAGTAAAAAACAAAAAACAAACAAACAACAACAACAACAACAACAAAACAAAAACACCACCTCCATATTTTAAAATAATAGGTTATTTTTTCCATCTCTTCAAAAAAAGAAATACACATCTTATATTCTTCAACTCTAATCATTCTCCTTTTTGTTTTTTCACCTTTTACTTCAAATGGACCAAAGGCTACAGTGTAGCTATCAAAAAAAAAAATCTAGGAAGAAACATGTATGCATCGATTTATTTCTTTGTTTTTTAAAGGTATTTCTTCTGCACAGCTAGGGATAAATTCTGGACTTGAGGAGGAAATTTAAATTCTGATGAATTTAACTGCCTTTAGTTGCTTCTGCATTAGGGAGAGGAGGATGCCAATGGCAGCTGTGCCTGGGGTTCTGCTTCCACTTTGCCAGGGTCTGTCAGCTGTGCTGCCTGAAGGCTGCGTGCCCTGGCCCTGGCTCAGGGATACCTCCTAGCAGGTTTCTGAGCACCTCTTTGTCAGATGGACACCATATGGTTGTCTAATACAATATGCCTGCTGCTTTACTTCTCGTGCAACTGGTAAAGGGTCTGCTAGGATGTCATTATGTTGCATTGGCACCACTGCTGGTGAGTAAGGCTGAAACCAGCATGAAGGTCACTCCTGACAAGTAGGATTTGCTGATGCATCTTTTATGAAATCTTAAATGAGAATGCTTCAGCTCGATATATCTGCTTATTTCCATTTCTTTTGGTAGCTCAAATCTGAATTGTTTCACGTCTATTCTATGTATGCTATATTTTCTAATAGCTGATATTGTTCAAACAGGGTACTGAGCCCTGCAACCCCTGCTGATGAAAAATTTACAAGGAATTTGATGCAGTGGCATCAGGAAGTGCTGGTGGGGAAGAGTGAGGGAGGCTGCTTCCTGCTCTGCTCTGCGGGGCTTTGGCCAGATGAGGCTATGAAGAAAGGCAAGGTCTGAGAGCAAAGAGAATAGGAAGAGCCTGAGGTTCTTTCCAGATGTTCTGCACTTAAAATTGGTTTTCATTTTAGTTAAGAAATACCAGGACTTAAAAACTGCTATTTTTTTTTAAGCAGAACTTGAGCTCCCTGTATAGATGGGATCAATGTGTTAGAGCTAGAGTTTCTTTTTTAATTCAAGCAGTTACCCTTGGATAACAGAAAGCAACAGAAAAGCTTGTTTTAGAATTAACTGATGTAACATGCATTGCATATGCTAGGTCCCTTGCTACTTGCCTCTCAATTTCACTCCGCTCTCCCATGTCTCCCCTGCCTGCAGCCATGGGAGAGATGTCTTGGAGCAGCGTAGGAGCTGCACGTGTATCGTGTGGTGGGTTGGTGACAGTGCAGCGGCCGAGCTGCTGTGCTTCTTCCTCCTGCCTGGCTGTCGGTATCCCAAGGATGACGCAGTAGCTGTTCCTCTTGTTTTGATGGTGCTTGGCTTTGATGGAGCAGTGGTACAGGCTGCCCAGAGAGGCTTTTCTCTTCCTTGGACATCTTCAAAAATCACCTAGACTTCTTGCCTGGCACCCTGCTCTGGGTGGCCCTGCTTGAGCAGAGGTTGGGCCAGGTGGACCCAGGGTTCCTGCCAGCCTCAGACGTTCTGCGATTCTGGTTTTGTTACCATAAAACACACTGTAAGTAAAGTTTCACCTCCCTGGGTGCTAAGGAGGAGGAAGGGAAGATGTTGCGTATACTGGCTGTGGTTATTTCACTGCAGCCAGTGACACCAGTCTACTGCCAAGAGTCTTGAGGGACAACCTGGCTCTGTCTATTTTTAAAAGGGCACTGACAACTATTTGCTCTGAAAATGCAGACACCAGTCCTAGTGTCAGTAGAAGTAAGAATTAAAGGCAGAACAGATGTTTTCTTAGTAATAAATTCATAGGGATTTTTTCTTAAACACGTTAATTTAGTCAGATGATTAGTGAAACAAACTGTAAAATTGATGTATGTCAGACATCTGGCTCATGTTTAACTTTTAGTTTACAGTTGGTATTTTAATGCATGACAGCAAATAGGTGATCATGATTGAGAAGCTTTCCAAAACATCAGCAAAAATTACATGTTTCTGAAACTGTAAAGGTAAGGGAATGACTTATTTATCATAATTGATGTTTTCTCCAACTCTTTAATGATCATTTCTAAAACAGATACTTTGCATTTTATTTCAGGCTTGTAAATCTGGTAATTGTGAAGAAGGAAGTTAAAGACTGAAGTGGAAAGGGATGTGAGCAGCAATGGGCTGCTTGATATTTCCCGTGTTTCACTCTTCAAGAGCTTGTGAAATTCAGTGAAAATGTTGTAGAAATTCGTTTGGCTTTTGTCACCTGCTATGATTATGGAAGATTTGGTGAAAGTCATAATGTCAGTGATGAATCTGCTTTTGTGTGTTTTGGGTTTTTTTTTTTTAATATAATGATTAACGTTTTCCATTTGACTTTGGCATGACAGACTTTAGGGTAACTTGCATGAGCTGTAATCTTCACTTTGAGTTTTGCAATGTTTGAGAAGAGTTTTAGTAACCAGGGAGGGAGATATCAGAAGTCTGCAGAAGGCTGAGATCACTTTGCGTCTTCTGAGAACATCGAAATAGGATGACTTTTTAAAAACTTCATCAATTGTCAGTTCTGAAGACTGAAAGTGATTTAAAGACTATTCTTAATTACCTAACAGTATTTCCAATTATCTTTAGGCTCTTTTAATGGGAGTTGTCAAACATGCTTAGAAAAGCACTGTCGCAAAGAATATATCAAGATAGAACTCTTGATGTGACTCCAAGGGTGTGTTTCTGTGCATGTCAACTGGGTTTCTACATAGAGTGTTTTGGATGAAAGCTCAGCATATGATTAGATTATGAACAGTAACATTTATTAAGCAGTATCTGATATGGTTTTGAAGCCTAACTGTTAAAAAAGCATTAATGAATTTTGTATAGTCTAATAGTGGTCCAAGTAAGATACAGATACTAACAACAGAATAAGAAAAGCAGATTTGCTTCAGAACTGGAAATCTTTACAGATCTTAATGCAACCAGAAAACTGAACAGGACTCTGACAAGCAATGTTCTGGAACTTCATTTGGTGAAACATGTAACGTGAAAATGTAACTGAAAAATCCCAGCAATCCTTCTCGTCAATACACAGTTATTAAATAAAAGAAATAACTAACTGTCCCAGGATAAAGAACTAGAGCAAATATAAGTCTGATCTATTAAAAAGTGTTCCCTGAATATTATTGATGAATGTTGTGAGTAAATAACCTAGAAAAAATGAGTTTTAAACTCCATTAGTATAAAACAAATTATGCAGTTTTTTGATGCGCTCGGTGATTTAGAGCTGCAGCAACCGATGACCTCACTGTAACTTTTTAAAAAATAAATGTAAAATCATAGTATCATTTGAGTTGGAAGGGACCTTTAAAGGTCACCTAGCCAAAGCCCCCTGCAATGAACAGGGACAACTGCAGCTACATCAGGTTGCTCAGAACCCTCCCAGCCTGACCTTGAATCTCTCCAGGGATGGGGCATCCCCTGCATCTCTGGGCAACCTGTTCCAGTGCCTCACCACCCTTATTATAAAAAACTTTTTCCTTATATCGAAACTAAATCTCTCCTCTTCTAGTTTGAAACCATTTCTTCTTGCCCCATCACAACAGATTCTGCTAAAGAATCTGTCCCCTTCTTTCTTCTAGCCCACCTATATAGAATCAGAGAATGCCCAGCTCACCCTGCACTTGCTCCATCCTGGGAGTTACGTGGCAGGGTCCCTCACTTATCCCATGTGCTGCTTAGGGAGCTTTGGCACACAATATGGGGCTGCAGATTGCCTCTCTTGGAGACAGAACTTCCACACTGCTACATCAGGGGATCCAGTCCAGGCCTCTGTTAAGCGCTCCTTGATTTTTAAATGGAAGTAGTGCCATTTCTTTCATTAGGTCTTTAAATGAGTCTGAGAGAGTCATAGTTAATGAATTATTTGCTGAAGAAGCAGCCTTACCACAGCAGTTCTACACACCTTTCTGCAAAGCTGCTCTAAAGGGTGAAGCAATTGTCTTTAGGATTAATCGCTTTCTGCCTTTATTCTGGTAAACCAGGATGTTAAGGTCACTGACAGTTGCCTTTAACATTTTAGCAGAACCAACCCGCATGTTATCCCAAAGTTACACAGTGAATTGATAAATTCATGTGCTGTGTGTAGATAGCAATTTTATATTAAATTTGTCACAATTTTTCATTTTTGTCTTAACAACAGAAAACTCTGATACACTGACTGCTTTGGAAAGATTTCTCCCATTTTAATGTCTGCTACACTTGCATCTGCTGGCAAGTGTCCCCAGGAAAAGGAGAGAGTTAGGAAAAGTCTAATTGTGATGTTTCCACAATGTGACAAGAAATCAGAACTTATATGGATGCTGGGCCTCTGCACGGAGCAGTGGGCAAATAGACAGGCACTAGTATTGGGCTTAGCACTGATGGAAAAACTGAGAGAAAATTTTACCTACCCATGGAATATAACATGAGCCAATCTTTTTAGCATAACTTAGAGGACAGAAACAATCAGCATCCAAGTATAATTCTGTTGCACTCAGTCTGTTGGCTGCTTGATTCTGTGTAGTTCTCAGCTGTTCTGAGGAAATGATGGCAAATGGATACTGCTAATCAGAGTAACTTTTGCTGTTTGATTGGCTCGTTCTTTATCCTTTCCTCATTACATGAGAAACAGTGCTTTTCATATTTGTTATTTTCCCCCGGTCTCCTAGGTTAAGCAACCAAATAATAGAAGTTTTTGGATCCTTTGAGCCGCACTGCTTTAGACTCCTTGTTACCTTATCTAGAAGGACTTCCAGTGCCAGTTTTGTGATTTGGGAGACTCTTGGCAAACCCAAAGTGGAATTTGGATGTCAGTTTTTTTGGTTCTGGATGTTATAACACCACATATGGGTGATACTGATGATGTTTAATGGTCTTCACTGAAATAATATGAGTTCTACTCATTATACTAGAATTTAGTCTTAGAGCAAAATTGGTTATGTGGATAATGTTTATCACAACGAAATCTGTCCAGTTTTGGCTCAAGTTGAGAACAATGCCCAACTATTCAGAGTCAAAACATAATGGGTACTGAATACAGCAGGTAATAGCTGACTATGCAGAAGGCAAAGCTGAGGAAGCAGAGATTCTTTTTTTTTTTTTTTTTTAAATGAACAAATAGCTCCTGCTCCACCCAGCCTTCACTGCCTGGGTGCTGGACAAAGTTCTCTTCACTCTCAAGGAGTCTCTCCTTCTTAAAGTTGTCTCCACTTTTCACAAATTCATTTTACAATGCTTTGTTAAGGATAAAAACAGCACAACTTGCATCATTTTGTATCAGTCTCACATAGGTTATTCCATGCATTCTAATTTCTGGTGAATCAGTGTTAGAGGGTGGACTGCAGTCACGTTTCAAAGTAATGATGTTCTTGTAGTAACTGGGCTGGGAAAATCAAGAAGGGTCTGAGGGGAGCTAGGATTTATCTTGTGTTGTTTGAATCAGAAGGCACTAGTGGGCTGTGATTCAAATACCTTTTATTCACACTTGTGTCTGACAGAATCGAAAATAGAAACTGTCGGCTTCCTGATTGTCTGATTATGTAAAACCATCAGTAAAACTAAAACAAAATAGGTATGATGGGATTATTTATGTGCATATATTTTGCTGGAGGATATTTTTATAAGAGAAGATGTTCACTTTCAGCTTTAGATCGTAGTGTTTTGGAGGCTGAGCAAGAAAAATGCTGACAGTTTCTCAAACATAACTCATATTTTTGATGCTGTTGCAGATTACAGTGGTCATTTTGGAGGCTGATCAAAATCCTTACAAATGAAATGGTTCTTAAACTAAGAAAAACAACCAGGTATCCTTGGCAAAATGAGTGCAGGAATATTTTCAGCCTGTTGCTTAAATGAAACCTAAAAAATGCATCTTGGGATATCCTCCACTGAAGGAATATTTGGTTTGGGATCATCTCTAGTCTGTCTCTGCAAAATATATATTAGAAAAGACTTGTACTGTTAGGGAGGCACAAGTCTGTGCCGCTGTTGTTAACCTACGGGGCTGTGGCCTACAGGTTCCAGTCCAACAGATGAAGAATTAATTATGAGGCTGATAATTATTGCTGTGTAGTGTTAATGTGCATTGGGAGAAGAGTGTTTATTGTTATTTAGAATAACTGTGAATTGCCAGTCAGGAATATTTTTCTACTTAGCGTATGAAAGGGAAACTTTGCTTTTGCTATCTGATACTTTATGTAGAGTGATTAAATGATTTCTCTAGCGTACAACCTTTAAAATTCTTCTATGTCTGTGTAAATGTAACTTAAGAAAAAAGACTGTCAGTTCTTATTTATTTATTTGTCTGAAACACCTTTATTTTAAAAAAACAGCAACAAGTTTTAAAAATTATACTTGGGGAAATAAAGTGCATTTAAGCGCCACATGTAGAAGCTCTCCAACCATCAAAAATAAGGATAAAAACGTTTCAAATGTTGAAGTTGTTCTGCTTATTAGAAATACTCTTATCAATGACATTTTAACTCAGGCACCCCATAACAAAAATACTTGTTAATAAACTCAGATTGGTACTTGATATGCACTGTTCTTACTGTTGAATTATTGATGACAGACCTGATTTAGATTAGTCTGTGGTAAAACAGCCTTGTTTTAGTTTCTGTAAAAATGATGGAAAGGAAAAAAACTTCAACATTTCAGTACAAAACAAGTTTCACCCATACTGAGTAAATTTGCCTAGGGATGGCTATTGAGAGTGAATTTTACTCCCTCTTTATGAAAGCCAAGTGAATGATTGGGAGCCTGACTCAGCTGACGCAGCCCCTTTTTCAGTAGAGCTGCAGTGCTGTTGTCCTCGTCGGGTTTGGGTTCTTGCCTGGGAAACAGCCCAGTTCCCCTGGGCTGCCTTCAGTACCAAGGCACTGGGCGCCTACCTCCTCAGGAAACGTTGTTTCTGAACACTGAGCCTGAAAGACCCAATGCCACTGGCTCGTTCATGACAGCTATGCTTCTATGTGCTACTCTAAGGAGCTGCTTTTGTGAAACTTCAAGAGTATGACCACGCAATTCCCAAGAAGTTCATACCAGTTTTGGACTTAAGACATGGGGTTGTTGTTCAAGGACTTTGGTGAATGAAATAATCAATGTGATGGACTGAGATGACGCTGAGACATACAAGTTTTTCACTGGAAAAAAACCAAAAACAACAACAACAAAAAACCCTAAAGCCCTTCCTCCCGCCAAAAAATAAAAATCCAACAGAAGCCCTGAAATTCAAAACCAGCCCTGCAGTGAGTTAACAGAATTTATTTCTTCAGTTTTGATGACAGATTTTAATAATCTTCTCTGTTTTCTTTCAAGCTAATAGATTTTAGTAAATATTTTGTGTGTGGAAAAATCATAAATCTTCAGCTTTGACTGTTTTACTCTCGAGTCTCTCACTCGAGGCTGAAGAGTCGAGACTCAAAGCAGCAGCTCAGCCATCTCCAAGGCAGTGTAGTATCCGTGAAAGTGCTGCCTTGCCCTCAAAGTTATTTCTTACAGTACAAGGATACCAAGTTCTCTTTTAATGTGCTTTAATGCCCCGGTTGCTAGTGATCTTAACAGAATTAGTTGGCCACATTCTGTGATTTTTCTTAATGTCTGTAGGGAAAAAACAGGCCATGTAAGAAAAAGAATAATAAGCAGACTCCATGATTATGATTTTTTTTTCCTCATCAAAAGTACTAAAGAAGTTTCACATGAGAACCTCAGGAAATCATAATTCAGCTGTTACACTGTGCAAGCTGTAGCTGAATAAACAATGGGCTTTTCTGCAGACCTTTCTGTACTGAAGTGGCTGTTAAGTAAGATGCCATCCAAAACAGGTTTAGAGTTTTACGTTTATTGCTAGTCTGTTCACTGGCTGAATGATGAAGATTTGGGATTAACCTTTGCAAAGAATCCAGTGCATTAACTTTCTACTCTGCCAACAGAATTCAGCAGCAGACTCCTCTCTTGCTTGAATTAAAGAAGTAATGTTATTTATTGACACCAGTGGTTAATTATTATGCACGTGCCTGGAAGAGGGACAACTCAGGTTACTGAATGAATGTATTACTTTCAGAAGGTGAATCCATGTTATAGTGTATGCAGCAATGCTCTGTATCAGTAAAAGTGTGATTTTCACAGTTTCAGAGTGGAGAGCATGGCATGCTATTGATTGAAATAAGTTTCTTTTTCCAGGAGGCTGAAAGTCAGGATGAATTGCTCCTTCTCAAGCACTGTTTGTTGTCAGCTACTCTTGTAAGCCCAGCTGCAGTCAGTTCTGTTTTCCTGCAAAACCGAGTGGGAAGACAGAAGAAGTGAAAACATGGCAAATGTAGAACATATGACAGCTGTTTTGTAAGAAATTAGCATTTATTACATTCACCTTTGAAACACTTACAAGCAGGCTTTGACTGAAAGTTGGGATAGTTCAGAGTAACAGCAGAGCAAAATGTTTTTTGCTTGTCTTGTGCTCACAGTTTGGTGCGTCCATAAGCCTTGTAGACAGGTAGGACTTCATGAACCTGTAGACTTAGACAGTCTTCTGTGGCAATGCTATGCACATAAAAGTGCTGGAAATAGGATATTATTATTTAACTTTTCTCAGGTGACAACTGATAGAATGTGAGGAAGTGGTCTCAAGTTGCAGCAGAGGAGGTTTACATTGGATATTAGGAAGAAGTCCTTCGTTGACAGTGGTGAAGCACTGGAAAGGCATGTCCAGGGAAGAAGTGCAGTCCCCGTCCCTGGAGGTGCTTGAGAGACATGTGGACATGGAACTAAGGGACGTGGTTTGGTGGTAGAATGTCATAGGCCACGCTGAATATTGGACTTGCTGATCTAAAAGGTCTTTTCCAACCTAGATGATTCTTGATTCTATTATCCTTACTTTTGTAATCAAAAAAGTGTTTATTTTACAGAAACACCTTTTAAATGGAAACAGCAATACTACTTTTTAACAACTTTACCCAAAATGACGCCTTCTCAAACAAACTGTAATATGTCAATTTGTAAATTCATTTTTACAAAAATCAATTTAATTTTCAAATTGCACTTCTGATGTTCAAAGGGGATATTAGGGCACAATTTGGTAAATGTATTGTTGTTCTTTATCACTCATCTATGCATTTTCTAGAGAAGAGCAAGTACTCTCTGTTTCCTAGAATGTCGTTAGCTTCTGGATTTCTTCAAAACCAGAATTGAGTTTCCTGTTATGACTGGCATTTGTCTGTGCAATTTTTGTTTGATAGAGGTTTGAGAGGGGCATGGAGCATTTGTTTCTTTGTGAGACAATGCACATCGAGACTTGCAAGAAGTAAAAGTTAACTGTGATATTTTTCAACAGAATAATTCAGATTTATTCTTTTTCCTTGTTTAACTTATAAATCAACTGTTCAAAATTTTGCTGCTCAAAAATTCTCTCTGTAGAGAACACTAATTTGCAAGCAGCATCAGTAATTTAGCAGCATACATTTCATGGTTGGCAGAGCTGGTGCGACTCCAGAGGAATATTTGTACCCTTCTATAGTTATTTCTCCACATGTTCGTTTTGTAATCAATGAAATATCACAGCAGGCGCATCAGATACACTTAATAAGACAGCAGTATCTTTCACCACTTAATTTTTTTTTCCTCAATGTCTACTGCTGTTGTTGTGTAGAGTGGAGAATTCCAGCTTTCTATTCTTTGTAAAACTGAGACTAGATGCAATTGTTGTTACTGAGGTAGGAGAGTTCAGTTGCACTGTTCTTAACCACGTGTGATATTGCCAAGCTCAAGCATTCAGAACATTGCAATGTATTGTAAAATTCATCCGATATTTGAAATTTATCTTCTACTTTGAGTGCAAACATTGATCATCAGCCTTTTTTATGACCATGTAAATTAAAACTTCAGGGTCACCTGATCCAGTAAGAAATTTACTTGTAGTGAAATTATCAGAATTATCTAAAATACTAAGGCAGAATATCCTTGGATAACCCCCATGAAGTATACATACATGCAGCACATTTCAGTTCATGTAATAATGAAAGAAACTGAGAACACATAATGCAGTGCATTGAATTCTCCCTCCATTTAGTTAAAGACATTATGTTTCTAGGAACTAGTTTTCAGAAGACTAAATGCTCCCAAGAGTGGATTCATATGTATAATTTTAAATACAAAACAACATGAATGTTGTTGTGGTACTCAGGTGCACTAATGAGAACATGTTGGAAGAGAAGAATGGAACAGTATTCCCCCCAAAAACCTTTTTAGCGCAGAAGAATTTCATGCACAGATGCTGCAGAACCCAATGGAGCTGCTGCACCCTTAGGAACTCCTCAGGGCTGTAGTGAGGCACTGCATTAAAAAGCTGGCTGTTTCCTTGGCTCTTGCAATCTAGAAAGTCATGGAGAGAGGTGCTGTGGGGCTTCGGATAGTTTTAATGTGTGCTTATGTGAGCAAGTGGTATCTGGAGAGCATTTGTAGCTCTTGCTGGCCAATTCATTAGTAGTCCCTGTACAGGCAAAATCGTTAGTAACTCTAGACTAAAGGGAACTTCTTGGCCATTGGAAGGACTAACCCCTATGCTTAGGGTCTGCAAGGAAAGTTAATATCCTCATTGGAAAAAGAAGGGACATTTCAAGAGTCTAATAGGTCATTTGATAAGGGGAGGATAGGAATGCCTACTAACAACACAAGTGCCTCTCGCTGTATTATTCATTTCATTGCAGCTCTGATGAAGTAGTTATGCTGATATATATTATCCTAAAGGTTGACTGTGGACATTTAATTGACTGTCTCCAAGGACACACGTTTTTTTTGTTTTTTGTTTTTTGCTTCTTGTTCAAAAAAAAAAAAGGGGGGGGGGGTTTATGGCTGATATTGTGAACTGAAGAAGGATGAACCCTGAAAATTGGCAGCTCTCTTAGTCTGTGTCATCATTTGTTGATAATTAGGGAATGCAATAAAAAGTGCGTATTAATGTTTAGTTGAAGAAGATTCATGTGAACTCCAGCTGTGACCATAAAAATCAGCTTTTTTTCTGAGGGAAATAAAAGCCATGGCTCCCTATGGTCTCATTTGATTTCTTTATTCAGCAGCCACCCATATGCTAGCATACATCTGCATAGCCTTTTGAATACTTACAGAATAGAATATGCAGTGCTCCATTTTTTTTTATATAAAATATTGACAAAGTTGTGCACTGTAAGACTGCTTATGCTTCAAATTTTTTAAATAACCATCATGTTTTCAGAGTTATTTTGGTGGTTGGAACAATTGTACATAAGCAAATGTACAGCAGATGGCACTGTGCTGTAACCATAGAAAGAGTTTAGGAGTACAGAAATTGTATTAGTTTAGAGTTTGCACATTTGGCTTGAATTCATATGTTCTCATAAGGAGTGAAAGAAGATTAGACGACTGACATGTTTTAAAGCAGACTCACGTAAACTGGAGTAGCATATACGTCAAATAAGCATTGTGGTTCTGGAGCAATGAAGTTCAGTGTTGTGTTTCCACTGATCCTTTTGCTTTCATTCAGATTATAGGGCTAAAAGCCTGAAAGTTTAGGTGTTACTGAAAAACAGCAGAAGTAAGGTCAAGCAACGCACACAGCTTTCTTCCTCTATGCCGAAGCAGATCAGAGAGCAAAGAAACTGTAATCCTGTGAATTTCCACATGAGCTTCTTCAGCTGTGCAGGAATAGCCAGGAGATAATGTGGAAAATTTATTTCAAATGGTTAAAAATTGTGCTAAAACAACCTTGAGCATGCAGTTCTGATTTTTTTCCCCTTTTTCTTCTACTTCAGCTATTAAAAAAATCACAGAAGTAGCTTTGTAACATCACTGAGCAACCCTATACTTACACATGTATAAATGTTAGTCCAGTGTCATGACAACATGTGAAAGATAAATGTTTTCTCATGTGAAATTTTCAATATCTTGCCACTTATCCAGAAAGGAGCAAAAAAAACTGCAAAGACTTAAAATCACAGAATCATCTTGGTTGGAAAAGACCTTAAAGATCAGGAAGCACAATGGTCACCATAACCTACCATGTCCCATCACCAAACCATGTTCCTTAGGGCCATATCCCCATGTCTCTTAAATGCTTCCAGGTATGGGGACGGCACTGCTTCCCCCAGACAGCCCATTGCAATGCCTCACCACCTTCTCTATGGAGGAATTGCCCCTAATATGTAATCTAAACCTCCCCTGGCACCGCGTGAGACCATTTACTCACATCCTATCACTTGTCACTTGAGCAAAGAAACTGACACCTTCCTCTCTGCGGCCTCCTTTCAGTAGCTGTAGACAGTGCTGAGGTCTTCTTTTCTCCTTCCTCTTGTGCAGAACAGCCAACTCTCATTCCTGCAGTTGCTCCACTTTAGCCTTGTTCTCTTGTCCCTTCACCAGTCTCATCGCTCTTCTCTGCATGTGCTCAAGCAACTCAGTATCATTCTTATAGTGATGGGCCTCAAACTGAATACAGTACTTGAGGTGTAGTCTCACCAGTGCTGTGAACAAGGGGACAATCACTCCCCTAGCCCTGCTGGCCACACGATTTCTGATGCAGGCTGGGCTGCTGTTGGCCTTCTTGGCCACCTGGGCACACTGCTGGCTCATGTTCAGCTGGCTGTTGACCAGCACCCCCATGTCCTTTTCTGCTGGACTTTGAAGTAGTTTCTGATGATGCTACCAATAAAACAAGGCACTGCAATGTTTGCTGCTAGTAATTTCTATGCGAGTCCCAGTAGAAACTCGTGTTATGCATGGAATTACTTCTACCTGGTAGTCAGAAAGTCATGGCCCATGCTGGAGAAAAAAATTAAAAAAAATTAGAGTAGTGAATGAACATGGTAAAAAGCTTTGCCAGATGACCATTTGAAGATGCAGGAATAACTGAAGCTCTAAAAATACACCAAACTGTGATTTTTTTCAAAAAACGAGGAACAGATTTAGCTATGGGGACAGGTACTGGTCTGTGAAGGTGTGGTCATCTCCCCTTCAGTAACCTTCTTTCTACAGCCCCAGCCTGTATAAGAAAACAGACTGATCTCATTTTTCGCTTTAGAGGAGAGAGATTAGTAGAATATGGATAGTTAGGAAATGGCAAACCTCAAGCAGCTGATCTTCCCCACTTATATGTACATACTGAAGAGACTTGATAAACCTGGGTAGCATTTCACTTAAGGTCATTAGGAATTCCTCAGTGCCACCATGATTCTGTCACCTTACTGGAATTTGCACTTCAACCACAGCATTGCATACGTCTTGCAGTGTGTCAGGTTGGGTTGGCAATGTTTTGTGATTGGTTGTGCTTGGAGACCTGAGAAGGACTTCGAAAGGCTCAGCAGGTGCAAGCTTTCTTTGTCATTTTTACCTCAAAATTGGGAAAATTGGGTCACGTTTCCATGTGATGTCTTCTTAGTGTCTCCTCCAGAAGTTGGCAGCATCACTCTAAAAACTGAGCTGCAACCAGTGAACCTCTTCATGAGAAACTTTCTAGTTCAGCTGCTGCTGCTTGATTCTGCTGCTTTCTGAGGGGTCTTGGGGATCAGAACAGGCCTGAATCTTAGCAGGTAATGCTGAAATGGGGGAAAGGGCTCTTTAGAACTCCTGGGTCTCAAGGTGAAACAGTCAGATGGTTTGAATATTGATAAATTTACTAGTTCACATCTTCTTGGTTCATCAGGAACATGCCTCATGGTCCTATGTCAGATTTAGGATAATCTGATTTGGAAGATTTATAGTTCTTAGTGTATTTTATGCTGTCCTAAGCGGTTGCAGTTCTTAAGTTCACTTTAAAGTAGTAATTCATGAATTTACCTCAAATCTCTTCATGTTTCTTAGCATCCTTACTTAGTTTTATAAGCAGAATTTTAAGCAAGTCAGTGGAATGTGTTTGATTCATGTACATTTAAATATATAGAAGTTTAAAAATATTTTTAAAGATCTGTTTACATTGCTTTTATGCAGTTATCAGAAGCAGAAGTGGGAATATGACCAAGAATGTGGTGAATGCAAGGAATTCACTATTTGTCAATAATCATGGGGTGGTGCAGATATGGTCCTATAGGCGTGACAGGTATTTCATAAGAACATTTCCTTCTCCACACCTCAGAGTGCTGCTCAAGAGATTGAATGAGGCTGTACTCACAGTGAGTTTAATGGCCTTTCTTGTTAACTAAAATGGTGTGCGATGTTAATCATGAAGCACTCCTGAGAGCACTCCATAAAAATTGACGGTGATATACATGGGTAACTTCTTACGTGTAAATCTATTAGTAAATTAATCAACACTATGATCCTTGGAAAGGGTACTAAAATGCCTTATTGGTTTACTGTTTGTTGCATTGATTATTGGGGCTCTTCTGAATGTATTCCTCTGAGAGCTGCTGCCAATTTATCATGGTAATAGTTAAATTACATTTTGCTGGCTCAGCATTCTTTTCCACATTGGATTTGTTGCATTAACTGAAGGTAATTCCCTCTTACAAAGTGGTCATAATTCACTAGGGCAGGGAATGTACTGATAGCGCTGGTGGTCTGCACTGTTTTAATACTGAACTTGTCTTCACTTGCAATTTCTTCTGATTTTTTTGAAGAAGGAATAAAGTAATTCTTTAAATTAGCAAAAAAATTTATATACCTAAGCTTTGCGTCTTATTAATGATTGAGAAAGCCATTACAATTGAAAATCAGATGAGTTTTGTATTTGTTTGTGCTGTTTGGTATGTACTTCGGTTGTCGTACGAAGAATTTTGCCAGAAGCACAAAAAATCTGAAGAAATATTTGTTCCAGTACTTTTTCCTGTCTTAAAAAAAATGAGAGAATGGAGACAACATGAGGAAAAATCATGAAACTGTATAGAAGTTCCAGATACAAGAAATATAATTGGCTTTTTTTTTTTTTTCCCTTTTTTTTTTTTTTCCCTGAAGAGGTCTAGGGAGGCTCTGACCAAAGGAAATGAATTTTTTTTCCTATGGTGGGCTTCTAGTCATGTTTTCTGTGTTATTGGCGCTTGGATTATCTGTATAGAGTAAAATTTAGGAAGCTGTTTCTGTCCTCCCACATTATTGAAGTTGATTTGTGGGTCGTAAAGTATCATTAGTTTTGTCTTTGAATATCCTAAATCATTTACATACCTGATCTTTAGTGCATGTTTATGTTTACAGATAACATCAAAAGTAAAAAAGTTCTTTGCTTTTTTTTTTTTTTTTCTCTTTAATGAACATTAATGCTGATGATGAGTTAGCAGCCAGAAATCCTGCCCTCAGCAAATCCAGCCCTTCCTGACAGGGAGAATATAAAGAGAGCATAATGCTGTTTCACTTCTAAACCTCCCACCACCTTTTCCTGAGGAGCTAGATGGTGTGCTTTTGGAGTTCCTCAGGAGTGTGATGGTGGAATGCTGACAGGCCGGAGCCAGCTGTGGTGTGCCAGAGGGCTTTGGGCAGCTGCCCAGAACATCCTGTGGATCCCAAGGGCTCCCCTGGGCTTGGGGGAACCCCTCAGAAGCAAAGCTGAGCTCCAAGAGTCTCCTAAAAGCCCTCTGCTCTTGTTTGTAATGTGTGAGCAGAGAGCTGTTCTTTTATTTATTAACTGAATTTCCTCAAGAGTGGAGTTTTTTTTCTCACACAAAGCAGTGTATCTTGAACAACAAGTTAAGAAATAGTAAATGTAATAATTTCTGCTAACTGTCTAACGGGGACAGGTCATTTATATCCACGTAACTTTGTTTCTTTGTTCAGGACTCTTCCTCTTTTGAAGTAGCAGCGCTACACAATAAATCAGGTCACTCACATAACTAATCAGCCTTGAACAGAGGCATAATTTTCTCAAGCAGAAATACTGAAGACTTCTTCTGCGTGTTCTGAGCGAAAAAAATGAGTGCTGTAATGAAATTTGATTTAAAAACTCCATAGGCTTCCTGCTTCTCCAGTGTTTTTCCCCCAAAGATTTTGAATGTCTATTAAAATTCTATTAAAATAAAATGAGTGTTCAGATGGAAGCCAGTACAGATGCAGTACGTATTATGAGGCATAGTATGCAATGTATTATTTGAAATCTGTGGAGTGATTCAAAAAAGCCTGGCTTACAACACTGGAAAAGTCGTATTCAAATAACTTATCTCTCCCACCTTCATTTTCTTTGTGACTTGAATTCAGGTTTGTGAGATTTGCATGACATTGATCCTTTCCTTGGGCAACACACAATTTCATAATTCAAGTGCGACAGCTGCTGTAACCATCGTGCCAGCTGTCCCTGCAGATGTTCAAAAATCTACAGCTTCTCAAAGATGTTTATATGTCCCTGGGGTAAGCTGTTTTTCCATGAGGTAATGTATGAAGCAACTCAAAAGGGTCACTGTGTTAGCAGTTCTCCAGTTGTATAGTATGTGCTGCTTGGCTCTCTTTTTTTTCCCTCTTTCCCCCCTTCGTAATATTTTCCTAGTAGGACACAAACTTCTGTAGTTCAGTTGTTGGAGTTTCCAGTTAAGTGTGGTGAATTCAGGTCATGTCTTTGAGCTGGACTGGTGCTAATCAGTGATCCCGTAGGCATGAACGCATGGAGTAGCAGGCTATGTGCACACGTTGCTGTCCCACTGTATCTCCTGCACAGAGTAAGGGAGGCGGGCTCTGTCTGAACAGAGCATCTCCATTTCCATCCATGGGTTGAGGGCTTTTGCTCTGCCACAGCATTTGGATCCCTGAATCAGACCAGTTTCATAGTTGATTGAGGGAACTCCTTGGATGATTCATGGTTCATTAAATAGGTCTAAAGACTTTTCAGTTCATTACATTGAAGTATACCTTGCATTCAGACATGCCTAAGGACATAAATGGGCATACGTTACTTGAACTGGATATTTTCTATGTATTTAAGAAATCATCTTTTGTTTTGGACAATATCCAAAAATCAAGGAGTACTTTAAAGCATTTGTTTGGCATGAAAGAATAATGAGCAACAGGCATCCTAAAATAGGCAAGCAGGGAGGCTCTAAGTCTGAATCCATAGCTTGTGTGTTTTACTGCTTCTTGTCGTTACAAAGAAAGTGTCAGTCATAAAAATCTATTAATAATGAATGCCTCCAGAGACTATCATTCGTCAGAACAAAGACTCGAAACAATGAAAGGTTTTTTTTGTTTTGTTCTGCCCCTGCTTACTGTGAGGTAGAAAAGAAAAAATGCTGATTGTATCTAAATCTGTCCCATCTGAAATGGAGATAATAATCATGGTTATGAGGTTAAGCATAAGTTGGAATGGCCTACTTTTCTGTCTCTTAAGTGCCTGATATGGATGTTTTCTGATGATACAAAGCTGGGAGGAGTGGCTGGCACACCAGGAGGCTGTGCTACCAGTCAGCAATACCTGGATAAACTGGAGAGTTGGGCAGGGAGGAACCTGATGGGCTTTAACAAGAGCAAGTGTAGAGTCTTGCACCTGGGGAGGAGTAACCACACTCATTGGTACAAGTTAGGGATGACCTGCTGGAGAGGAGCTCTGTAGAGAAGGGCCTGGGTGTCCTGGTTTAGCAACGAGTTGGCCATGAGCCAGCAGTGTGCCCCTGTGGCCAAGAAGGCCAGTGGTATCCTGGGAAGCATTAAAAAGAGCGTGGCCAGCAGGTTGAGGGAGGTGAGCCTTCCCCACTACTCTGCCCTGGTGAGGCCACATCTGGAGCACTGTGTCCAGTTCTTGGCTCCTCGATTCAAAAAAGACAGGGATCTCCTGGAAGGAGTCCAGTGGAATGCCACAAAGATGATGAATGGCCTGGAGCATCTCCTGTAAGAGGAAAGACTGAGTAACCTGGGTCTGTTTAGCCTGGGGAAAAGAAGACCGTGGGGAGGATCTGATTAACGTTTATAAATATCTAAAGTGAGATGAGAGGCAAATGGATGAGGCCAGGCTCTTCTCAGTGGTGTGTAGTGACAGGGCAAGGAGCAATGGCCTAAAACTTGAAAACAGGAAGTTCCATGCTAACATGAGGAAGAGCTTCTTTATGGTAAGGGTGACAGAGCACTGGAACAGGTTGCCCAGTGAGGTTGTGGAGTCTCCTTCTATGGTGATATTCAAGATTCAACTGGATGCGTACTTGTGCTACCTATTGTAGGGTGCCTGCTTTAGCAGAGGTTTGAACTCGATCTATAGAGGCTCCCTCCAACCCCTGCAATTCTGTCATTCTGTGATACCCTGCTACTTATCCTGGTAGTTTGATCTTGTTGTTGCCTCTTCCTGCTATATCCACTTAGCTTTCAAGATCCTGGGAACAGCCAGGATTCATTTTGCTCTGCTGCCAACCATCTCTGCAGTATGGTGGATATGGGAGGTGGGGTGCTGATTTTATAATCTGGGTAACACTCTGCCTGGAAAACATGATTGGAAAAAAGACAGAATTTATTTCTAATCAGACCCAAAATTATAAAAAGGATTATTTTGGAGATGTAATTAGAAAATTAATTGCTTTTATGTTTTTCAAAGTGCTATGCCTAGTTTCTGCCATCTGTGCTCTACAAATGTAAGGTTTTGATTTGGACATTCTTATAGTTGAAGAAATTATTTATCTAGGTGACAGTTGCAGAAATTGGTTATCAAATCATACCTCTCTTTCAAAAGGGTTTCAGGGTAATTCGTTTTGTCAGGAAAAAAATATTTTCAAGATTTTTTTCCTTTAATGAAATGAATCAGAATTCAAAAAGGTATTGATTTTGGAGCAGAAAGGAGACAACATGTAGAAAAACTCAGATTAGCTGATAAAAAATGTATTTTAGAATCTGTTCGGAGCAGAGGCAAAACTTGTCAGCCAGAGCACTGTCTTTAATAAGTAGATCTTTGATATTCTTTTCTACTTCATTAGTAAATTATAGCTGTCAGGTGAATTTTTTCTCATTATTTCGGGAGTAGATGTTGATTCTAAATTTAGGAACAATTTCTTAAGATCGGAGGGAAAAAAATTACTGCTGAACAAAGGTTAAATCAAGAAGAGTAAGTCACATCTTCAGAATGCTTTTCATCTCAGGACAAAGGCAGATCAAAGTACTATTCTGAAAAGAACATTGGACCATAGAATAATCATTTTATTAATTAATCAGACTTTGTACTTATGTCAATTCTACAGTTAGTGGTGAAGGAAAAATAAAACTGGGGAGTGAAACAGTAAACTATATTCCCTTTTGAAAATAAAATAAATTTTTCCAGAATCTATAAATAGTTTGGGGCAAGAATGTTAAGATACAAATCTAAGTCCCCGAAAGCCATTCTGTTTAGCATTGCATTGTGATGCCTAATAGACCTAAGGATCGTGCTGTAAAGTTTGCCTGTTGTGAATCCAAATGTTCCTCAAATGTTTCTGAGTGTTCTTATCAAAGGTGTTGTTTATCAGTGTATTTCAAGTAATGTAGTTCTTTCTAGAATGGAAATAATCAGCCTTTCATTGTAAATAGATCTGAAATAAGCAGCTTTCAAGAATGAACACCTCAATTTTGCTCCAGTTGATTCTAGTCAGCAGCAGCTGTTTATGTCTCTGAGCAAAATCATTAAAATAATTCATTTTAATTTCCTATACCATATGTATTTTTAGAGCTACATCATTTGATTCCATCATTACCATAGGATTCAATGTCTGCAATGATATGTATCCACCATATGCTCTGAGCTGCTATCTATGGGGCTACGATCCTCCTTGCTTCTTGTGCTCATGGCTTTGTATCGTGGGGACATACTGCTGAGTTTGAGTACAGGGCTGTGGTGTGCCCCAGGTGCTGGGCTGAGGGAGCTGGAGGATTTGCATTCTGGGTAGAGCAGATGCCTGAATGCGAGCTGAGCTCCTGGTGTGCATCTGTCTGCCATCATAGCTGTGTGGTCTAGAGATCTCCTTTTGCAAATTATATCTGCAAATGGAGTTCTTTGTCTCCGCTTACCTCCATTAGATGGGCTAAAGGCTTTGAGTACCTTTGCAGGCATGCTAAGGGCTGTGAGTTTCTGTTCATTACCGAGGATCAGGCCATTCAAAAATAAATTGGATTTAGAAATCTTTGTGAGTGTTACATTTCCTTGTGTTCCACAGAGTTAGTGGAATTGAAATAAATTCAAATAAGCTTCTAGAAGCTATTTAATGAGCATCCCAGATACAGGTGCCGGCATCACTGGTGTGGATCAACCACAGGAGAGGTACAAGATGCTTTGAATTTACTTTTGCTGTATGAGACAAGGTTCCCCTTCCAAAGCCCCTCACATACAGTAGCTGTACAACTGCCAAATTTCAGGCTAATATCAGTGGGTTGTCACCCTTCTCCCTTACAAAGGGAAAACTATAATTTCTTCATCATAATAACACTTAATCACTTATTACTAATGTTTATCAATCCCTGCTGGCTGAAAGCACAAAACAACTACAGATGTCGCTGAAAGATTTGTGGAAGGAGACTTTACTACCGATTAGTGTAATATCTAGCTAATGGAGGAGCTCTCAGAGTTACGTTTCTTTTTTATGGTTTGCTTTCATAAGATGGGATCTTATTTCTGCACTAATCCTTATCTTGGTGCTGGAACGTTGCCATTTGCTCAAATAATGGCTCATAAAGCACAAAAACTGTTTCATAAATCTTCACATTGTCTTTGCTCTGGATACTTGTTTTATGATGATAACTAACCTTTAAATAGATATTTAAGGCAATGGGCAAGAACTCAGTTGTGATATTATTGCCATGAGGAGAGAGAAAAGGATCTTTGATACCTCACTTTAATTCTGCATGAGGGAGGAGAGGTGAACAAAACAACGTCTGCCGCTGAGAAGAGAAATGTGAGTTTGTGAGTGTTTGACCTTTATGCCATGCAATGTGCGAAAGAAGTGGTGTAATGAGGTTCCTTTAAAAATTCATAACATCACCACTCAGAGCAGCAATTTGTCAGCTTGTGAGACCAGTATGCCTCCTCTTTTAAGTAGTTGTTGTGTCCCCTCACTAAACAAAGGAAAGCAGCTCCTCGGGGGGCACGAGCACGCAACCTCGAGGATCTTTAAGGAGACCCGTAAAGATGGGCATATGCCTAACATCAGATTTTTACAAACTGGTAACTTAATGTCCTGCTGCTTCTGTGTCACATTCTTCAACTATCCAGGAGATCTAAGCATTTGTGAAGGAGACAGCCTGGAACACTTTGACCCCCATTAGTTGGGTAGCACAGGGGAGAGCGTTGTCCCGGTACACTTCAGGCCTCTCGCTATCTTAAGGGAAAATGCTGCTGCTGCTGCTATGCTGAGGATTGGCCGGAAAAGCTGCATAAAGATTGCAGTGTTAGTAATACAAAGATGACTGGCATAGACCCTAGAGATTTGGTTCTGTTGCTGCTCTCTCTGGCTTTAGTGAAGAGCCACCAGTGTACCTGCTGTCACTTCAGAATTGCCTCTGCATAATTTTTTGCAAAGTGCTCATTGGAATTCAGGGCTGCAGGTTGTATCCTTGCCATGAGGTAGGCTTGCCTCCTTCTCCTATAATTTTCACCTCATTTCACCTACCAATCTGACTCTCCCCAGAGTCTTAACCAGAAAATTTCTGGGTAAATATCTGTGTGAATAAACTGTTTCAGTATCAGTATTTTCCCTAGCTCACCAAAGCTGATAGCACAGAGCTCTTCCCACAGTGGGATGCTCCCAGAGTTCTGAAAAAAAGACAACCAGCTCACTCATTGTGCCTTAACTGCTGCTCCTGGGCATCAGGGAGGCTATGAGGAAATCCTCTGTGTGGTTTTCAGTTGGAAGAACTTCTGTGTCTGTTTGGATCACCGTAGCTTCAGGATCAGTTTCATCAGAATTGAACAGTGTGTGTGTGCTTTTACAAACTTGGAGTTAACAGAAGCAACTGACTGCTTTCCAGATTTGGTGGCTTGGAAATATGTGGGAAGTAAGCAGCTTGTCCAGGTTGGTGAGTCTCTTAGAGGAAACTTAATTTTGTCTGTAACATGCAGTGTATGCGGAATTCTGGAGAAACAGCATCATTTTTCAAAACATTTGAATATAGTCTCTAATCAGATTTCTTGGACAAAGGCTGAAGTCTCAAGTTTTTAGCCCTGTTATTTTATAATTAGAAGCCTCTGGATTCTTTTGGAAACTTGCACTCTGGCTTATTTGCTTACTTGTAAGCTGTAACCTTAGAAGTCCATGTTTCAGCCTTGTGTAAAGGAAATTTCTACAAACCAAGCAAGATTGTTTGAAAAACAAAGAAAAAAAATGTGTTTTCTTTCTTTCCTTCTTCTTAAAATCTTGAACGAAATACCTATATATACGTATTTTTTTTTCCCTGGGATACTTGAAAACAGTGAGAGATTAATGATTTCTCATCTACGAAGTTTAGTGGAAATGACAGATTTGTAGGGTGAAAAATATGAGGTGAAAACGCTGGTATTGTTTCACTCAGCCTTTCTTATGACAGCTTTGCAGCAGTGCACAGCTGGCTTTATCTGATAGATTGTGAGCTGTGATGGAACTCAGCTAGGAAGGCAGTTGAGGTGATAATTTGGGATACGCAAATGAACATTTAGGTGCTAATTTGAAGGCATGAAGTCCTTTTAGACAGAACTTCAACCTCTCTCTCCCAGTATTTTATTTCTTCCTGCAGACCTTACTTTGAGGGCACATTTCTGTGGCTGTGCAGAGCCTCTTCCCATCACCAGGTGTGTTTCAGAGGCTCAATCCTCAGCACACACTGTTTCTATCACACAGGCAATAATAGCAAAGCCCTCTGAGAACCAAGGTTTGTGTGTACAGCTGTCCAGGGGAAATGGTCGTGTGGGGTCTGCTCTCTTTTTCTGTAAGCAATGATGTGGTTTCTGTTTCATTTGTCTCCCTTTATCATATTCTGGCCAGTTCCTATGGTCTACCACAGGCCCTGTGCAGAATGTCCTCTTCTTACCCTGTGGCAGCTGCCCTCTGGACTTGGGCATGTTCCCTTCACTGCCTTGTTATTTCCCTGCTCTGCTGATTTTAAGAGTGGAGAAAGTGCCTGAGTCCAGAGTGGACACTGGGGACAGGTCAGGCACGAGCTCCTGCCTGCTTGCTAAGGGTTTCTGCAGTGACAGGGCTTTTACATATTTTATTATGCCAGACTCTGTGACTTCCACTGATGCTGCGCTTGAAGTCCTTTGTGTGGTCCTGGCCAAGGGCTTTTGTGGAGCACAAACCCGAGGCAAAAAAGGTATGAGATGCTGAGTGCTGTGACACACAGCCCACCAGGAACGTGCTGAACAAGGACAGCTGTCATGAGGAAGCTCACAAAAAATGCTGTGCGCGGGGGACTCGTGCCATGCCCCATCTCAGCTGCCAGCCTTCCGGCTGCTCCTCAGGCTGTCGGCCATGTGAGCTCCCAGCACTAACAAGATGCATCTTGGCAGGAGGGACTGGTGTTTGCACAGAGTTTGTCACAGGCGGCGCTGCTGCTGAGCAGGCCCACCAGGCTGTGCAGCCAGAGCTTGGGGGGCGAATGGAGCAAAGGCGACAGGAAGAAAATAGGTGTTATAAGGTGAGCGTGCTTATGTTAAACAAAAGTGGAGCTAGGCACTTAATGCCATTAATATAATGAAGGTAAGGCTGTAATTTTAATTGTAGTCAGTGCTACTCGTGGATCCATGCATGCCATCCCACTTTTTCTTCAACCGTGAAGTCCTCCACCAGGCTCTGATGCCACTTTTGTCAGAAACTTCATCTCTGACTTGTTGTATTTTAGTTGGTGTCTCGTTACCCCCAAAACCCTTGTGATCCTAGTAGTGACTCACAGCCAAACCAGCAAGCAAAACACTAGAGGCACACCTGGAAAGCCAATGCCCAAGCCAAGCAGGTGAACAGACAGCCGTGGCCAAAGCGGAGCACACTCAGAGAGCGACAGTGCAGGTGTCAGAAAGAAGTGATATTAAGCCAGCAGTGGAGAAGTTCTCCCTTCAGTTGTGTTGGTGCTACTTTGATGCATCATTGATTTTTTTTCTATATATTACAGGAAAACGTGTTTGCAAATGAAATAGCAGAGTATAAAACTGTTGTATTTATACTAAAATGAAAGAACATCAGACACGGCGGTAAATGTAAGTTTAATGAATTGTAACTAAACATTTGGAAGATAGGTATAACCAGTAATTTCCCATGTTAATAAGTCTCTCGAAATGCAGCATGTTCGTGCTTCCTCAGTCGTTTAAAAACTAAATTTCTATCCAGAAATCACTTTTATGGTTTTAACCACAAGCTTCTTGGATCAGTTCGAGCTGTGATTCTTTTTTTCAGTTTGGTTCTGGGGTCATAATCATCACTTGCATCTTTGATGAGATTGGCATTAAAAGCATACCAGGGGTTTCTGTGATTGTTGGCTGCTTAGCTATCATCTTTCAAGACAATAACATTGTGACACTGCTCCTATTTTCTTGCTAGAGCAGATTCTTTCATGCCATTAGGTGTATATTTTTTTCCTGTTTTCTCAAACAGTTCTCCTAGATTTTGCATGTATTTTGTCTAAACTCAAAGGTTTCTAAAAAAAAACTTGAAAGTGTCTCCCAGTGCAGATATTCTTAATGTTTTTTAAATTATTTTTCTGTACAATTTTTGTTTGTTTTAACAGAGAGGGCCTTATATTGAGCTAAACAAGCACCAGGATATCAGTTATTGATGGCACTGATTTGGAGGCTGATGAATTTGAACAGAATCTGCTTGGACTGGTGCAGTGTCTCTTGCACCTTCTTGTTCCATGGCCTTGTGACCTGGCTCTTTATAGCTGGGCTCATCTCTTGGCTTGACAGTGCTGCACTCTCTTGTTTTGTGTAGTTTCATGCTCAGTGCAGTATCAGCCAGACCCATGGCTGTGGTCTTGTCTTGCTCTGCCAACAAAGGTGGATGTGAAGCATTTAAAATGCAACTCCCAATTTGTATGTCATCATGTTTTGTGGCTCAGGGTTGAATTAAACTGAAGGAAGATACCTTGGAGAAGGAAGTGAAGATCAATGAACCTGGGATGGCAAATTTCTCTGTGCAGTTGGTGGAGGGTGGCAGAATGGTCTTAGCTTGAAACAGACCAGGTGAATACTTGCCTTGAAGTTAGGCCCAGTGATGGGGGTGTAATCAACACAGAAACACTCAATAACTGAAGTTATTCCTGCTAAATAAAGTTACAATTTGTAAATATTGCCAAAATCTCTCAGATTTTTTGAAAAAAAAATTAGTATGCAGTGTTGATTTCAAATGTTAATAACACATTTTTCTGTAGGACATACTTCCTGTTTTTTTTGTCAGATCTATTTTTTGTTTTATACTTTTTCACAAAAATATGAACTTTATGGATATTTTTTTCCATATCCAAGCTAGCATTCTGCAGAATTGAACTAAAACAGTTGGCTCTGATGTTGCTACTTCATATTTGTAATGATAATTCTAGATATATTTTTAAGTGCCAAGACTCATTTAGTAAAAATGACTTTACTAATACGTTCATGGATTTTGCCTAAATTAGATGATGGTTAGAAGCTTCAGCTCTCCAAGAGAAACTGTGATTAAAATTTGTGCAAAAGTTTTGGTTTTTTTTAGCTTTGGGAACTGAGTTTCTCCAGCGACGATGCAGTCAGTAACCTCTTGATCAAATAAATCTCTGAAATAGAGACCGTTGATTTTATTTGGACCTAACTGGGTCTGCTCCAAGCTAAGACAACTCTCCCTCCCTCCACCGATTGTACAGAGAAATTAGCCATCCCAGGTTCGTCACGTCTGTAGTGTAGGACAGGGAGAGGCTCATGGAAGGCTATCCATTTTTCAGACACCACATTTAAGGGAGGCTGGTTCCTTCTGTGTTATATCAATCAAATTTTTGTGGGTGGGTCCAGAACAGGATTATCAACCAGCAGTGCTGGTTTAGAGTGAAATTCTGTGTTTAAAAATTCCTTCTCTTCAAGCAGAAAATGTTTCGATCTACTGATAACACAAGGGTTTGTGCATGCTTCCCAGGACAGCCATTGGATGGAGCTTTTCCAGCTCTAAGTTACTTGCAAGCTTATTTCATACATGTTCTGACTGATTTACATTTTAATTCCTGGTAACGTAGCTATTTGACTTCTGGCTACAAACCTTTAGTCTCCATTGCACCACAGTTTATTATGCTTTTGCAAGTTAGTTAGGCTTAATAGCCTTTTTTGCTGGCCGTGTTTCTGCAGTGAGAAACCGTGTGCTTCTTTATTCTGTTTCCTTCTCTCTTAGTGCCTGTTTTTGAGGCTGAAAGAGTTAAAATTGACTCATTTATGTGGTTACCTGAATCTACAGGTATGTGTCATGCTCATTCTGTTCCATGTCCTGGCACATAGGACACCACTCACACGCTGGTTGCAAAACTGTCCATGTAACTCGACTTCTAATTCACTCAGTGCAAACCAATCTGATCACTTCAAACCTAGGACACAGGTTGCATTTGTACATTCTTTTTCTTAAAATTAGGTTTTTCCCCAAATCTCTTATAATCAAACCTTCTGACTTGATACCTTAGCTTGCTGGCTGAAGAGGGTGACTGTGATAGCCCCTGGCTCCAAAATCTGCAGTTTGGGTCATCACACCAGCAGCTCTGCTTCAGGCATTTCTTAATAGATCCTTAGCCTGTTAACTCCTGTCTCCAGGTTGAAAATACTTTTAATATAATCCTTTCCCCATTCTTAGTTGTCAAAAAACTTAGAAAGTATGTTTTTTTTCTCTAATCTCTTCCCTTTTGGGAGTTGTTGTTATGTAAGCATCAAGGACAGGATGAATGTGCCCATTTGATAGAATTACAGTGAAAAAGATGAAAAACAGCAAATCATGCCTGAAAGCTTGAAGTAGTCTCACAAAAGAGGAAAAAGAAATAATGGCAGTATAACTTTCAAACAAATATTTTTTTCCTATACTATATCCTTTTCTTTCTGACAAATTAATTCTTTTTGACAGACTTGGCAAGTGAGCAAGTGTCTCCAAGGCAGACAGTGAAGCTGCTTCATGAATTCATGTTACAGTTTCTCTTATATTGTTGCTCTGCTCAGATGGTATTTTTAGCTTTATTCACACCTTGCTTTAACATTTTTGTGAGTAAGATCATTTTGTTACTGAGTCCAAACCAAGTTGCAGGTTTTTCCCATCCTTACTGTTGTCATATTTTCCTTCAAGAAATACTTGCAGGAAGGAGGCTTCCTAGAGGGGAAGTCTCTGGTTTCAGAAATAGATAACAATCTTATTCCCAAACTCAGATCCTTAACATTGCGATTTTATGATTTTTTTTTTTTTTTAATTAGAATACTCTGGGATTGTTCAGTCTGGAGAAGAGGAGGCTCAGGGGAGACCTTATTGCTCTCTACAACTGCCTGAAGGGAGGTTGTAGTGAGCTGGGGGTCGGCCTCTTCTCCCAGGTAACAGTGATAGGAAGAGAGGTGGTGACCTTACGTTGCACCAGGGGAGGTTCAGGATATGAGGAAATAATTTCTTCTCTGTAACAGTGGTAATGCATTGGCACAGGCTGCCCAGGGAGGTGGTGGAGTCACCATCCCTGGAGCTGTTGAAGAACTGTGGAGATGTGATACTGAGGGACATGGTGGTTAGTGGGTGTGGTGGTGATGATTGGACTAGATGATGTTAGAGATTTTTTCCAACCTTAATGATTCTATGATTCTATGTTTTAAACATTTCAAATTGCTGACAATAAAAATAGTGTAAATTGTTATATATTTACTTGCTTGATATTTTTTCAGCTCTTTTTTTTTTTTGTTACACAACTTTCCTCACAGAATGTGAGTTTAGATTAATAGTTGTTAGTGGGAAGAGTTAAGGTCCTTGCCTGACCTGTGCACAGTTCTGTCTTTCGTGTAGGAACATTGAGGGAAACATATTCTGATCTAGGAGGGTGTTCAGCGAAGCTAAAAGCATGGAAAAAAATATTTGTGCAAGGTGGAATTTAAGAAAAAAAAATATATTTTCCCCATTACTAGAAGCACAGTACTTTGTTTCCTGTAAACAGAGTTGTTTCAGGCATGTGAGTTTCCCAGCACCTCATCCTCTGACATCCTCTGAAAATTCCTTTGTCTGATGACAGTACTGACACAGTAACAGCTCACAAAGCATTTTCACCCTTTTCCTGAGATAATAGGGAATATCTGTGTTCTCATGGGATTTTTTAGGACAAACGTGCAAAGAAGTAGGAGATGCAGAGAAAGGTTAAGTGATACAGACCCCAGCTTTTGGATTCATATTGAGGGTTGGTCATTCACATCCATGTAAAAGCCAAATAATGTGAAGAAAAATAGCTCTGAGTATTCCGTCTCAGCAGTGGACCGAGTCTGAAAGTTAAGTTCTTGTGTATCTCTCTGAGCAATAAAATGCTGATCGCATCCAAAAGTGTCAGATGCCTGAAAATAGTTGCTGAATAGCCTTTCTCTGCTGAGGAAGCACGGACAGTTTTAGCAGCAGCTGCTTTGTTTACTGGTAAAATTCCAGCCCTTGCCCTATTTGCTCCTGGTGGTCATCATTGCTCCTCTCAGTTCTGTCCTCATGCACGTGAACTCCCTGCTGTTACCTGAAGTTGTTCTTACAGTGCAAGAGCCAGGGAAGAAAATGAACCTGCTTCAAAGTCCACACTGAAAAAGGCTTGAGAGATCTGAATTGGAACTTCAGAAAGAGAAAATTCTACTTGAGAAGGTTTGATAATGGAGAATTTCAGGTCCTTTTTGCAAAGAACAGGTTGAATTACATGTGTCAGCTGCAGTGGCAACACAGAGAAAAATAAGAGAAAATTAATATAGTAGGTTTGGATGCTCCTTCCAAAATGAGAACAGCCTGATAACAGCGAATGTCTTTTCAAGTGGCAGATGGCTACATTACAGCCACAGCTGCGTCACCATCTCAGAATTTCTATAAGACACACAAGGGGAGAGGCCCACTGCCTGTAGCGTGGGTGCTGCACTCTCACACAACAGTTATTTTTAGCTTGGGTCTGATCCCTGACCTGGTTCGTGTTGCGATGTCCTGGGTGCTTCTCACAGCTCAGTAAAGGGAGTGGTGTCGCAGTGGTGGGACAGGAGCATAGCAGTGGGGAGCTGATTCAGCAGCAGTTGGGAGCTGCTGCTCTGCACCCAGGCGAAACGGGGTGCTCAGCAGCATCTCCGGGTTCCTGCGGAGCTTTTAGCAGTGTTCTGACCCTTTAACTTGAGAAACAAAAGTGCTTCTTGGCTTTGGAAGTTTGCTAACCTCTACACTATGGGTATCGGAAAACTTCGAGTTGGAGATGCGGTTTTCTTGGGCTCAAACCAGCTGTAATTACTCTTTCAGAAGCAACACTCTCTAATGAATACAATTGTTACTATATCATAGAATCATAGAATTAGCTAGGTTGGAAAAGACCTACAAGATAATCCAGTCCAACATCCACCTACCACCAATAACCCCAATAACCATGTCTCTCAACGCTATATCTAAATGTTTCTTGAATACAGAAACTAGATATAATTCTATATCTAGAATGTTTTCCAAAAAGTTAAAATCTGGCTGTGTAAACTTGACTAGCTCATAAGAAAAGTAAACGCTGTGCTTCTTGACTATGAATTTCCTTGAGGAAGAAAAAACACAAAACGTCCTATTTTATTATGTTGGCTCATAGGCTCGTAACATCAGAGGTGGATGTTGGTGGTACGGCAGTAGAGATTGAACCTTCCCACCAATATCCTGTTCCATGCTGTTGCCATGACAGATGGCAGCAGAGGAGCAGTCTGAGATAGAGTGGTGTCTGACATGGAAGTGCGTATGAAGCAAAAGTATGTCACTGAATTCCTCTGTGCAGAAAAAAATGGCGCCCATTGACATTCATTGACACGTGCTGAATATTTGTGGAGACCTAACAGTGGATGTGAGCACGGAGAAGTGGTGGTGGTGCGTTTCAGCAGCGGTGACGGTGATGTGAAGGAAAGGCCACGTTCCAGGTGCCCACGCACAGCTGTCACAGCATGAATAAAGAGTGTCATGATCAGCTCATCTGTGCAAATCAGCAGATTACAACCAGGGAACTGTGTATGGAGCTGAATATCGGTTTCAGTGCATTGGAAATGATGATGACAATGTTGGAATATTGCAAAGTTTGTCCTTGTTGGGTCCCATGAATGCTCACACAGGAAAAGAAAGAACACCATATGCAAGAGTGTCAGAACCTGCTGAACCCATATGAGGCTGAAGGTGAAAGTTTCCTGGATCGTACTATTACCAGTGATGAGACATGGTGTCACCACTGTGAGCCAGAGTCAAAACAGCAGTCCATGGAGTGGTGATATGAGTTCCCCATTGAAGAAAAAGTTCAAGAGGCAGCTCTCAGTGGGTAAAGTGATGGACACTGTGTTTTGGGACTGGAAAGGAGTGATCCTTCTGGATTTCCTGGAACCCAGACAAACCATCAACTCTGACTGCTACATTGTGACGCTGACAAAGCTGAAGGCTCCAACTTCCAGTCAGGCCAAAGAAGACAGCTTTTCTTTTTCAGCATAGTAACACCAAGCCCCATGCCAGTTTAAAGACTGTGGAGCGTATTGCCAATCTTGGCTGGACTGTCCTACCGCACTCACCAAATTTGATGTCTTCTGACTTCCATCTGTTTGGGCTGATGAAAGATGGACTTCATGAGCACCATTTTCCTAGCAATGACACCATCACAGCAGCTGTGAAACAGTGGGTCGCCTCCACTGGTGAAGATTTTTACAAGCGCGGCATGCAGGCTCTTGTTCATCACTGGTGCAAATGCACAGCTAAGGGTGGTGAAACATAGTGTTTTGCAGCTGAGAATTTGTTCTATCAAGTAGAGTTATTGTGCTCTTTGTATTCGTTGTAGTTTCCATGAGAATAAATAGTGGGCTTTACTTTCAGAGTGACCTACGTATATGTAGAAATAAAGTTAAGGTAATAAGGAAAGGCAGAGGCTTCATCTTTATAAAAGGATGTATGTCAGTGCACACACACATAAAACTTAGGTGCTGTGATTAGGGGAAGATGTGTATATGGGTCATGGTGGAAAGCAGCTATCAGAAGCAGTGCAGAGCAGAGAGAGAGCAGCCTAACAGGAAGGAGGGGATGGGGGAAATGGCAGTGAAGAAGTGAGCTGGGAGGAAGCTGCAGATGCTAAAAGAAACTCCTGAAATGCCATTTACTGTAGAAGAAGCTTCAGCTTCTGTCTTGCACAGGGGCAACAAGGCATGTTCAGCAGCTCTTCTCTGTTCCTACCACGTTTCTGCTGGCATGTTTAAGCCCCTGGGGTGGGGGAAGCAGTATGCCATGCCTCCACTGAAAATGCTGTGGCCAATTACAAGAGTAAAACTGAGTTTGGAAGGATAGATTGATTGCTGGCGAGGAAGGAGAAGGTAAGGATGGCTGAGAAAGTCTGAAGAATTGAAAGGATGAAAGAGAAAAGATGTCATCTGTAGTCAAGCAAAAGTCAAGTGAGATGAGCAACACGGGGAAACTGAAATGGATTTCATATATAAAACTTGAACAAAATTATTGGAATGTTGAATAAAAAGACAACTGGAGACGATGACAATTGAAGTGATTGTTTCTAAACACTGCAAAACATGTCTTCCAGCACATGCACTTACTGTTGTTATTGGAGTGTGTCTGTAACTAGTAGGGCTAACTTTCAATACTTTATCTTTCCAGTTTCTTGTGTGTCTTCTAAGTTTCTTGCCTCTTGAATGTACCAAATGGGTAGGCATTTATTTTGATCTTACTGGGAGCCTTTTATTATTCGCCTTGCAAATAATTTGTTATTTTCTAGGTTGATTTAAAAGATAGTATTCAATGATTTTGAAGTCGCAAGTGTTTGAAGTCACTATAAAAGCACTGCAGATTTAAAAACTGATGGATCAACGTTCTTATGTCTGAGAAATGAGAACAACAACAAACCCTCTGATCTCTTTCATACCTCTGCAATGCAGAGCTAGCCACCAAGTACCTTTGTCTGATGACACTTCTGGTTTTACACTTAGAATTATCTATATAATAGTCTGGGCAGTTTCTCAGAATTTTCTGTGTGTAAGTATTCCACCATGTCTCAGTGTTAATTTAACCCCACTACTGTGTTCGTACCTCTCCTTGTTTAGTAGGATGTTTAGCCAAGATGCAAGAACTCAAAGACTAACAAAGATATGTAAATAAAGTGTGTTAAATGCTGTGTTCAGGGGTGATATTAGCTTAATCCCTTTTCTAATTCAGTGCATTAGAATTCCTCTCTTGCAAAATATTGTATCCTATACGAACAGCTTCCACCATTTTTTCCAGCAGCAATTATCTTGAGTTTCGTGTTCACTGAGGAAAATACTTAAAATTAAGCAAGCAATTGGTATCATCCATCTGCCAGGTTCTGGAAAGCGAACAGCACTGCATAAAAGTCTCATTTTGCTTTTTGTCAGATGTACAAGTGTATTAATTAAAAAAAAAAACAATGAAAAAAACAACAACGAAGAACAGCAGTTATATGATAAGCATCATTATTCACATGACAGGGCAGTCTGGCTGTCCGAGTGTTCTGTCAGTAATTAAATGTCATGATCAAAACACGAACATTACAAAAATTTCATAACTTTTTTTTCTGTTTACAGGCAAGCTATAGTACAAAGTAAAATAGCTCTGGACTTAGCACCTGCAAACAGCAGGTTTTCCTAGAGAGTTTAAGCAGAAGTTCCTTTTGGTTAACCATTCATGCTAGAAACAGCCTGTGATAGATGTCCTGGCACTTGGTGCCATTTGTAACATTTGGAATAATTTAGTTATTATTTTTATTCTGTGAACTTGTGAGCATTATGTTGTTCTCTGTACCATTAGTTTAACATTTTTGTAACACCTGTATTTAGGAGCAGGTGAACTGAATTAGGGAAGGTTGCTGTATCAGGGTGCCACTTGGTTTTTGAAAGTAGAACTTGGAGCAATGATTACAGAAAAAGTTATAATCAATATAACGTATGTTATAACATATGTTACAAAAGTTATGTTATATAACATAATCAACATATCTTTTTAAATCTTAAGCTTTTAAAGTCTTGATTTCATATTTCAATGCCTCTGTGTGCATGCCCTTAGACGCACATATATGAGTTTTGTGGACATAATACATTTGCTTAATTTTAAATTGTGGCAGAACTGTTAATTTCTTTCAAGTTATATATGTACACCTCCAAGTTTAAAGAACATAGCAGTTTATGCCTTAATTCTGTGAGGATAATATGCAGGTATGTGTATTTAATACATATTTTGGTGATGTAGTTTATATAATCAAAAGTGAATAGAATAACCGTAAAAAGGAGATGTATTTGTAATAGATGTTTATATCCAAGTTGAGATTTCAGGCTTCTCAAAAAATGAGCATTCTATTTCTCATTTTCTGCATATACGTTACTCAGATTTTCTTCCTCCCTGTGACATGATGCATGTCTACAGAACTTCTATTGTAGTTTGAGAATTGTTCTGGAGCAATCAATATAAATTGAGCTGTAGAGTTGAAAGACTTCTACATGCTTAGCTAGATGAAGGAGAATAGTGGATTTTAAAATAACTGATGAAAGAAGTGTATTTAAATAAAAAGGCACCGCTGGCCAATGTTTCATATGGTGGTCCTGTATTTTTCTTGGACAAAATGTGACAAAAACTACAGACCTTGATCATGAAGGCAGTATTTATCCTTTTAAGCTGACAAAATCAGTCACATTGGGTAACTGGTATTACTGTGGTCTTTCATGCAACTAATGGATTAATGTAAGCAGTTCCAAGCTCTTTCTTTTTTCTTTTCCACGTCCCGTTTACCAACAGCATATTTAGAGTTTGAGGACCAAGCATTATGTCTTCACCTTAAAGAGAATCAGAATTGGTCTAAAGTTTAAAGAGGCTCTTTTATTTTTCTTCTGAAACAATCTCCAGATAGGAGAGAGGATGTTGCGGAACTTCTGACTTGAGAATATCTTCCCTTCCTTTATAAGGAAATACCAGCTTGATGTTTTTTGCATACATCAGTGGCCATTAGACTCTGTGAGATACAGTACTTAGAGCTGTGTGATTAAAATTCCTATGTGAAATTAGAAGTGTATATCTGACCAGCTGGAGGGCTTTCTGTTCTCACCTGGAATCTTTAATTATGATCCACGGATAAATTCCCTGTGTGCTGTAGCCAAACTTTGTCTTTTGTGCTGCTAAGGCCTTGAAAGTTAAGAAGGGATTTTCTAGTTGCTTGCAAGTGCTGGGTGCTGTGCATTCCTCTATCACCACACGCTATAAGGCTGGCATTGAGCAAAGGTTCCAACTCAGCTGTCAGCAGAGCACCTGGGAGCCTCTCTGGGAAGTTTGTAGGGCATAAGGAGGTATTTGAAAACGTTATTTTATACGCAGACTGTGGTAACTTTCTCCCTTGTTTTTGCTCCATTTTTCATGCAGTCAGGTACTTAAATACATTTCTGAGTTTGGATATTAAATTTCTAAGCATGTAATGGTTGTAATCTGTTAACTAAAATAAACTGTTCATGCAGAAATGAAGAAAATACATTTTCTGTCTGAAGATTTCTCAGTACTTTTCAGTCTTCAGAAGTGCAGGAAAAAATGCTGGAATGAGCCTCTGGAGATGGTATAGTCCATCTCCTAGCCCAAGGCACTGCCTTTGTCATTCCTCACAGACCACGTATCACAGAAGGTTACAGAATAATTTTGGCAGCAGGAACTTCTGGAAGGTCACCTGGACCGGCCCACATTGCAGGGCAGAATCAGGTCAGGATGCTCGGGGGCAGGTTCAGTTGAATTTTGAGTAACAGCTAGGATGGTACATCTTCTCCGAACAGCCTGCTCTAATGTTTAATCACGATTATTATGAGTTTCGTCCCCCATCCATCTAAATGGAATAGTTGGAATTTCCCTTTCTGCAATCCTATTTGTTGCAGTGCAGAGCAGTGAATGAAATGTTATCCACCAGGGCATGCAGTCTGGTTCTGCAGAGCTATCTTCCACTGTGCTCTTCAACAGCCTGTTCTGTTGAGTGGAATTATTCCATCTCAGGTGCAGAACTTTGCACTGTTGAATTTCTTGAGGTTTCTGTCACAGTGTCCCCCACTTCACTGCCCTTACGTGCAGAATGTTTTACGTTATGTTCCACCTGAATCTTCCTGAGAGCTTGGTAGATAATGTTTTCTCTTTCTTTCTCAGTCTGCAACATTTTTGCACACTGTTTATTCTGTTGTTGCCATGTTTTTTTCTGCTTGTATTTTCCAGATTATATTTCACAGACCGTTAGTCCAGGCACATTTTTAGTTTTTGGAACTGTAACATCTTAACTGTGGACAGAAACATCCAATTGAGTGAGACACTGCAGTATAGAGAAAAGCAGAACCAACTTTATGTCTGTTACAATCCTGTTTAATATATTTGTATGTTTGCCTAGCTTGTAAATATTGGATGGAGGTTAAGGGATTCTGAATGACTATGGTCTCCAGTTGCTTTTCAAGTTAATACCTACTTAATCATTTGTTCTTCATCCTCAGTGCATGTAGTTGAATGCTCATGCTTGTTGGAATATCTTTCATTTCTCTCTACTGATTGGCATCCTGTTTTCTTCCAGATTATTACTTGAGTTTGTTTATTTTATATTCCAATCTGCTCATCCAGAGTGATTTATTTAAGAATGGTGATGTGTTGTGATAGATACATGTATTGGAATTCCACATAAAAATTTGGATGCATGTAATGTATAGGAAGTAAAATATTGGATAGCGGTGTATCCAGAAATATCCAAATGATTTGCTTTTGTGTTTGAACATTGGATTGCTAGTTGCAAATCTCAGTTTCAATTTTCTGTTTACCCTGAGATAGCTAAGCTTTCTTTAAGAGTGACATCTGTTACTTGAGAAAATATTTATCACAGTTATCACATGATGTCTGTTTTGTCCTCTTTGTCTACATGATTTGCTGTCTTGCTGCTGATTTGAAATAATTAATCATGAGAAGTCCAGGTTCACTGTTTTTTTCTTTAATTATTAATTTTATTTTATGATTTGTTTGTTTTTTTCTCCCAAGATGTCTTCAGACTGTTCTGTTTCATTTCTTTACACCAGCTTTTCCTTGAATGGAAGTCTAATGCCAACTATGTAAAGGTTCTCCTCTTCCTCGCCGTCCTTCCCCGTCTCTTTCTCCTGCTCCTTTTCTCTTAACAGCATAGCTGACCTTTTCTAGTTGTCTTGTATCTCCCTGAGTTCTCTAAGGTGCCTAATGCCTTTGAGATTGTTACATTTTCACCAGCCAAGGCATAGCTTATCCACTGCGATAGTGGGGAAAATCTGCCTTTTGCAGATACAGTGGAATCCGCGGCAGTTGCTGAAATTTTGTCCAGAACATCAGCCACTGGTCTTACATGAGGGTACAATGGTCTTTTTGAATGACCACAAATGACTGGCACTTTAGTTTTAGGTCCAGATTTAAACTAATATAGAAGTCTGAGTCTTAATAACATGACTGTGGTCTTGGGCAAAATAAATTCTCTTTCTGCTTAATGGAAGTTGATGTGCCCTTTAAGAATAAATTCCTGAGTTTGGAAGAAGGCCTGCATGTGGTTTGAATATTGCCTTTCTTCACTTGCAGTCAGGTCATTAACATAATTTAAACATTGCTCTGTGTAAATTTTTACGCAAACATACACAGATATTAGCATAAACCTGTTTCTAGACAACCTCTGGCAACTCTGTGCTGCCAATTTAATATTGTTTCAAATGTTGTGACTTCGTCTGTTGGAACATTTGCTACATGCTAACTTGCTGAAAATGCAAAATAATAATTTTAAAAAGCCCTTGAAAATATTTTGCTTTGGTAATTAATTGGTGGTCTACGTTCAATTCCTGATGGTGGTGATAATGCGATATTTGTCCCTTTGAGGTCATGCTGCCTATCTAGGGGCAAAAGAGAATGGATGAGTGAGAAACAGAAAGCAGCTGATACAATGAGGCAGTGATTAAGCTGTGTGCATCATTTCATGGATTTGGGGTGCTGGTGCCCTTTGTCACCCCAAGAGTCACTGTGACCCTCAGCTTGAAGGCAGTGCTGCCTTGCCACTCACAGGGCCTGGTATGAAAACCAAAGTCCAACTGTAGTTCTTCAGTGCTGAGCTGGTTTCTCCTGGAAATATGGAATGTTTTTTCGCCTTGTATTTTGTGAATGGATGTGACTTTTGGTCTTCTTGTATTTTCGTTTCCCCTTCATTTAGAAACAAGTATCACTTTAAATGGGAGTCCACTCTGTAGGTTAGCTTTTCAGCGTGCAAAGACTGTAGGACTCTGAATTCAAAACATTTACTTAATGAACTGTAAAATATCACCGTTGTAGGACTTCAAAATATTAGCAAGGGTTTTAAAACCTGTAGAAGTGGGGAAAATGAGGAGGAAGTGGTAAGTGAAGTGAGTTGTTAGGAAAGGTCTGGCTTTATCTGTGTTTTCTATAGTGGCTTGCAGAATATCTTTAAATTACACTTTCAAGCTTTTCTCCTAAATTTTATATGCAGTGAACTTGTGTTTGAACTATAAATTGACATTCTCATTTACTTTAGTCCAGGAACTTTTGTTAGAGCAGCTGCTGAGGTATTACCATGCATGCGATACATCCAACGATGTTGGCAGCAATGCCTCCAAGTTAATACTCAATATCATGTTTTCCCTTCAACCTCTTGAAGTGGCATCAGAAGGGATTCTTGGGAGGATTAGCTGTGCTGGCATCCAGGAGACATCTTATTAAATCTAATTTAAATCCTCATTTGATAAACTCAAATGTAACTCGTAATTTTTTATCTTTCCCTCAAGAGGTTATTAAATACATTGTGTAAAATAAAAGGCATGACTGCTCATAAATCAGTAATGCATGCATGAATGTAGAACTTGATTTTAGCACAACTAGCATGCATAGTATTAAAGAATATAGAATACTCTTCCTAAAACAGATGGTTAGTCATTTTCCAAAGTAGTGCCTGAACATTTTCCATTCCTACTTTCTTGATCCAAAAGCAAAGACACTGTGATAGTCTTTGGTTTTGTAATGTGTATACACTGTCTTACAGAGCTGTCACTTTAGACAGAGGATAGAATGTTTTTTTCTCCCCCAACTCTGTGTGCTTTGTTTTTGCCTTACCTGCCAAGTCTTGGCTGTTGGTAACTGTGCTCATGTGTAACAGCTGATGACATCAAGAATGTAAGAAGTAAAAGAGTGAGTTCCTCTAGCCCATCACTCCCGCACATTGTACACATACAGTGTCCTGTAGGTTGTTATAAAGGATCCCTTGAAGCTTGGTCCAACCAAAAACTCCTTGAAAGTCAATGAGTTTTTCCCATTGGCCTCAGTAGATTATAGTGTTTGCAGAAGTCAGTTTAAAGGTCGGAGTATCAAAAATTAAATATATATGTATATTTATTACTGACCAACATAGAATCTGGTCCAAGTATTTCACATTTTATCTCTAATAGAAAACCAGGGTTAATAAAAGGCCATGTGGGTCAACACGTACTGATCAGTGGTCTTCCTCTGACAGAATGGATTGCCTCTATGTGAGAATGGATAGAGGATGGAAAGAAAGTGTGAGACAGAGGCACTGCTTCAAGCATGAGCAGTGCGGACTTCAGTTTAATTGTCTGAAGAGTCTTGATGGTTCCAGTGCAACTGTATGCGTTGCAGGAAGTCATTAATTTGGGTATGTGTTTGTAGGATGGTGCTGGTAGGGCTTTCAGAATGGAATCTCTTGGGACAAAAGCAATATTTTTAGGAACAACCAAGTTGTACTTCAAATGATTTTTTTTTGCTTTTTTTTTTCTTAAAATATGTGAAATGCTTATTTCTATGTTACTTGTTAGTTTGCAACTAATTTTACAGCTCATTGGAGATCTTAAGTCCTTTTTAGAGTTCTGCCATTCTAATTCAATTAGTTTCCTTGTTTAGGCCAAAATGAATTTTTATTCTTTAGGAAAATGTGATTTGATACATTTGAAGGTATAGTGAAAAAAAAAATGATGATCAGAATTTGATGTTTGCATACTGTAACAATGGTTAGTCATCTCCTTCACAGATTTCCACTGGCTTCAGTCAAAGAAAACTTACAGTTGTTCAGAGAAAATATTGCAACCTTTGAAAAATAGTGTATAAGTTTACTTTTTAAGTTTTCTTACTAAAAATAAATCTAGGAGTACTAAGCACAAAGAAAATAGTCTTTAACTTCTGTATTATCTTTGCATTTATCATTTGAAAACTGATTTTTTCATGGCAATTCAGATGCATGGTTGGTTAATGAACTCTGAGTGACTGTTACTGATGATGCAGTTTGTAAAGTTACTGTGAAGTGGGTGAACAGTCATTTCCCCTGAAATCAGAGTAAATGTGACCTAACTCTGCAGTTCTGCAAAATCCATAACAAAGTGACTAGCAAATTAAACAAATTCACCCATCTGTGAAATATTTCAAGGTCAAACTTCCATTGGCTACAAGATTTCTAACTAAAAAGACAGAGGATGACAGTACTTACAGTTTGGTAATGTTTGCTTACTGAGCGTGAAATGAAATTTAACAGTGCGACATGTCTACATTTGTAAATTTATTGTAGTTGTTTAGACTTCTTAAAAAATGAAATGTCAAGCTATCAGCCTCAGCTTCCGGAATGCTGCTTAGGTCCTTCTTTTTCTCTTTCCTTTTTTTTTTTTTCCTTCTCCAATGTGAAGTTATTTCCATTTCATCTGTGTTTTTCTGACACAACAGAACTTGTGGCAAAACTGCTTCAGTAGTTAATATGGGGCAATACCAGCAAAGATGCGAACATCTTATGCGGCAACTGCTAGCGATTATAGTATGCACTACCACAAGCAGCATGTTCAGCTCAGTGCACACTGTGTGAGACAGCTCTCAGAAGATTTGTGGATCGAGATGCTGAACTATAGAAGAACAAAAAGGCTGTGATCTCCACTTGGAGCTCCCATTCACTCCACCTGGCAGTGCATGGAATAACTTACAGGCAGCCCAGTTCCAGGTGTAAAGAGCAGGACAGTAGATCATTAATACCCAAACACCTCTCTTAAGGGGTTAAACTGAGACCTAACGTGTTGGGATTTTTTTTTGAGAAGACAGAAGAATTGCAAATTCCAGAATAATGTATTAAAGAATCTTATATGTCAGTCTCTCATGTAATACTCCCTGCACAAGATGCTTTAAAACTTGGGAGAATTTATGAGCATTTCTATACAGATGCTTCAGTGGTTCTCAGCAAAATTTTAGTGCTTGAGTAAACAAAATGAAAACATGTAACAAGTCATCTTCTAAAATCCACATCCAGTCTGAATGTTCATGTTTCAGAAGTGTTGTCTGCCTTTATGTATACTGAGCATCTAAAGCAGTGAAAACGCTTCTCGGTTGGAATATCTACAATAAATTACAAAACTTTAGGATGGTGAAGTTAGGTGTATCAGTTTTGTACACTGACTGATAGTAACTTATTCAATGTGGTGTAAAATTGCCCCCTCTCTTTTTTTTAAATCCTTAGGTTAGTGTTGGTCAAGACTGAAATTTGCAGTAGCTTGGTCTCTCATATGTTGGGATGACTATTATGAGCTCTGCCACTCCGTGTGTATGTTAGGAAACAAAGGAATCGCTTTCTGAGCGTCTTCTGTGTGTTTCATAATTAACCAAGAGTAGAACACTATCTATTTCTTGATACACAGTTTTGACTCCGATGTCCAAATGCGTTCTAAAGAGCTCAAACTCCACTAGCTACAATAGCAGATTGCTGGAATGATAGCCTGTAGACCAAGGAAGAAACAAAATGTGAAGAATATCTGAGTGAAAAAAACAGGGAAGAGAGAGAGTGAGCATGAAAATGTGTTTTACACAAGGAAATGAAGTAGATGTTTGAGGGGTGACTTCCTGGCAATACCATGATCAAAATTCGTATTTACCAGCAAAGAGGAAGGCCACGAGAGGGAAATGAAATAAATACTGAAGTATGAAGCAACATCAAAGGGGAGTTCAGAAAAGGTGTGGGGATTTTTTTTTCTCTCTGCTAAGTGCCATGGGATGTGAATTATCAAGTAATCTTTTGTTTGGGAACTATCGGCTTTTGAAGAGAAGAAACCTTAATTACCCTGTCACTTCTCAAATGTGTGTCAAGGTCAATGATCTCATAGTCTTTTACATCCCGTACCATTACCCTAAGAACACTGAATGAGCCATCACTTTATATTTAGCCCTGCAATTTTATATGGCAAAGCTGATAATGTAAGAGTAAATTTTCAGTAGAAAATGTCAGAACTCATGGCAGGAGTGGATGAGTTTTACCTACTCAGGATGTAATGCCTTTTTTCCCTTTGGTGTTTGCCTCTTAACATTGAAAACCAAGAACACTGGTCCTATGGAGGAGAACTGAACATATAGTTTTGGAGCTCTAACGTTTGCTTTGTCAGTATTTTCTTTGTTAGCCGTTTAACAGCAGCATAAAGATAATTTTTTTCTGTTTTGTTTTGTTTTCCTCGATGGAAGAAGGGAAACATTCAATAGGAAACAAATTCTAAACTGAACTGTAGAACCTACTCTGTGCCCTTGGAGTGGGGACAGCAGGGAAATCAACGCTCATCCATAACGAGGTGTCAGTAGCTCTCATTTTCCAAACTGCTGTTTGGCACCAGGGAGATGAAGCACCACAGTAATGTTCAATGGGCCTTGCTATTGTAGCAGGAGACTTGTGGATGGAAACTGTGATCCTTCAGTTCTCCGGACATGTAATACTAGGGTTTCATTAATGGGAAGTTATATGTGAAATCGTCCTTTTGCCTTTCAAGTTTCTGTGCTAGTCTTTGTTCTTTTTAATTGATATGCCTTGCAGTTTGAGACTGTACAAGGGTGATAGGTATTACTTAAAACTCAGGATTTAAAAAGAAAGAACGATTGGATATGGAGGGTATTTAGAAAGAAGGAAAAGGGTTAATCTATCTTAACAACTGGGTTCTTCAGTGCCATCATGTTATGTTGGCTTGTGCCTCTAGGGCAGGGGACTCCAGATGGATGGCTTAATTTGCATATATATTTACATATTATTCAGTCGTAAATTCACATGATCATAATGGAGAATTTTCCTGTAGTTGTTTGTTTGCTTTTTGACTGCTGAGCAGCATCTTATTCTTGTCAGAGCTCATGTGCAGTAAAATCTTTCTATTTATCCGCTGCATCTTGACCCCAATAAAACATAGGTGGCTCAGAATACAATTCACTTCTAGGTGCTTTTTTTTCTTGCTTTATTTTTCCCCCAGAGAGGCTCCTTGCTCCAGTTTCCTGGTTGTAGCCTTCCCTGTCAGATTTCTTTCCTGTTGCGCATCCTTTATTCCTTCTTAGCACTCCTTCCATTTATTAAACAAACGACAACAGTTTCTTATTGCAATAGTTGACTCTGCAATCAAAGAAATGCACAACTCATCACTGGTGGGTGTTTACAGTAGTGACATGTAATAACGTTTTAATTGCTACCAAATGATGACTGTTACTAAATAGTATTAAGAAAAGAAGCAGAACACCCATTGTGGTATTGCTGGGGGAGTACTGACATTCCTCTGTGCCAAATAGTCCATAAATCTTAGTTTCATATGTTATCTCTGATACAGAAAACTGGTGTCAGACAGAAGATAGGTAGAGAGGAGGATTTATATCAAATGGCCTGTGAAGGTTGTTTCTTTTTTAGTGTTACATATTGTGCTGGACCTTTGTGCTTTAAGATGGAATCTTTCTACACCCAAAGAAGTAAGGTGGGATAATATGTGGGAATAGGACTGTGCACTTGCACTCGCTGTGCAGTGAAGCTGTGGCCCAGCCTCTCAGTAGGATGGTATGCATCCATACGAGGATGTGGAGAAGGAAGTCTCACAACCATTTTTTCTTATCTCGTAAGGTGAAAGAAATTAAACCTATCTAATGTTCCATAATAAAAAGTTTCTTGCATAAAGCTTTACACAGAAAGAAATGCCCAGCAAGGGATTCTCCTGTAGCCTGCTTTAATTCTCATGTGTCAGATTTGAGTCTTCCACTGTCAACTGAACCACTGAATTACACCTGCTTCAGCCCTGTTTGGTTCTCCCCTGTGCTTCCTGTAGTTTACAGATGCAGCCTAAGAAAATATTTTCATGCTTCACTGTAAGAACTTTGTTTCAACTATCTGCTAGGTATTTTTGTTTTAGTGATTTAATTAATAGATTCTTTCTTTCCAGTGTTCTATGTGGGTTACGATTGTGGTGAGAATTGCAATATGCTGTTTCTTAAGACTGGAAAATTAGGAATAGATGATAGTTTTTACTCAGTAAGGAGGACTCTTTTTTTCCATATGTATTTCATATTTAGTTTGAGAAATACTTTATGCATAAAGGAGACAGAAGCACAGTATGCAAAATCTTGGTAGTGTTCCCCCTAGCCATTTGCTGCGTTTCTTTAGAAAGATGAAAACACCTTTAATTCAGACTTTCTCGGAGAATTATGTTCTAGTTTCAGTATTTTAAAATATCAGTGCTTGAGCGCTTGAGGGGTTTTAAATCTGGTTAGAGTAGTACTGTTAAGCTTTTTTTGGAGAGTGACTAGTGGTGTCACAAAATGTTAAGCAAACTCAAACTTTTTTGTACTTAATTTCACCTAGGTATTTCCTTCAGAGTGGTCGAGTTAACATTTGTTTCTGCATGTTTGTGTATTCTAATTAGTCACTCTTTTAAAGCTAAGTAAGCTAGACAGAGGAAGGAAAATAGAATGTAGGCAAACTGTTACAGCTGAATTGAAGAAAAAAAAAAGAAAAGCTTCTTCTCCCTGAAGCATACATTCTGCATGAAATTCAACTTGACAAGTGACCCTTTTAAAACAGCGCTACAAAGATTTCTCAACATTCTCAACATACAAGAGACAGCATTCTTGTATTAAACCCAGCAGCAGCCCCCCAACTCCCTCCAAATGGACGCAGCCTCCTCCTCTATCCTTTGTGTTCTACTTTATCCTCATTCTCTGCATCATTCATGATTTTATGTGCACATTTTTATGTGAGAGAATGTTTGCAAAAAGCAAAATGATTGGGAATGTTAATGTGAAAAAATGTACAGGTGATGTAACACTATGAAGAGCTCCTCTAAGTATCGTTGGCAGGTGCAAGTCTCTATTAAAAATTTGTGTGGTTTTGTGGAGGACAAAAAAAGAAAGATTGGCAGATAATTTACAATTAGGTGACAGAAAAGCTGAACTCCAGCTCTTAAGTCTTACATTCTTGAAAGAAACAATGGGTTATGACTGTAAGTGAGCAGTGGATAAGAATAATGTGTGAATGTCTTGTGAAACGGAGTGTAAAGCATTAAAATCAGAGGAAACTGATTATTTAACAGATTAAAAAGTTCCAGGTCTTAAAAATTGCAGTAGTGGATTAGCAGTGTTTTACCATCATCCCGTTCTCATGCAGCAGTATTCCAGGAGTAGCGCACTAATTATTCTGCGTTTTTTTTTTTCTGTTGTCAAATGAGAGAGACCTATGTCACTTGGCTTTGATGGTCTCTGCAAGTGTCATTAGAAAGAGCACAAGACTTCTGCTCTGAAAGGTGCTTCATACAAGGGTTTCAGGCGATGGAAGGGGATCTCAGGTGAAGTTGCTGCTCATTTCTCCTTGCATACAGTGCTGTATTTGTACATGGCACTGACTGCACATATGTGGACCTTATGTTCTCACAGCACTTAATAGATTGTGGACCTGAGGCATTTGTTAATTTTTGACTTCATAAGCTCACGTTTTACACCAAGATATTTAGGACAAATTTTGAGTGGAAAATTGCAGCCTTAACATGAGCCATTATAGCATGTAAACAAACATCTGCTTTTGAAAATTTAGAAGGTCAGGCAAGATGATACAATAAGATGAATAGTTTATGGAAGTTCCTTTGTCTATTCTTACTGGTTTCCAGAAGCAACAGCAGCAGATTGTCAAAGACATCCCTCAGTTGAAAGAGATCTGTAGATCTCTTACATCCCTTTTGAGGTTTGCAGCATCTTTATGGCGAGGGATTTGAGGAAAAGAATCATTCTCTATATTCTGCCAACCTCCAAAAACTGGTTGTACGCACCTTAATTTATGTGTTTTGCATGTATAATTCAGTGTTTTTTCTCCAAGAGAGGAACCAAAAGCAGGTGGGTGTCTTCTGCTGCCACTGTGTGCTCCTGGGAGTGGTTATGTCCCAATGGGCACATTCCATCCTCTGCAGGGAGCTCTCAGGGGCTGCACAGAGATGTAGAGGCAGGTGCAGGAGGGCTCCTCCATCTGAACTGGTTTCTTTTAAACATTGAAACATGATGGATGATGAAAATCACACAGAATCACAAAATTGTAGGGCTTGGAAGGGGCCTCTAGAGATCATCAAGTCCAACCCCCAAATAAAAAATACCTGCTTAAAACTGTTCACATCTGGTTCTGATAGAAAATGATAGTGAGGGTTGCTTCATACTTGGGCTCTGGTTTCAAAGTGCCATGTTTGCAAGTCCACTCAAATGGAAATCCTTGTTAAACATTTTCTACCCGGTTTGTCCACGGATACCAGAATGCTCAAAAAAATGCTGTAGAAAACACTTGTGTCATCTGTGGAATTTTACCTAGATAACTACATAGCTAATTTTATGCAAGTAAAAAGGTAATTGCAGGTATTTTACAAGATGAGGAACATAGACTATGCTGTGGCTACAAAGGCAGCTTGACACTTAAGTGCAGACAGTGTCCATGGCTACAAAAGGGTTTATGCTTCAGTTTAAATATGTGAAAAGGACAGCGTCTTAATAGTATCTTGGCTTTATTACACCCACGGAGTCTTTTCCAATAAGTCAGAGACCTGAGAGGGATCCAATTTGATAGAGCTTGATAATGCAAATTAAACAAAATAGTGATGAGAACGGCACATACAAATATTAGCTAAATGTTGTTACTTGGCAAATTTTTCGTTATGCAAATCATGATGGAAATAGCAAGACAGCCCTTGCTTCTTCTAATGAAGCCACCTTGGAAGTAGCAGTAGAGCACTTGCTTTGATTACAAGTGTATTCATGGAGAAAGGATGGGCCAAAGAACTAAAAACATATTTACATTACAGCTTTGGCTGAGGTATTGTAACAACAGAAAATTGAGTTCACAAGGAGGTTCAAATTATCAGCTGATACATAATTTTATGCTCTATGGGCATTGTTATCTTACCTCTGTGTCATTAAGGAGTGAAACTCACTGTCTGATGTCTTGCATTTAGAAAATTCTACAGCCAATGTTTGTTTCATTCTCTGCTTGACCCATAAAATCAAGATGCCTTTCTGGAGCTGTTGTGTGCATATTATATGTTCCTGCTCTTTTATTCATTTTCTGGTAGGTGGTTGTAAGGTTTCCATACAGGAATAAACAGTTCACCAAAAGCTTCTTCAGGAGGGTGAGTCCTGATCAATGAAAAGAGCAGTAGTTGGCTTTTTTTTTTTTTTTTTTGAACAAACAAAAACTTACAGTAAGCTGTGTTTGTGAAACTGAATTCTCTGCTTATATATCTGAAAGTAGGGCTATGATAAAATATTTACAGGTATGACATGAGGAGTAGCTAATGAATGTCTCCGGTGTTTTCAACAAAGCAGTAGAGGATGTATGTAATGCATATGAAACATAAGTTTTCAGTAATCCTGGTAGTAAAGCACTTAGTATTTTGACTATATAATACCATTGCACTCAGTGAAGATATTTCTTTCTTTGAATATTTATTTGCCATAAATAACAATTTCAGAGAGGGGGAAAATCCTATCAAAACCTCATGCCATTCTAGATTTAAAAAGTGAAAAGCTGGCATTTCTTGTCCTAGCTGGTTACATTCAGGCAAAGGGAAGCAGGTGTGTTAGCTGTGAGATGGCGAGATGGCTTGAGAGTGAGCAGCAGTGGGCAACATGTGTAAGCCTGGGCAGATGGTGTTAGGACAAGGGGGAATGGTTTTAACTAAGGAGGGGAGATTTAGATTAGATATTAGGAAGAATTTTTTTTACTCAGAAGTTGGTGAGGTGCTGGCACAGGCTGCCCAGAGAAGCTGAGTACCCCATTCCTGGAGGTGCTCAAGGCCAGGTTGGATGGGGCCCTGCGCAGCCTGAGCTGGTGGGTGGCAACCAGCCCATGATAGGACAGCTGGAATTGGATGGGCTTTAAGGTCCCTTCCAACCGAAGCTTTTCTATAATTAAGCAACATCCTCAGCAGAAGCTGTGTGTTTGCTGAACAGCCATGGTACCTGGGAATGGCAGATCTACATGTCTACAGCCAACGGTCTGCGTGATTTTGTTTTTCAGTTTTTGTTTAGAGGGCAGTTTAAAAGCCAGGAAGTTTTACATTTTTCTCCCCTGTGATAAGTAGCTGTATCGCTTTGAATTGAATTTATAATTTAACTATAGAAAACGGCGATGGCTGCGAGACATCTGTCTCAAAGCTGAATGGTTCTGACACCTACAAATAACTTTTTGTCCAGCTGTCAGGGAGAGCGCTCTACGGAAGCAAATAAAGGATCAAAACATTCCCATCTCTGCGCAGAGAGACTGCTCTCTGCTGTAGGCTTAGTCTTTGTTTGGTTTTCATGTTTCCTGATACTAAATTAATGTTTTTGCTGCTTGGTGGCAGAGCCCAGAGGGAGACACAGGATTGAAGTCTTCAGAATACACAGTAATTCCTTCAGAGTATACAGTGATTTGCTTTTAAAGATCCATATAAAAAGTTATAAATTTTATTTTATTTTTGGTAATATTCCTGCAACTTCTTTAACTTTGGAAAGCGGAAAGCTGTGTGATAAATTCAGGCACATAATAAAACCTCGCTTCCTTACAGGAGTTGCACTAAAAATAATTCTGGACCTCACGGTGTTTATTGGCTGGTGACAGTGGTGGCATTTTCACTGGGAAAAAACAGGGCTGGTGAAGTCGGGGAACATTAGCACAGACTCCCATGGGGACCTTGGTAGGTGCCTTCATGTTTTTGTCAGCTTTTCTGGTGAAAACATGTATATTTTTGTGACTATACTGCTTTAAAGTACTTGGTAATTGGAAGATGCCCTAAAGATCCCCAGTGCCTGACTTCAGTGTGCATTCATTTCAGGACCCTCAGACAGCAGGTTCAGCTTGCCTCTGCTGGGAACTTTCATGTGTTCCAAATCCAGAAAATCCCAAATAAATTCTGATCAATGTGCCTGCTTCTATTAAAATGATGATAAATTGCGGTCCTACCTTTTGCTTCACTTCTTTTTGTGCTTTTTAAAAATTTCTCTGCTTTGCTTTAAATTCTTACCTGAGTGTTTACACCAGAGCCTAATTGCATCTTTGTGTGCTGCTCGTTTTCCAGCTGATGATCACAGAATCACAGAATGAATAAAAGAATGGCTTGGGTTTGAAGGGACCTTAAAGCCTACCCAGTTCCACCCCATGCTGTGGGCTGGTTGCCCCTCACCAGCTCAGGCTGCCCAGGGCCCCATCCAACCTGGCCTTGGGCACCTCCAGGAATGGGGTACTCACAGCTTCTCTGGGCAGCCTGCGCTGGTGCTTAACCACCATCTGAATAAAAAAATTCCTTCTAAAACCTAACCTAACCATCCTCTCTTTTAGATTAAAACCATTCACCCTTGTCCTGTCACTGTCAGAACACATGAAAAGTTAGTCTATCTCCTGTTTGTAAGCTTCCTCAGGTACTTGAAGGCTGCAGTGAGGTCTCCCCATAGCTTTCTCTTCTCCAGGCTGAACAAACACAGTTTCCTCAGCCTTTCTTCATAGGCTCCAGCCCTCTGATCATCTTTGTGGTCCTCCTATGGATGCTCTTCAACAGCTCCATGTCTTCCTACAGCTGGGATCCCAAGGCCTGTAGCACTGGTTTCATGGGAAGCCTGCCTGACGTCCCCATGCTCATAGATGCCAGGCAACGCCTCCTGCAAGTACAAGCATGAGTGATGATGGCTTGACCGAGGTGACTGATGGATCCAGGCTGGAGCCTGCAGCCAGGAGGTGCCTGGCTGGACCGGGGACCTTGTGTGGCTTGCGGGAGCGTCTACCATCTGTGGTAGATGTCAAGGAAATAGGATTCGAGCAGACACTGCTTTTGGTTTTAAATGGGAGAGAAACTTCATTGTGAAATTCCTGCCTTATCTGAGGAAATGCTGTGGAATTGGGCACACAGCAGGAGGACAGTGTGAGTGCCTTTCTGGGCTGTCTGCTGATCTCTTCCTGCGCCCAGCACAGTTTGCTGTACCTTCACGTTAAAGTTTTGAAACTCTGCTAGGATTTTAAATGAGCAGTGCATGGTGTGCGTGTGATATAGCTTCCTTTGTTTGCCTATTGCCATGTAGCCTGGCCAGCTCTATCAGAAACCCATCTGTGAAGCACGTTTTAATGGTTAGATCTAGCAGTGATTAGAATGCACCAATGCCCAGTGGGTATATGTGTCATTTTTTAACAGCTGCCGAGCCTTCTCCCTGCTGCTCCAATTAACACACTGGGCACACGCTTGCCACTGCGTGGGCTGTGTGTATGGGTTAAACCACTCTGCTGGTTGTTCTCCCGGTGCGTGTGATGCCAGGAATGGAGCCGTGCGTTTCCTGTCCGTAGAACAAATGAAATCAAACAGAGCCCTCAGCCCGTGCCTGCGTAAATGCGAGGACAGATTTAAGTGACAGAGGGAAACCTGCCTTGCCTGTGGATATGGTTCAGTCCGCCGACTCGCATCTCTCCCCGCCTCCCAGCCCCGCTTCAAATGATGGAGACGGAGGGCAGCGAGCTCCCGGTGCCGGCTCCTCCGCCTGGCAGGCAGCGCGCTCCAACTTTGCTCTGTTCAACAACTGCTCGCAACCCTCAGTTCTCCTTTCCCTTCACCATTTCCCCCTTTTATCTATTTTTATGTTGAGGTATTCCAGTCCGTAGATTTTATAAAGTCCACCCCTCGCCTTATTATTATTTTTTTTAAAGGAGGGGGAAACAATATGCTTTCCAGCCCTAGCTGAGATCAGGGTTTTTAATGGTACCAGATGGTGGAAGGTCGTGGCGTTCCTGCGGTGCTGGCTGCTGCCCTGTGCCCGGGCAACTCTGCGTGAGGTGGGGAGCTGCCGGCGGGCGCTGAGGCCATGGAGCGCTTCCTGGGCTTCGTCAAGCAGATACGGAGGTCGAGGAGGAGAAAAGGCAAAAAGTACCGCCCGGAGGAGGATTACCACGAGGGCTATGAGGATGTCTATTATTACGCCTCTGAACATTTTCGAAGTAAGTGTTTTGCGTAACCTCGCTTTCCTTTGGCTGTGATAAACGTTACGTTTGTAAGATTCTTTAAAAAAAAAAAAAAGGCAAACACCCTAAAGCCCAAACAGTATTCCCTACTTGGTAGAACCTGAGCCCTGTGCTAGTATGAAAGCTTCCGGCTATAGATTTGTCTGTCTGTGGCTGCTGATGACCAGTGTGGAACAGCTGAAGTGGCACAAAGCTCCCAAAGTGAGCAGGGTCCATCAGCCTGGTTAATATTTCAGGTACAGTTAATTGAGTCTGAGTGCCGGAGAGCCGGTGTAAAACACTTTGTTTTGAAAACTGATCTGCTGGTGGTCGCCCTTGTCAGATGCCTTTGTACTGTGGGTGTTTTCAAAGCAGTGTAGAGGCAGCAGTCTCTCATTGGTGAGTTCAAGTTGGTGATTAATGCATGCTGCCGAGCGAGAGTCAGCCCTCCAAGCCTGCAGAAAGTCGCTCCGTGGGCTCCTTTGTTGGGGAGCGCCCCTGGGGTCCTGTGGTGGCAGCGGTCACGTGGCTGCAGCAGCTCAACCCGAACCCAAATAAGTTCCGAAGTCCCCTTGCAAAACATGCTTCTGTTGGGTTTGTGCTCAGCACCTGGCGGGCTTCAGAGATCCCAGTAAAAGCTTTCTGTTCTGAGCAGCGGTCTGGGAGCTTTGGAGCGAAGCTGTCTATTTTTGAGCAGCTGAAGTTTGATGCACTTTTTCTTTTTCTTTTTTTTTCCAGAGTGGCTGTCACATCCTTTTTGTGCCATCCAGCTTCATTTCCATTTTGCTGAAATAAGAACCTTCCATTTGTTTTCAGACAAAATAGTGAATGTGGCTGTGCTTAACAGCAACAGAGTGCTCTATTCTCTGGAAAACATTGAAGCAAGAGGCTTTCGTCTTGGTCTTAAGTGCACCACGATTGCCTATCTCCAAAAGTAAACTAATGTAGAGTGATTGATTTTTTAACTGTATTCTCCCTTATACATTCTTTATCTTTTTTCCATTTCAAAGAAAATGTAGTATGCTGATAACCTTTATGCTGTTAGGACTGAGTTTTTATAAGAAAAACCTATTTTCAGGGGCACTGCAATCATAGCAGCTATCTATCATATTGGCATAAAATACACAAGGACTAAAAAAATTTAGTTAGCACTGAGAAATGTGAAAATAATACAAGCCTATGAAAGCAGATAACTTTTTTTGCTTTAATATGCAAATCAAAGGAATGTGTCAAAGCAGGCCGTCAAAGTATTTCCCTAGCTGATTGTTGCTGCTGAAGGCCTTTTAAATAAGAAAGCAAAATCCCTCCAAAAACTGTCACATGTCATAAGGATTTCTTGAATGTTGATTAATAAATTATTACTCTTGACTTAATGTAAGGAACTAAGACCACACCAAACGTCTAATAGGTTTTTCATTTTATTCTCCTTAGAAAATAAAAGGATCTAGCACCCCTCAGCCCATGGGAGTCGGAAGTGTTTTAGGCTGTATGAGTGCGTGTCAGGTTTTGAAGTGTTGTTTTTACTGGTGGTCATAGCACTTGCACTGAGCAGGCAACACAGTGCACGGCCCTGTAGAGTTGGGTACATGAGAAGTTGTAACTTCTCACAGTTACTAACGCAGTGCGTGTCGTGGGAGGTTCAAGCCGTGCTCATCAGGGAGCCAGTGCAGACAGCACAGCAAACACAATCTCTCCTCCTCCAAGGCTTCTTTTGTCCGCTCCTTCCGTGCGCTGCTTTGGTTGGGTAGGTGTGGCATCTGCTGAAACCCGTGTGTACATGCAAAAGGATGCTGCTGGTGCTACTGTGAATGCTCTCGTGAAATTGGATTTCATGTAATGGAGACAATGAAGTGTTTATATTGAATGTAATTATGGTCTGGTATTATCCTGTTTACAGTGCAAATTTAGAGAAATTGCAGAGCTTTTAATAGCCATTCCTTCTGCACTTCTATGCTTGAAGGATGCGTGCTTGAGAATAAGATTTTACTTATTGGTGTGATTCCCCGAATATCAGAGCTAATGAGATCAAAGACCTGTTGTCCATTCAACCGGACAGAGTAGGAGCTTGTTCAGGTTTTGTTCCCTCTCTCTGCATTGCCACCCATCCTTCCCAAAGGGTCGCCTTTTATGAGCTGTATGTATCCAATTAGCGAGTGCGTTTGGAGATTGTTTTAGCCAATTGCTCCATGGGCTTGCTGTTCCCACTTCCCCCCATACATAGTATTGCTTAGGGTGCTGTAGGGAGACAGAATTAAGGAAAAACTGAGGAAGTGCATCAGAATAGCCAAAAGATCAAACGGAAACAAAACGAAGTTATAAATAGAGTGGGCCTCTGGGAATCACAAGGAAAAGGTGACTTTAGTTTGTCCTCAGCCCAGTTGTGCCTGGGTTTTGTAGCTCCTCGTTAAGTACACTGCATGTAATTGTCTGAAGCTTTGCCATGGGGGACCAAATGAGCTGTAATATTGGGATGCAGGAGGAGGTGAGAAAGGTGCAGTAATACCCAAAGCTCCCTGAGCGTAAAAGAGACTCCGCTCTGACGTCTCTTTGCTTGGACATTTCATTCATGCAGGCTCAGTTCAGTGGATATCCTTGCTTGACACGCAACATCAGCTCTCTTATCTTTCCTGAGAGTCTCTTTCTGTGCTGTGTAGTGCGAGAACAGCTAAAATAATAATCTTCATACACAAACACGTATTGACATTAGTAGCACAGGCGTCATACTCATTTCAGCCAGGCTTCGCACTGTGAACATAATGGGCAATGAAATTTCTGCCCAAGCCGCTCAGACAAGTTGGTGCTTATTGCTTAAAGTGCTTTAAAAAGTATTTGTCTTGCGCAGCGTTGTGGCACTACCTCTCAACCTGCTCTTTTTAATGAGGCTTTGCGTGAACAAGGCCCTTGTTATGCCGTTACCAGGACTGACAGCGAATGGCAGGACTGTTGTGTGGCATGGCTGCCCGGCCCATTTCCAAAAATGACATATGTCCTTCCCCAGAAGTTGGGGTGCTTTGCCAGGGCCTTCGAGTTACAGCCTGGTCTTGAGCGGGGGGATGTATTTGAAGCCTGCCTGGCAACCTCTGACCAAAACAAACACAAGCCCCAGTCTGACTGCAGCCTCAGGTCTTCACATTTGAAAATGGTTGGATTGTGTACCAGTGGAATGGATACTGATTTTGGAGCTTGTAAATGATGCAAAACGTTGCCCAGGAGGTTCCAGGCTGCTTTACTTTGAACAGGTGCTGTGTCATTTATGTTACTTCAGGTTTGTCATCCATTTCTTCCTGAAAGACACTCCATTTTCATCTGATTCTCCTCTATTGGTCCTCCCAACATGATGTCAGCAGTATATTCCATTGGCATAAAGTGTTGGTGTTGGTGCCACAAAGATATGAAAAAATGATCTCAAAAATAAATGCATAAAGAATTCTACAAGTAAACTCCCACTAACCCAAAAGTTCTTTTTTTCTTTCTATCTTTCTCTTGTTTTTAAGCTCTGTCCCTCAAAATGTTCCATGTAGTCACTCACAGAGTTACACAAATAATTTTCTTCTATCCTTTGTCAAGGTCTCTTTCCCGTTGTTTGACAAGAGCACTGATATTTTAGACAAAAGTAGTTCGCCATAGGCTATCTTCAAAAAAGTCATGTAGTATTTTCTCTTTCACCTTTTTACTTTGAATTAATGGTTTTAATTTTTTTTCTTCAAAGTGTGTTTTGTAGTATACCAAGGTTAGGCCAATACAGCTGTTTCCTCAGATCAGATTTTCTCTTTTTACTTTCATCTAGTTATTTGAGACTGTATCTTATGTGACAGATTTTTAAAAAATCTTTTAAAATGTATTATTAGCATGTTGATGACTTGTATTATGTCATCCACAATTCTTGTGTGAGAATCATCATTTTCCTCACTTTTAGGACATTAATCTCTTCCAATTTGCCTCCAAAATACTTGTGATTTTTTTTTCTCCCTTTCAATTAATTGTCACAACTCTTTCCCTTGTCTGCCCTGGAACGTGAAAGGAAGATATTTGACTTCCTTCATGTCCAAACCTAGCAAAAAAGACAAAAAAGGAAAAACTGACTGTTTTATGTAACTCAGAATTTAAGATATCCTCTTTGTTGATTGAAATTGGGAATAAGATGGATATTTAATATATAATGCACTGCTTGGGATTATGTCAGCAGAAAAACTCTGCTTGCTCTGATTGTGCATTATTCTCCAACATGACTCAGTGTTATGGTGCAGAAACTCCCACAGCTGCCAAAATCTTCCTAACAAATGTCTTTGTATTTCATAACCGGAGTTGCTTTAAAACTGGGTTAAATACTGATAGAAGAGATCTACTACTGAAATAGCGCTAAGACAGAGCACTGAGGGAAGCAATATGCCTTGGCTTTTAGTGCTGTGGCAAGTATCAGCATCACTTTTATTTTCCAAATTGTCTCCATTTTGTAAATTGGCAGAAATTGTTCTTGTTTGCTCTCGTCTCATTGATTTGATTGGGGTTGTTAGAAGAGTTAATGGTTTTATGAGAAGTGTGGTGACAAGGGCACTGAATATCTCTAGCTCAGGTTGCATAGATGGTAATTGATCTGAAAGGGTGAGGAGAGCAGGATGACTTCTTTTCATTTCACAAACAGCTTTTCATCTCCCAGAAAATACGTGCTGCTAGTCTGCTGTGTGTTTGGATGTGTGTGTTGGGGCTGCTTCTCCTTCCTTCCCTCATCTTGTTATGTCAGAACAGTAAAATCTCTGCTTTCAGTGAAACTAAAGGTAATGGATTTGTTGCAGGCTACGAGAGCCTGAGCAGGGAATATGGCAGGCCTTGAAAGTACAATGAAAATAATCCTCTCAAAAATAGCTGAAATTCATTAAAGCTTCTTATTTCCTCTTGTTTAATGACTGTTTTAGGATTGTTGACCCCTGGATCTTGATGTTAATGGATCATAATTCATCAGTACTTGTCTGTTTTCCCTAAGTCACTTGAGGTCTGAGTAGCCCCAGTGCCACCAGTTTGGATGGGTTGGGAAGGGATGCCCATATCTGGAGAGACTTTGCCTGTGGTCCAGTTGTCAGCTTGCAAGCCAGGTATGGCGGTAAATGAGACAACTCCATTAGAAGTTGTCTAAGGACAAGACAGTATCAGCAGTCCCGTTCAGAGACCTGACAGTGAAACAATAATGGCAGCAAGTTATTAAGTTATCTTCATTCACCTGCGGGCTGAAACTTCCTGTGTGCAGGTGCCAGTTGTAACATTTTCCACTGGATAAAATTCAAACGTTCTTCAGATAAGCTCCTGTTTCTGCTGCTTTTTCATCTTCTTGCATGTTAGATTCTGTTGTTAAACAGGTGGTCATTGCACCAGGTGCAGTGCTGTATTTCATAACAGCTATGCTCTTGCAAAGGGCCACTTCTCAGTAACTGTGTGCGTGTTTTGCATGTGACCATTTCTAATTGCATTCTCGTTTGTCATGGTCATTAGTAAAATCATCATTACTAGAAAAACCCAAGAAATGAAGAATTATTTATTATTCTCACTTTATAGATAGGGAACTAATAGGAATGCATTGTTAGCAGCTCTTGAGCATCCTGTGAAATTACTTAGATCTTCCAAGCCCTTAAGAAATTTGCATAAATTAAACACTATTTTACTCATTTCCTGTTTTATATTAGTTAAATGAGCTTGTAGCTCTTGGGACGGGGCTTGTGATTGTAGACGCTTGTTTGGATAGTAGCTTTAGCTGCATTATATTGTTTACATAAACTGAAAGATAATTGAAGTGTTTTCCTCCATTGCACCAGCACCATCCCCAGCTTCAGGGTGTGTCTGGAAGGCATCATACCTCCGCTTCCCTGCAGCACCAGGGCAATGTGTTGGCTCCAGCCAGGCATGCTTGTGCACAAGCCCTGGTTCTGGTGAAATATTTTAGTATCTATGAAACAGACTACACACATTCTACATTTTTTTTTCCTAAAGCAGTGGTACAAGAGCCAATTTAAGTTTATTAGCAGTAGGATTGCTTTATAGAATAACCCTTTGTGGCTCTACTGCAGGTGGCCCTTAGGCTCTGGGGGCAGTGCAGGGCACAGACAGTAAATCTTTGAGTTACTTGAGGGAAACCAGCTTATTTCCTTCAAGTCACTGAAAAAAATGAGACATGAGTTATGTCATTCTTTGCAGGAAGTATAAACACTTCTCCCTGCTAGCAGCTACAAGTGTAGAATTTCTGTGCTACTTTACTTTCATTTGCTTTTGGGTCCCATTCTTCACCAACTCATTAAATATCTTTATTGTCCTTACTCAGGCAATGTATTCATTATGGGTCATCCTCCTCTTGCACTGGTGTCTGGTAGCTGTAATGGTGAGATTGCACCTCTCGTGGTTTGGAGAACTGAGTATTCTTTATTCTTCAGAATGTCTGGAATATCTGACATTTGGGTTCAAACAATGAAATGTTGAGAGACGTGGACAACATTTAGCTTCCAGAAATGATGAGTAAGTTCACGTGTTTAATAATGAATTCATCAATTTGCATTGTGAATATTTAGTGATAAGATTCTATTCCCTCTTGGATACTGTGAAATGAATGAGACATCGGGTTTTATGAACTGAGATTAAGGAGAAAGAGAAGTAACAGCAACTACTGAGTTGTCTGTTTTAATATTGGCCATCAGTTCCAACTGAGAACTTAATTTAATTAGTAGAACAAAGAGGAAAACAAGAATACAAGACCCTTGCTGATGAGCTTATAAACATTTATTGAGTTACGGCTGTTTTTTCAGCAGGGCACCCCAGCAGGTATAATTAATCATCAGAATGTATATAAACACCTGCTATTTGTATAAAGCAAATTTTGTAAATTTTGTGTGTACAGAAAATATCGGACAACTTTAAAAATGTTTCTCAGCAGAGAGGAGTGGGCCTGGGAGGAGCTCAGAGGTGCAGGCGCAGCATGGGGAGTGCTGGGTGCAGCATCCTGCGCCCGCTCTGCCCCCAGCTCCAGCTTTTTCCTTTCCTCTGCGTCCTTGACTCAGGAAGTCTTCTTGTGACGACCCACACATCTGGGCACTGCCACGTTTTCTCCTGAGGGTTTTCTCTTTTCCCTCTCAAACCAGATTATATGCAAACCAGTGTAAAAGACTGTTGCAGCTTTGACAATGTGTAAGTAGAATTTGAAGAGCGCTAGAGCAAAGGTTGCCTACAGGACGTTGATTTGACCTCGCTGTAATGGCTCTTCAGTTAAGGACAATCTGCTTGTTTCACTGCAGCTGTGGTGGACATCCTAGTGGCCTAAGCAGAGCCCAGGGCCTGGCTCCATCCCTCCTTCCCTTTGGGCCTGACTTAATAGCTTGAATTTGATGCACAAGTGGCTGTACCAGGGCAAGGGAAGCATGGTTTGTATATGTAAAAATTATATAAGCCTAACTAATCTGGAATTTCAGCCATAAGGCACCTCAGGCTGGAACTTTTAAATTACTGCATACCTTTGATGATAATCTCCCTGTGCTCTAGTTCTCCACCTGTGAAATGAGGTTAATGGCACTTCTCCTTTACTGGTACACCATGAAAGTAAATTAGTGTTTGCTAAGCCCTCAGATGCTGTAGTGATGAGCACCATAGAAAAGCTCAGGGAGACATTAATGTCTCTCCTCAGAGAAGGGCTTCAGTACTGTGTGGGAGCTAAGGTATGGAGTTCCAGTTAGAGCAATGGGGGGAAAACAAGGTCTTGAATAATTTTTCAGGTGAACTCATTTATTTGGGGCATTAAATGAGACAAAGTGAAAGAGTAGATCAGATGATTAATGGTTCTGTTGTGAGGCATGTGCAAAAGGAGGCCAAACAGGATCACTAGGAATTACTAAATCTGGCACTTGGATTTGTTTGCTTTTTTATTGTTTTGTGTGTGCATGCACGTAGTAGAGAAAATGGAGCAGTGATTTCTTGTTTTTGGAGTGGAAATTTCAGCAACAGGTTATGGGCATGACACAAATGAACCAAAGACTCCTTCGTTTTCTGAAGGTGAATGTACATGTTGGTGACTGGCCAGAGGATCTGACTGCACACAGCAGAGCTTTGGGGCATTTTTTAGTATGGTACCATGAGCAGTTGAGAACCAGGTTGATTTATCTGCTGCCCTAGGACACTCTGAACAGCTGTGAGAGGCAGCAGGGGAGAGCTGTGCATGAAAGGCAACCAAGAGCCAAGATAGAGGGGAGCTGCAGGGTGCAAGAGGAGGTACGAGATCCCCTGACTCTGCAGAGTGTGAGGACCTGGCTGCCCACCCTCCAGATGGAGCCCCTCAGTTCTGCCCAGTTTGTTTCTGTACTTGCTAATCCTGGTATAAAATAATCTCTCACATAAAGCGTGGGGACAACAGCTCCTCTGCATAGAGCTGGCATGCAGATAGGGCATCAGACACTGTATTTCAGGGGCCAAACTTCAGCTTTTAGATGTGATCCTGGTGCATGTAATACCCTTGTGTACATGCTTGGCTGTGGAATTGAGGAGGACAATGAAGATGGGAGGGAAGATATTTACTGGGACAGTGAGAAATCTCTTGGCAGATACTCAAAACCTAACTGGATAAGGCTGCAAGCGACCTGGTCTGCCTTTGAAATGAGATCCAGCTTCAAAGCTGGCCTTGCTCAGAGCAGGGATTTTGGGCCGGAGGACTTCCATAGAGTCCGCCCCACCTCAGTTATTCTGTGGTGTTGTAACAAGGAACTTTGGAGAAGAAAGCAGGACAGTAGAAGGCAGAAGGGAGAAGAAAAGTAAATATGGCAGTGGGGAAAATACTGTTTGAATTAATCCACAAAAAATAAAGTGAAACCAAAGGCAGACAGATGCTGTGTGGAGTATGAGCTCAGTGACTTGTGTTTTCAAATTTGTTAGCAAGTGGTGTGCCTTTGGGTCTGTTTAACAAGCTCAGTGGTTGCTCAGGTCTGTGCCATTTTGACACCAGATGGGGGGAAACTACTCACTTAACACAGTTGTTCTGTCAACGGATAGCAATGCTATTAAAAATAAATAAATGTTTACAATGTATTACAAATAAATACAGTGAACAATGAATAGTGCATTCACAAACTTGTATTTAAAGTGCACAGTGATATAAACTTCTTTTTTTTTTTTTTGCCTCTTTTTTCCTGCAGGTTAGCATAGGAGGTGATTTAAAGTCCTGGTGACCCAGCTAGCCATACTCTACATTTGTAGAAGCCCTGTAGGAACTGTGTGGTCAACACAATTCCTTTCACATATAGGTAATTACCCAAGCTGTGGACTGCAGAGCCAGCTGTGTTAGCGCTGAATGCTCAGCACCCAGAAGGGTGCCACGCTGTCTGATAGGGATGTCACATCTGACAAGCCTGTTTTAGGGAAAATGAGAAGATGCCTGTGAAGGAAAGTTGGGACAGAGCCTGGATCTCCAGCACAGCGCTTCCAGTAGAAGCAGCACTTAGGTCAGTTGTCAGTAAATCTAAATATGTCCAGTGGCATTTACAATTCAGAAAGCAAGAACACAAATTTTCTGTTGGGTAGTAGTGGGATTTCATGTGGCATGTCATTAAAATGTTACATTTCATTTTGTCACTAAAAGGAGAAAGGGGGTAAATTCTGAAACAGAGAAACCAAAGCTGGATGATTAAATCAAGAGGAATGCAGCGAGACCACAGAACCACTGGTCTCTCTGAAGTCTCTGGGAGAGACTTTCGTTGTCTGTGGAGTGCACCCACTGTACCTTGATCCATGTTTCACCTGAACTTCCCAGACTTTCAGAGAAGTTGCTCAGGAGCTCCCAGCACTTTTCCATCAGTTACCCTTCACTTGTTGCCACACCCTGCCTGGAAAAAAAACAAAGTCTTTTCCAGCTTAGGACATTAATGATATATTTTTTGTGGTATACTCTAAAGCATAACTTCAAAAACATAGCTATACTTAGATGTGTGGGTTTTTGGTAACACTCTTCTGCTCTCCCAGTCATCATGTACATCTTAGGTGCCTTGACCAGGCAGGGAGTAACTGGCACTGCACTGCAGGTAAGGGAGGAAATCGGGGAGGGTTTTTCTACTCAGAAGAGTACAGCCACCCATTTAATAAACTGCTGCTCCAACATGAAAGCTTTGGAAAGTACTGAACGCTACCATTTTGTACCCAACTCCTTGATTCCTCTGTTGCAGTTCATTGTTTGCATTTGCTTCTAGGGTGGGTAACTGAAAACAGTATCCCTTTCTAGTTTCTTTCTTGGACTTCTATAAGGAAACTGAATGGCTGTGAATTTTGCAGAACAGATGATGTCACACACAACGTTTCCAGAAGCTAATCAAAAATGTGCAAGGCTGTTCTAGTTGCAGCCCATGGCCTGCTGTGTCTTACAGGTAATTGGGCTTTTACTGCTATGTGTACTTTCACAGTAGATTATTTTCTTCATAATAGATAATGAATGATGAAATTATATATGAAATATATGAAATGATATACTGAAATAATGAAATGATAAATTTTATTAGCTGTTGGTTTAAGAGTCTTAAGAAGATGTAGTGCTGTTGTTCAGCACTACATTGTGGTTCAGAGGCTTGCATCAATGTGAGGAGAAAAGAAGGCAGAGGTAGTACACTGTTCCGTTGTGTGATGATAGCTTACATTTACTCTATGGGAAATGCTCAAACCCTGTATCTTTCCCACAATATTTCATTGGAAAGACAATATTTAAAAAATCTGTGAAAGTAATTGCTTAGAGTCACTTATTACAAAGCTTCAATATGTTGGTATTTTATGCCCTGGTAAATTGTCAGTGGATTTGCAGGTAAGGAAAATGTGGGTTTGGTGATTGGCCTTTCTTTAGTGATAAAATGAAGAATGTCTTATGTGATTCATTAGTGGATGACAAGCAGCAGTGGCTTTATGGCCTTAGATATGTGTAAACTACTGCTAACTGAAATGGAAACGTGTAAAAATAAGAAGAGATATTAAACCTGATTTAGAGCAACCTACAGAAGATAATCTAATCGCTTCTCTGTGAGCAGTTAAATTTGTTCCTATAAATGCTGTTCATCTTTTTTTGTTAGCAGTTGATATGTTTTAAACGCACAGCTATATTGAGGAAAGAATCTAAGGACCTGGCAGTGCTTAGGGATCTGTGATAGCTGAATGAATTTTCCTTTCTTCTGATTATTGTGGCAGTGATTGGAAATGATCAGTGCTTCACAGAACATGACTAGGTTGTTTGCCTGTGAGGCCCCTAGATTTAGCTTTGACATCCGGGAATTTGGAAAATTTGTCAACTTTTGAAGTCTAGACTAATGTAGTAACAAGGATTACAGTGTGGGGTTGAAGTTAGGCAGTAATATCAAAGTGAGAGGACTCACATTTTGGTATTACATTCCACCACACCTGAGATATCTTTTCTTGTATGGTTATTTTTTTATTTTTATTTTTTGCTTTGCTTTTCTAAAGTAGAAATGTTCTGAGTTTTCTGAATTACAACCCTTGAGCCCTTTCTGCATTCTGATACCCTTCAAAGTACTAGAAGTACGGTTACTGTGCAGGGTGCCCCATGGATGTGCAATTTAAGGAAGAATTTTCCCTGCATTTCTGTCAGAAAATAATTCAGCAGTCATATCACGAAGGAGAGGAAGGTAGTACACTCCATCTGTGATCACTTAAACACTGAGGCAGAAGGGGACATACATTTTCAGATTCTGACTAAAAATAATGGATACGTAGGTTTGTGCATGTCCTGTATTAATACCAAGTGGGACACTCTTGTCTGCAGCCTGCCGTATGTTTTTCCTTCTAAAAAGCACAAGTGTTGTTGCTGTATGCTGCTCTTTTTACTTACTTATCTTAACTGCAATTGGTGTGCTGCTCAGCAAAACAGAAAGAAGATGTGACAGGCAGCTGCGAGGGCTGCTGATGTGACAGAAAGTCTCCACTTTGCAATGTATATGGCCTGCCCTTAGGCTTGACCTGAGGCAGCTGGGGATGCCTTAACGTAGGGGCTAAGTGAAAAAGATGTAAATAGGAAGCTGTCCTGGGAGGAAGCCCGGGAAGTGAAATTCAAATAGCCTTTACATCTGCCAATTCAGCTGTTTTTATTCAGTGACTGTGGTCCTGGATTTGCATGTGATTTTTCCATACATTTTAGAATGCGTAGGGAGATTTGTTTATTTATTGATAACTGCTGTGTGGCAAACAGAGCTCTCTCAAAAGTATTCCTGCAGTGGTTGCACTTTTCTGGATGTTGGTGTTTATTTCATCGAGATTTGTGGAGTTGGCCATGCGTTTGCAAGGCTTTATATTGTCTTGGCATTGCCTTGCTGTAGGCCAGCTAAAGGCTTGGTCCTGCAAGCACAGGTTAGTTATGTTCATAAGGATCTGTAGCAGTGAACCCTGATGAAATCGACCGGTGTGGCTGGAATAAAACAATGATTCTAAGAGGTTTGTGGTTTCTCCCAGACATTTGTCATTTGTGTTGTGTTTCTGTATTCTGTTCCACTTTCTGGCAAAGATAAGAGGATGTTTTGACTGCAAGATCAACATCCTTGGGTTGTTTCCTCTAAGATAATTTGTAAGCATGCACTATTTTCTTTCTTTTTTTTGCATTTTGTTTCACAGGTGAGGTAGTTCAGACTTCAAAAACAAAGCCAGTTGATTAGTTCTGCGTTATTTCATTTCAGTGCATGATTTCAGCCTTGTTCATTAAAGCTGAAGTGGAAAACCTGGCTCTGAAGGACTTTTGTTGACAGGAACAACTAGCCTGGAGCACAGAATTCAATAATCATTGATTAATACAGTTTACTGCTGATTTCTTTTCTTTGGAAAAGGCAATTATTCTTGCCAATATCTTTTAAACATAAGCATTCTCTTAGAATTTGAATTTTTAACCTGTAATAATACTAACAGTGTTTTAAAGGAAAAAAAAAAGAGAGAGAGAAAATTGAGACTTATTTAACACCAACCCCATAATGTTATTCCACCAAAGTAAAAGGAGAAGTAGATAGATATATTGTAATAAATATTAAATGCATTAAATTGCCTGTCAAGTATATTGATTACTTTTTTCACTTGGAGGAAAATGGTTTTGGGTGGAGCTTTAGGGGAGACTGAGTGCTGCTTTGTACTGTATGGCATCCAGTTATTCTTAGTTAATGCAAGATTTCCTTTGCTTTTGGATGTCAATGGGGATACTGAATTTACAGTCTGGTCTTTGTTTTTGTGTGTATGTAGAAAATGCACACATGGGTACATGGTAGCTTGAGGTTACCAATAGCGTAAAAGACTGATAGTGGCAAAAGAAGCTGTATTTTTATTTTGATATTGATCTCTGTAAGAGCAGTTCTGTATTGTTTCCTCAGATGTGTGAAAAGAAAGACCAAAATATCATGCAATGAAGTGGACTTTTGAGATGCTGTCACTGTGGTGTAGTTCTGCAGCTTGGGGTTGCAATGCAGACGATGCAGAGCACTGGTCTCTTTGTCTGCAGACTGCAGTTATTCACAGACCTGAGTGACTGCTCTTGCTGTGGAAATGTACCAGGAGCGCTTGGGAGGTGGGTTTTGGCTTTCCTTTGGGCTCGTATAGTGAGCACAATTATTAGGATGACATTAAATGTTGAAATTTAGACTCAAATATGTGTGTGTGTATATATATATATATATGTATATGTGACTTGGAATCGTTGCCTTTGAGCAGAAACTTACTTTGAGAATAGAATGTACAAAATCCCCTTATGCAGCTCTCCAAGTGTAGATAAGCCTTATTTCCAAGCAGCGAGCCGATTTGAATTGTTGAGGGGAAAAAATGAGCAACTTCTCTAGTAGGCATAGCTCCTGTATCCTCAAGGGTTACGATCGCTTCAAACATCTTTGTGTTTATATCTGTAAATTATTTCCCCAACTCTGTACTTTTGCCATAGGGAACAAGAAAAGAAATGTTTAATCAACACGAAAGCCACGCTGCATGCTGGCCGTGTCTCCCTTGCAGGCCTGTCTGCCAGCAGGCTCCTTGCTCTTTGTCTTCAGGGAAGCATTTCCATGCCTCCAGTGATCTGATGGACAGTGCTTGCTATGTGGGGATGTCAGCAGTTTCTTTTACTGATATTTTCTAATAGCTGATAAAGAGTGAAGCAAATCATAGACTCATAGAATATCCTGAGTTGGGAAGGACTCACAAGGATCATTGACTCCAATTCCAGCTCCATACAAGACCACTCAAAATTCAAACCCTATGCCTGAGAGCTCCTTCAACTCCAGCAGCACTGCCCACTGCCCTGGGCAGCCTGTTCCATGCCCACCACCCTCTGGTGAAGAACCTTTCCTTAATCCCCAACCTGACCCTCCTCTAACACATCTCTGCACCGTTCCCTTGGGTCTTGTCACTGTCACCAAAGAGAAGAGATAAAAGACATCAGTGCCTGCCCCTCTGCTCACAAGTGCAGGAGAAAGGTGGCTTTGTTTTTTCACTTCATTTTTTAAACTACTTTATTTAGCTTTTTAGATTATTATTGTTATTATTTTTTACTTTCTTGACAGCCTACCTACTTATAATGGCAATTGGGAGCAGAGAGATCACATGATAAGATGACAGGAAAAGGGCAGTTTGTGCTGAGCAGGGCTGAGATCTCCATCACTTCTGCCCTCAGCTCCACTAGGGCTATCCCTAATTCCTTGGGGTTTCCACTGGGTTTTGGAGGAGACTTTTCCAGGATGCTTGCCCCATGCTCATTTCCGCTCATTAGCAGATTTAATTATTGTTTTCCTGGATGTGCCTTAGCACCACATCTGGCGTTGGGCCACATTCTCATTAGGTACATCAAATACAGACCCAGTGAACACAGAATACTTTGTGGTTTGTGTGTGTACTTTGGTTTATCTTGGCTTGCTGATTTTGACTTGGGAAGAGTTTTGTCTACATTAGATTTTATGAAGTATTAATTAATACAGAATGAGAATACTTCATTCCTAGTGAGGCTGTCTCTTCAGAAAGTCTCTTTGCTGCAGGGAAGTAATGACTCTTCCCTTTCTTCTTTCTCTTTCTGTCTAGAGGAAGCTGGGATGTAGATTAAGGCACAGAACCTCCATGCAAATGGATGCAAATAGACTGACTTCTTCCCCTTGGTGTATTGTTTTTTGTACAGAACAGTGTCTCGATCTCAAGATTATCAGTCTGCTCTGGGGAAAATGTTTGTGACTTTTGGATAACCCTTAACTCTAGAAGCCATTCAAATGATGCAGTTGTAGAGCTATTAAAACATTCCAGTCTCTTTATTACTTGTTTTTCGAGTATTCTAAGACTTTTAGCTGCCTAAAAATACTCTTAATGGTTTGGGGGGGGGGGGGGGGATTGGTTTTTTTTTTTTTTTTTTTGGTAGAAATCTTGTTTATAATGAACCAGTGTTCTAGAGAATGATAAAGGCTTGGTTTCACTTCCTTGCTTTATTTAATTGGAAACCACAATGCATAAAAATGTGGGGGAATGAGATTTGTTTCTACAAAAATTAAACTAACCAACCTACGTCTGTGCTTAGGGAAGATGGTTGAATAGTATGACATTACACCATAGTTTTTAGAGCACTGCTCTAGCAGACATAAGCAGTGCCTGGCAGAGGGACAGAGCTTCCTTTTTATACTTCATCTACATCACACCTTGATCCATTCAGGGCCTATGTTGGACTAAGATTTCCATCTGTTTTGTGTTTTTTTTTTCTTTTTTCTAGCTTTTCTTATTGCTTGAAGCTCAAGATCCAGCAGCTTTTATCCTGTTAGAGGTTTGACCTGTGGATATTGCTGAACATTTTGGTCATCTGCCAGTGTATGGTGTCCATCTGAAGGTGGCCTTGGAGGGCTTGGTGTGCGGGGGATGAAGGATGCAGTGCATTGGGTTATGCTGTAGCTGTGGCAGCTCAGTTGGCTGCAGGGACTGGGGATGTCCTGGTTCTTCTCCCACAGCAAGGGCAGATGGTTGTGTCCTGACCATCCTGGTCATAAAATGTTCTCAGCTGTGAATCTTTTCTTGTCTAATTAATACATATTTCTCTAAAATTCTTTTTTTTTTTTTTTTCTGAACAGAGTGGGGAAAAAAAACTGAACTAAGGGAAACAAAAATAACCAAGCCTTTGCAGTTATTATATTTTTACCTTGGATATATTCAGTGTTTTGATTCACTGCCTTTCCTGTGGCTGAACTGTACTGACTGATGGAGTAGCCTGAATAATTTATAATTGGCTGCATGTGTTTGTGCCTAAGCCGCAATTTTGTCAGTGGTTTTATATTTATATATTTAGCTGAATTGTCCTTTTGAGCGGTCTTGTAGTTTGTATTTTAACCACGAAAATATCTGTGCATACTGGGTGAAATTAGGTGTAAATTCAGTCATAGCACAAAACTAAGATGCTGTTTTTGAAAATTTTATGTCAGGCTACATAGGGAATACTAAGAATATGTAAATCTTTTGAACTGGGAATGACTTTTTAAGTTTTAGGGAAAACAGTTCAGGGGTAGGTAGATTAAGTGAAGTGTGTCTTAAATAATGCAATTGTTTACAGACAACTCGTGCCAACCATCAAGGGTAAAATTAATTTGCTAATGGGAAAATTGGACCCTTTGAAAAGCCATTTCAAGCACCAAGTATGTTTCAGAAATTTAATAATTAATCAAAGTGACTGCATTAAATGTCAGTGAATATGTCCATGCATTGCTATCGTACCTCTCTCTCAACATGAGTTTCCAGACTCTTAATGGTAACACAGGGAGATGTGTAATCTAATAGTAATGCTGGTGTACTGCAAGTTAAGATATCCACTTGAACGTTCTTGGTGCAAGTTCTTGGGCTCTAAGGAGTGCTTAAAACAGGTTAACCCATGCCCACATCTTCACTGGAGGTTGCTTTTTTTCTTGTCAGAGCTGAACTCAAATATACAGGGCCAAATCTTCTATCCTGCCATCACTCCCCCATTGCTCCACTGTGCTGCTGTAATGGAGCAGCGGTGTTGCGAGGAAGATGCCTTGGCTGCAGGGAGGTTGGCTGATAGAATGGCTTGGTGGTTTCTGTCTGCTAAAGAGGCATCTTGTATATTAGTTGCATGAGTAAACTATTCACGAGGTTGTCCCACTTATCCTTTTGCTGAACTGCAGGGCCACGTGTGCTGAGGAAAGGCACAAAAATGATGTGATATATTGCTTGTACACGTGTGCAAGCGTGCACTGATTGACTGGAACATCGGGCATAGTGGTGCAAGAAATTTCCAATGGCGGCATCTGATACAAAGATAATCTGAAATTGGAATTTATAGCCTGTCTTTCCATAACTAAAGTAATGGAAAAGAAGCAGATTTTTTGCGGTAGCAGAGGTCTCTCTGTAGTTGTGTCCTGTTAGTGGTAGTTCTGTGCTGCAGCAAACTGCTTGATGTGTGGGTGTACACACACGCGCGCACGCTTGAGATATTTTAAGAAAAGTCTTTTGGCCTTTTGGGAAGGAAAAAAATCACCCAGCTGCTGAAAATCCACTTACATGCAGACCAGTGTGCTGTACAGAGTGGCTTTGCAGGGCTCTCTAGAAAACAACATTAAATCCCAGAATGTTTGTTCCAGCTTCTTTGTAATACCCTGTTTTTTGAGAGCCACAATTATTTGATGCGTTATGATAAATCAGGCATTATTAGTGAACATTTCTGTGATGAAGCTGGCTTATAATCATATGGCAGAAGTGTGAGAAGGGGCACCAGGGCATGAGATTTAGCAGTGGACATCCCACAAGCCTCTGGCCCATCCTGGTGCTCTGGGGAAGATGCTCTGGGCAGCAGGGATATTTGTGTTGAGAGGATCTGTGTTGTAACAGGCAAAAGAACATGAACAACTCTCTCCATCAGGCGAGAGCGTTGCTTCTTTGGGGACTCCAGTCACTCAAGGTAAGCTGCCACGTCGTATTCGTCTGTTTCCCATAGCTTTTCATGTTAGAGGTGGCAGCCACACAACCTAAAAAGAAACCTGAAGTTCTAAGTGACGAAATTATCAAAAGTCCAGCATCAAAAGAGACAACAGCTTTTTTTTTTTTTTAATAAAATTATAAGGCAGTAGGATCTGTGGTGGCTGTGATTGTTTCCTGACCTCCTTTTTGAAGGTTTATGCTGCTTTAGAAACAATGCCTGTGAGTGGTTGTACATAGCCTTACACGAGTAGTGTTACTTCTTAAGAAGAAAATAGTAATTTGTGTAGACGTTGGCACAGTAGAACAGCCAACTCATGCAAGACATTATATAAATTACCAAAAGCAAGCCAACGAAAAACCTTGAAAAAAATGAACTTTTTTTTTTGCGTGAACATACTAATGGATTGGACTAAATGCATTGAAAGTTAGTTTTTTTATCTAAGTGACTACTAAAAGCAATCCTGCAAAATTCTTTGAGGCATAAACATTGATTAGACTTGGTGAAAGTAGTGCCAGAATAGGATGCCTTTGAAGTTGGTAAGAGTTATTACATTCATTTCTGAAAAGATCACAGTTAGTCAGAGATACAGCCAGTCAATGTGCAAAAGCAATGAAAGAGTTCCTTTGGCTGTACAGCTCCATGTCCTGCATTTCCCCATGAGTTTTGTTCATAAAGCTGGTTTTCCAGGGCTTCATGAAGTTGGTGATCAAGTCTAATACAAAGTCCAGCTTTTGTTGGTAAAGAGGATATCTTGCCAGATGGAGCAGGAGTTTTCAGGGTTTCTTGAACACTAATTTAAATGAAATTATTTTATAAGGAGTAAGAGCCAGGAGTTTGCTATGTATATATATTTCTCTAATTAAAAGCACTCTCTGGAGAGATTTATAAAAATATAAACAGTGTGGAGGGTGATTGTAATGGCAGTGGGCAAGAGTTAATAGGTTGTTCTATCTCTGAAACTGTGCTGTCACTTGAGGCTTTCAAAACGTTTTGTGACGGGGGAAATAGTTTTTTCTTTTGCTAAGAAATGTCTGAACTTTGGAGCAAAAGCAAAAAAAAAAGCATTAAATATTTCAGTGTTTCTGTTTAACAGAGCTAAAATGAAAATTGTAGTCTTTATTTTTTCCTTTTTAAAAAAAGTCTTACTCTGTTTGAATTTCCCATAATGCAAAGATGGTCAAAATCTTTTAATTTTGCTTTGCTGAAAACTGGGTTTAACACCATATGATTACACAAGATTTTATGAGTGATAAAAACAGGGACTCAAATATTGAAGATTGTTGTTCCCTTCTGTTTTTGCCCCTAATACTTTCTATGATTTTCTTTTACGGCCATTTAATTAGTTGTCCTGCCAACCCTTGCTGTAAAACTACGAGAGAATTAAAATCCTTCTAAAAATAGACCCAAAAGTGCCCGGAGTGTTAGAAGTCCTGGAATGGAATCTAGAAGTGGATTTAGATCACTGAACTATTGTATATTTGAATAGTTTAGATATATCTGGTGGAGGAAGCACGGCTCTCAGATGCTTGGAGGCAGCCAGACCCGAGCAGGCTCTCAGTGGCACGTGGGGCTTTGCCACCCGGTTTTGCTTTCCACCTACTCTAGCAGAGGCATTCAGTAGCTGACCAGAGCCTGGGGCTGTCTGCTCTCATTTGTGTCGCTGTTCTTTGAGTTCGCATTTAAATCTGACCCGTTCTTCTTCTTACTTTTTCCTCCTGGTGTGTGTATTAAACATATTTTATATATCTAGATATTACCTACACACACACATGAGAGCATAAATACATGAAAAGGCAATCTCTCTCTCTTTTCTCTCTGCTAAGAGGAGTAGTGAGAGCTGAAGCAGGGACGCTGCATGCACGGCCCCTGAGAAGCACGATGCTGCCTTGCACTGAAGCGTGAAGCAGCGGAAAGGCATCGCTCCAGACCTGGCTCCCTCGTGTGACGGTGGCTTTGCCCTGAGAACATGTCAGAGCGCCTTGAAAGACTTTTCTGTCAGGAAGTCCTCTGGGATTAATTTCATTTCCTCTGAGCCCTTTTCTTTGCAATCACCTTTGTCCCTGCTTCCCAAATGCCAGGTAGAGGTTGCCAGAAGTGTGTAAACTTCACAGTATTCACCTGCGGTCTAGAAGGAGCTTTTACCCCACGGCAAGTGGGAGCAGCCCCAGCTCCATGGGGACATGTTTTGCATTTGCTGTGAAGATTCCCCATCAGTTGTGTATGGCAGCGTAACACTGGGTTCCCACTGAGCAGTCAGATGTTTTATAGGTTGCGGAGAGCACAGTCTGCTTTGTAGAATCAATACATATTAAAGCACATATAACTTTTATTACTGAGAAGAGTTAGAAATATTAGTGCTGCACTTGTGTTACTTGCTTTAAAATGTAACTACAGAGAGTAGAGAATCGCACAGATAAATTCATATGCAGTTACAAGGGGCCCTACTTGTTGGTTTTGTTTACTTTTCTCTGCACTGTAGTCTTTGGGTACCACAGCTACCGAAGTGCCCATTACTGCATGCTTAGGAGAGCTGAATTCCCTCTTGAACATTCTTATTCTTCTCCTGTGACTTTTTGTTGCACTTGGCCTACTCCTCAGCGTTTTCCCCATCCGTATCTTTCTCCCTAACTTGCTAACCTGTGAAAAACAGCTAAATGACAACAACCACTCACTTTAAAGTGAGTCCATAGCTGGATATTGCAGAAGGTATGTCTCAGTCATCCATGTAGAAGAAAAAGTCCATCGTGAGTAGTGATCATTTTCTATTCCTCAAGATGTGTAGTCAGTTCTGCTGACATTGAAGATAGTAAAGCTGTTTATAAGGGGGAAAAGTGAGGAATGTATCAGCTGAATTCTTTCTAACTTTTATTTTCATGAAGTAATGCAAGCCAGCACTTTGACAGGATGGTGGGAGAAAAAAATCGCATAGCTGTGGACTCAAAAGAAATTTTGTCATTTTGAGTTGACTCTGAGAATCACAATAAATGGTGTTGTGAACTAGGCACAGACGTCAAAGGATTTCCCAGATATATTTTTGAAAGAAGCTATCCTGTATGCACCTCCTAGTGTGGCTTGTTGGCCTGGAAACAGGACTGCATGCTTTGCCCCGTTGAAGTTTGCTGAGTTTGTCAGAATAGGCAAACTTCTTAAATGGAGCTCTCATCTAGGCTGTTCAAATGACCTTCGTACTTTAGATGCTTGTAGGACTCAAGCTGTTTTCGTGCATTGAAAAGCACTTGGATTTCTCCTAGGCTAGCCAAATGATGGACTGTTCTGTGCCTGGAATTAGGAGATTGTGAAGCAGATGATCCCAAATGGGAGTCTGGTGTATGCTTTATTTCCAGGATGACATATGTGAGCCTGTGCTTACCGTATCATCTTCCTGTTTGAGGCTAAAAAATGCAGTGCAAGTTATAAGTCTGCTGCTATTGTCAAAAGAAACTCCTGCAGGTTTGCTGTCTCTGTGCATTAAATTTCAAGACAAAGCTGTTACAACCCAGTGGGATTTTGGCTTTTAAATGAATCCAGTAGAAAAAAATCCTCAAGGTATCCCCAGTAGAACTGTCTTAGTGAAATCCAAGAACAAATAAAGGTAACATTATATTTAAACTTCAGGAGATAGTTCATGTGATATGACACTTAAGGCTGTCTGTCAAAAACACCATAAAATTATTATTGTGACTGAGAGAGGAGGAAGTGTGGAAGCTTGCAAGTTTTTATCCAATTGTAGCGTGATGCTTTTAAGTTGAAATAATAATTTCCTCACGTGCTTGAAATCTTGCATACAAAGGTGGAGCATAGTGTGGACTTCTACTCTGATGTCCAACATATAAGATCTTCCTAGTCACTGGATGCAGGAGGGGAGACGTTCTAAAGCTGACTGGCAAATTACACTGAAATCCACGTGTTTATGAATATCAGAGCATCTCCTAAAATCATGAAAAGTTTATAGTGTTTTCTGTGCTGCATGACAGTTGAGAAATAACCGTGTTTTGAATATTTTTAATGAGGAAGGATCCAGACCTGTTTCTGAGTATCTCTGTCCAAATGACAAATGAGAAATGGGACTGTACAGGTGTGTCCTTTTGGACCATTCCGGTCAAAAGCTGCAGACTGAGAGAGGCCCTTGTCAGGGCTCTGCCAGGCACCGCGGTGGTAGCTCACTAACTCTTCACAAACATCATACCAGGAACATGGCTCCAAAATAAGTTAAGTTGGAGAAGCCAATATCAAAAAGGGAAATACCCACTAAAACAAAATATGATTTTGTATATAGAATGTCACCTGTAACATGCTGTTGCTCAGAGAGGGATGAAAACTGGGAACATCAGAATAGGCTGTATGTCTTATTTGTGATACAAATTAAAATCTGCCCTTCTGACATTGACAGAGGAGACATGACAATAATTGGAACATCTATTATCTCAGCTGCTCAAACTACTTGTCAGTTCCTAAAACGTTCTGTCCAGTTAGCACTTGCTTTTCTTTCAGAGAGGGAGGTCAAGCTACTCCTGTCTTTTGTTACGTTAGCCCAGTTCTCACTTGGTGCTCAAGCATCATTGCAGTCCATTAAAGGTATTAGCTATGACTCAGTGACTAACGCTAGAAGTATCTACCAGTGTCACAAGAATACTTGAAGATTGCTAATTTATTAAGTACTCCAGATGAAATGCATTAGGGATTAATTTATCACTGGATAAGTGATTATGCAGTTACAAATGGATACAGGTTGGGAAGGTGAGGAGAGGCTTTTGCTTTTCATTTGAGAAAGCAATGGGGGTGCATGGAGCTCTGCCTTTGGAGAGATGATCAGTCAGTTGAAAGCTTATGGGACAGAATTAGAACTCAGACCTATGTGGGTGATGTTATGGATGTCTGCTACACACTGCCTGGCCAAGAATTAGTACATGATGCCTTATTCAAGCAACTGGAAGAAGCCTCACATTTGTAGGCTATGGGCCTTAGGGAACTTTAGCAACTTTGATGTCTTCTGCAAAGGCAACACAGCAGTACACAAGCAATCCAGGAGGTTTCTGGACTGCACTGATGATAACTTCCTGGCTGAGGTGGTTGCTGAGATGACAAGGATGGGCTATTTCTTGGAACTCTTACTTACAAAGAAGAAAGAACTTGTCAGGGATGTGAAGGCAGTGACTATGATATGGCGGAGTTCAGGATTGTTCCTGCCTTCAGGAATTCCAGGCCATGGAGATCAGCGAGAAAGTCTGGAGCAAGGGAAGAGAAACTGTTCATGGAAGGGAATCAAATTAAGAAACATTTAAATGAATTGGTTGCACATGAGTCAGTGGGGATCTCACAGAGATGCTATTGAAGTATGGGCTAGGTAAAAGGCCTGCAATGTGGATTGAAAACTGGCTGGACCATCAAGCCCAAAGAGTTGTAGTTCTCAGTAGCAAGACCAGCTGGAGGTCAGCCATAAGTGATATACCCAAGGAATTTATATAGAAGCCAATACTGTTTAACATCTTTAATGATGGGTCAGAGCGCATGCTCAGTGAGTTTGCTGATGACAGAAGGCTGGGAGGAGTGGTGGGTATACCGTGTGGTTGTCTTTCATTCAGAGGGACCTTAGCAGGTTGGAGGAACTGGCAAAAAAAAGGAATCTCAAGAAGTTCAGCAAGGGGAGGGGCAAAGTCATGCGCCCGTAGAGAAATAATCACAGACACTAGCATGCAGTGAAGCTGGCTAGCTGGGTAGCTGCCTGGTAGAAAAGAGTCTGGGGGTCCTGCTGGGCACTGAGGTGAACATGAGCCACCAATGTGCCTTGTGGCAAAGAAAGCCGCCACTTCCTGGGCTGCAGTAGGAAGACTACTGCCCACAGTCTGAGAGAGGTGATCCTTCCCCTCTCCTCAGCACTGGTGAGATGCATCTGGAGTGCTGGCTCTGGTGCTGGGCTCCCCAGTATAAGGGAGACATGGACCTACTTAGGAGAGTGCAACAAAGGGCCACAAAAATGATTAAGGGTCTGGAGAATCTTGCCTATGAGGAGAGGCTGAGAGAGTTGGGACTGTTCAGCCTGGAGAAGAGAAATATCGGGGGATATTACTAATGCATGTAAATACCTGATGAGAGGGAAATAAAGAAGTTGGAGCCAGGCTCTTCTCAGTGATGCCCAGTAACCAAGGGCAGTGGGAATGGAAGAAAATAAGAAAACTCCACTTAAAAGAAAGAAAAATGTCTCTCAAGTATGCAGTGAGAGATTGCCACAATAAAATATTAAAAGATACACAGTAAGTAGACACCTTAATGGCATTGCTATGTACAATTGTGCCTGTAACAATTTATAGAGTGCTTTGTCAAGGACAAGGAAGTTATTAATCATTGTAAGTAGGAAATTGATCTTGGTTTTATAAACTCAACTGAAAAGAAATGCTCAGCAGAAAATGGGTTGACTTTTTTTTCCTTCCATTTTGCTGTTGTGCCAACTTCTACTGTCATGATTTTAGCAGTGTTTGTCAAAAAAAAGAAAGGAATGATCACATTCTTAGTACTGTCTGGAAGAATATAAAATTCAGCAATCTTATGACTGAAGTAAATGAAGGCATCCTGTGACTGTGTGTGTTGCTAGCAGAAAGAGTACTGAAATCTGACCCAAACTGTCATTTTTCAGTTGGCTGTTATAAATTACATACATGTACTTAGTTGCTACTCTAATTATGATTTAATTTTTATTTGCGCTGATTATTTTTGTTTAACATAAGGTTTTCTTTTGAATAGTATATATGTAGTTCAAAATTATGATTGTGTCATAATATAGATAGGAAGGTTGTAAACTTTGTGACAGAGGAAATAATTCTCAAGTCTTGTGCAATAAAATGTGTAGAAGAAAGATTAATGGAACTCCATCCCTACAGACTACAAAAATGATTGTAGCAATTTCTAAGCAAAGATGTGGAGGAGAAGGCAATTCTTTAGAATTCTTTAGTCCAGGTCATAAAGTGGTCTGTCTTTTTCTGGTGTCCTGACTGCTTAACAGAAACTCTTTTCTACAGTGTCCCTTCAGTAATAAAATCTTGTCTCTTCTAGATGACAGATTGGAGGCAGATGATAAACTCCTGCGTGAAGTATAACATCAGAAAATGTTAACATTGCTTGATGGTTTATTTTTCTGCATCGTGTTAGGTCTTGTCTTTATCATGTTAGATTTTTGATCATATTCCTTTGGTAAATAGCTTATTGTGGAAGCTATCTGGTACTTTTCTTCATTTTGATATCTCAAGATACCAAATAAAAATGATAAAAAGAAATTATTTGTTCAAAAAATGCGTGATTGTAGTATTATATTAGTGTAGTCTTTAGAAGACAGAATCAGAAGAACACAACCAAAACAGGAGTTCACATGCCAAGCTCTTCTTGCCTGAGGTCAGGAGGGTATGACTTACATCTCGTCGTTGAATGTGACTTGCCTGCATTTGAATCCCAGTACAACAGCAGCGGTTAGAATATCCATAAATGCAAACCTTAAGAGACAGACTTGAAAAATGCGCAGCCTTGTGCCGGTAAATGCTTCAGAAAATGGAAACTGAGCATCTATTGTAACTTATAACTGGTTGCTGTTGTATGAATTGGAAAAGCAGAAAAGCCATTTTCTGTTACCAGCCGCCATTGCGCGTCTGAGCCTTCATCTTGGCACAATGAGTAGTTAGAGCTCTAAGTAGCAAGCTACCCATCAGAGCCAGCGTTTGTCTTGTTAGGGAATGTAAGCGCCTGCTGTACTACTTTATAATTTATGTCACATGAATAGAAAAGGAAGACTTAGCAAGTTTTAGGGAAAATGGAAAACAAACCCTTTGGTAATCTGAGAGAATAATGTGTGCTTAGCAGATGGCGATGTCGTTTTTGATTTGTATGTAATTATTATTCAGTTTTAGGTGGTGCTTATGTTCCTTGCTCCTGATGAGAAGATTCATTTGTACGCATCATTATTATCTCTTTTGACATGTGCGTTAGTGACATTAATCTGTGTTTTATTTTCTGCAGCAGTAATAATGGGGTTGTCTTTCCCTAGCTTTATTATGTTGTCGTGCTTTCTGAAGTTGTCCTCATAACACAAAGGAAAAGTATAGCATGGGGATCCATTGTGAGCAGAGTGCCATTTAGCGTGTGGCGAGGCAGCCAGCCACGTCTTCCCTGCCTCTTCCTTGCCAAATCACCGTGTGCTTTCCTTACTGGTAGGCAGGCAGGCGGGCAGATGCTTCTTTTTCAAGTAGCGTGATTGAAAAAGTAGTTTATTAAACCTATCTGGAAAGAGTGCAGTAATAGAAGCTTTATGCTTTTGATAGGAACATTTAAATCATCTTCGCAGTTTATCCCAGAAATGCAAAAGATTGTTTGGGGGTAGTTAAAGATTTATTCACTTGAAGCTGAGCTAAAATAGCTTCATTACTTTCAGAATATGAGCTGATAAAATGACTCACTCAGCTGAAATCGTCCAAATGGTGTTTTTCAGGAGTCTTGCGATACTGTTTGCCTTATTACAAGACACTAATTGGTCATGCCAGACTGCTGAGGAAACTTGGGGTACGCTGCGCGTGTGACATGCTAGCACAGTGTGTATGTGTTTTCCTCTGTTGTCATCTGGGTTACCTGTTTTTTTCCTCCATGTCGTATATTTGGTGCATTGAGAGCATTCCTCTGTCTCCAGTCAGATGCTATTTGGGGAATTTCTATGAATAAATAATATTTAAACCCACTCATCTGATTGAAGTACTAATATAGCAAAACGCACAAGGTGGAACATAAATGGATGATGGAGATTTCACCTACAGTGTTTCTACTTCTCTGCTCATGTTCTTTATCATCCTGTTTTGATTAAATATTTTGAGGCAGACACTACAATACATCCGCTGTAGCCCTATAAAATAAATGTTTCAATATTAAAACCTGAAAGATTAATTATTTTCTCTTTATTTCTCCCCTGTTTAGTATCCTTCCTTTTCCCCTAGTCTCTTTTTGCCTCCTTTGTAGTCCTTGGAATTTATTCTCCATCACATGCAACCTCCATCCGTCTTTACTTATGACTGAAGTTGAGTCATGGAGCCTGGGAGAAAATAAGGACTTCTCCCTTTCATTGGGATGTAGCTGGAAACATTGCCCATTGTTTTCTGGAACTTTAAAAAATGGAGGCTTGGAGGTTGTGACTCTTAACTGTCACTGAGTGCTGAAGTGTTTCCATTGGTGTTGATAGCTATTCTGTATGGGATGTAGCTCGTGCGTGGTCTCAGACCATATTTTTCTTTTCGAGAAAAAGCCATAGAGTAGTACCTCTCCCTCTGCTCATTAATATTTTCGCATGAGCTGGCAATGAGATTTCACAGTTACAATGTGATGTGCCATATATTCTTTTTTCAGTGAAGAAACTGAGGGCAAACCTCCTCCAAACTATAAATAATGTGTAAGTTTTCCCAGACTTCAAGTGGCTCCTGAAAATACAATCCTGTATGCTTTTTCTTGTGATTTGGTGTTTGCTTATTCTCTTGTAAGGTTCCCCAAATCCTCCAGGCATGGCTGTTGTGAAAGTTAAAGCTTAATCTCATTCTCCTTCATTTTTTGCAGCATTGAGTGCAAATTTGAGAAAACAGTTTAGAGTGTTTTTTCTCTTTTTTTTTTTCTTTTCTCCGGCTGAACAAAGGCCTTTTATTTTGCAGGCATTTAATCTGCAAACAAATAAGTCTAATTACTTGTTCACCCATGTGTTAAACTATGTGGTACTCTTTAATGTGTCTGCAGTTCTGAATTCACATGGCTGTTTTAAAATTGTGATAAACACCTATTTGTATTGCGACTGCTTAAGAGCAGGATTATATCCATTTATGACAAAACCCTATTGACTTCAGTATTGTCACCCCAGGAGCAGTAACTCCTTCTGTTATTGCATAATCTCAATTACTGGAGTCTTTGCTTGACAACATTTATTACAGTCATTACTACCTTTACTTACCTTTTATCACTAATGTTTTGCTTTACTGGAATGGTAATTGGATTTCTTGGAGGCATAAACAGTTCATGTTTAATGGAATAACAGTAGTTTCTAAAAAAAAAAAAAGAAAGAAATTGCTCTATAACTTTTGAGTATGTGGGAGTATACTATTGCCACTGTATAGAATGGATTTATCAAAACCATCCCATGTAAAAGGCTCTTGACAACCAACTGCAAACAAGAGCAGTACGGCTTTGTGCTGGAGGGAGAATTATGTCTATCCTACCTATATGAAGAAAATATTTTCATGTCTTTTTGACAGACATCTGGTGCTTGGTGTTTTGTATCTAGAAAACTGTTTGAAGCAATTGCCTGAAAGATCATCGTGCATGTTTTCTTTATTATCAGGCCACATAACAACATGCTTGAATAACCAGCAGAATCATTCATCTGTCTTTTTTTCAGTCTTTTGGAAGGAAAAATGCAGCTGTTATCGAAGATCACAGCAGACCATAATTATTTGCTATCATTCTTAATGTGTACAAACAGTCAGGTACTGAAAGCGTTATCACAAGTAAGAGATCATACTGAGGGTTCTTCCTCCTGAGAAGTAGAAATGTGTGCCAGTATGTTGTCATATGAATGCAAATACAATATGCATTACACAAAAACAATTATTTTGAGTAACAAATACAAGAAAAAACCCAGGTAAAACAGAAGTCAAAGAAAGCTCCTCTTTTGCAAAAGAAGGAAACGCATGTGAGTTCATCAAGGAAAGGTCGGTGCAACCGGTGCAGTGCTTGGAGAGCTCTGGGTGCCCATGGGGATGCACAGCTTGATGGGTGTGCACCCCTGCAGGATGACTGCACAGTGTAGTGCTCTAGATGGGCTCAACCCATCACCTTACACTGTGTGTTAATAGACAAGCATTTGTGTGAGAAAGCCTGGTCAGAAATACAGACAGACATTATTGTCTTTACTGTTCCTTCTATGTGTTAGAGGAGAATGTAGGTCCCAACAAACAAGGGAAGAGCTCCACAGCATTAAGCTCTGTGTATGTAATTAAAAGACAAGAGATCCTTGATATAGTTTGTGGCACAGAGAGGAGAAAAAACAAAAGGGGAGAAGGATAACAAAGAAGCACTGACGGAGCTGTAAAGTTTTCGCTGTAGTTTTGGTGCAATTAATGGGCGGCTGCTCTTGTGGTGAAGGATGTAGTTCAGACCGTGATTGCACACTTTCATGATGATATTGAGTTCTGCAAATGTTGCAGAACTGCTGCTGGAGGCTATCTGTGAATTTAACTGCCATTAATTATAATTGTACCAACAGTCAAACTTTATCTAATCTTTTCATTTTTGTAGCAAAACTACTGAGAAAATTCTGGTACAGCCACGTAGGTAGCCTGAGATGTCCATCACTAAAGCCTTTGGTGGAGGACAGAAGTCTAACTGATACCATTTATAAACGAACTCTTCCTAACAATAATAGGAAATATGTGGGTTGTTTTTTTTTTTGATAAATATTTTCTCCTAATGCATCAGCACTATTACTGCTGTAAAATCTGTGGCCCAGCCTACCCCAAATGTCACGAGAACCTGCTCTAACTGAAGATTCTCAATGTCTTTGAAATCCAGGGCGCTTAGACTTTGGCAGCTAGATCTAACACCCAATTCTAGTAACCCTGAACTAAAACTGACAATTCAGATAGTCTTTCTTCATTGAAATCCTTGTCCTTGTTTTAATTTCTTTCCAGTAAATACTTTTGAATAATAACAACATTTTAATGGGAACTGGTAATAAAATGAAACCTCTCCTTGGCACGACGTTCCCCTGTGCCCTATTTTTCCCATTGTCTAAAATGGATAGGCTTCCTCTCCTCCTGTGCCCTTGCTGAGTAAGCCGTTGGCTCTGGTGCACTTCTTATGGATTGCTTCTGCTGAAGGGCACGGAAAAGGCACGCTGTTCCCCTGCTGTCTCCTGGGAGAGAGTAAAGGGGCTGCTGTTGATAAGATGAACTACTTTTATGTGATTAGCAATTCCTTTTTATGAACTCATCTTCAGATTCAGGTTGGATATTAGGAAAAATTCCTTCTCAGAAAGAGTGGTGAGGCTTGGCACAGGCTGCCCAGGGAGGTGGTGGAGTCACCATCCCTGGAGGTGATCAAGAACCGTGGAGATGTGGCACCGAGTGACATGGTTAGTGGGGATGGGTTGGCGGTTGGACTGGATGATCTTAGTGGTCTTTTCCAGCCTTAATGATTCTATGATTCTGTTCAGTTGTGCAAACCACAGATAGCAAGTCAGTCTGTACTGAATCTAGTTCACAAGACTGTATCAAGCCCCACCGATACGGTGTTTGGTTAATGTGAGCAGTGTCATGGGTGATGATCCCATGGGCTCAGAAAGGTTTCCGTATTGCCCACATTCCCTGATAGGCTTCTTGTTAGAGGGTACAGGTTGAGTAGGAAGAATGAGTAGGAGCAAGATAAGGGCTGGCTGTAGCGGAAGCACCAAGATGTGTTTGTTGCCTTTAATACTATCTTCAGACTTTTGGTAGATATTTGTAATGCACAAATATCCTTCTGCACTATCAATTTTCAGAACAAAATTCACTAGTGACGATATGGGGAGTAGTAGTTAAAAAGAAAGATGTTAATTGAGAAACATATTGAATATGGAAAGCCTTCATTTTGACTAACCAGTCTTCTGGCTTAGAAGAGCCATCGTAGAGCTCTGCTGTGCATAAAGCAAAGTTAACATGACTTTAAATGCAAAGCTTATTTTCCTGTAGCAGTTGCAAAAAGCTCACAGCGATAAGGCATTTCATTTTTGTTTGTTGTTATTCAGCACAGTAGAAAGTCATTTAATCTAAGCAATTGAAAACCATTTTAGGTTTAGCAGCATGTTTAGACAAATGATGAAGTTTTTAAAGACCTCATTTTACTGGAGAATAACCATCTATAACAATTAAAGATATTTTCAAAAGCTTTCAGAGAAACACCACAGAAATTTAGCTTACAAAATTGATAGTAAGTTGGGATTTTTGGTTATGTACGGTTTTCAACTAAAAGTCTGTCTCACTGAAACTTCAAAAATACGATGAAGATCAGATAATACTGAAGAAGTTGGCAGGGTTTTTTTCTCTTGTTATTCTTCCCTTTCTATGCTGTCATGCCATATACGAGTTATGCTTGATTTTCCCTATTCTTTGTTTTCCCTACTCACTTATGTATAGATATAGCAGTTCATTTGATTTTCATTTTGAGTATCTCATAACTCTTAATATAGTGTTCACATTATTTGTTTCTCTGAGAGAAAAAATAAATATATAACGTGCTTCATTGAGTTATGTAGGCTCCCAATTCAGACATGAAATAAATGCATTTCTTTCCATCATCACGAGCATTGTGCTTGTCGGTCAGTGTTGTGCTTTGCTTCATAGTGTTTGTTTGTTTGTTTTTTTTACTGCTTGATATTTCATTATGCTATTATGTATTTTCCATTATTTCTTTTTGCTGTTGTGTTAATTAACTATTTGCATGCAAGTGCTTTTATATTTTCATGAGTTTGCTCCATTTTTGGGCCACCCCACAGCCATTAGCTTGGCCAGCCCAGTTCATAGATGATGTTGTCATGAGGCATTGGTGTGTTCAGATAACAGTTTGTGTCTGAATCTTCTCTGACAAGCAAAAATATGTGGAAACTTCCGTATTTTAGAAAATAACTTAAAAGTAGCACATTTCATCTAACGCATTCAGTTTTCACCATGCCTTCTACAGTTTCTCTATGACTCCTCAGACCTGCAGATAACAGAAACTTTCCTAGATCTCTCCTTTAGCATTGCTCACGCTTGCTAATTTAAAAGGTTCTGTTACACTGCTTTTATTCATAGCAATTAATAATCATTACCGGGCCAAAAGCTGCTAAACATTTTGTGACGACTATTTTCTCTTTATAGCGGGTGAATCCTTTCCCTGTTTCAGTCAGCTCCAAGTTTTCATCTTCTTTCATTTTTTTCTTTCCTCCCCTTCTTCTGTGGTTTATTTAGTCTGAACAGCTACCGCTTATACCACTGTGAGTGGCATAATATAGACTGTGTGTTTGTAATGTACTTGCTTTATTTAGAAGTCATCCTGTTTTCCATATACACAGGTCACCCTGATGAAATGACTAAATTAATTTTTTTAAACATCCTGCCAGTCAACTCAAAATATTAGCACATTACTGGTTTTTAATTCAGTGTCATTGCAGTAAAACTAACTACATGTATTATGGTTGTCAACACTCTTTACAATTTAGTGTTATCTTAAGAGTCATTGCTGGAGATCTACATCTCCATGTTTTATTTTACTGTGGATTAAGTGAGTTCCTTGGTGTGCTTATCTTTAAAGCGAAGCAATGGTTGAGGTTTTTATCTCGTCTTTTTGTAGAAGTGAGCTGCTTTGTTTTTATATTTTAACTATAGAAGAAACCACCTTATAAATAGCCAAAGAGAGAGAGGAAAAAAAGAAGCCATTTATAAAACGCATATCTAAAGGAAATGGGTATTTGGTAACGTAGTTATGCTCAGTTACAGAATTATGAAAACATAAAATGCCTTTTAAAAAAAGATTTGCTGTTGGATACAATATGCAATTAAACACTTCAGAAAATATGAGAAGACAGCAGTGAGTACGCTGCTACAGTTTTGTAGAAGGATGGGGAAGTTTGCAGATAGAAACTTATTTCATACTTCAAAACCCTACAGTTGTTTTTCAATGGTATTTACTAGCTGATTGGTCTACTTCTTAACTTACTGACTAGGTCTTGTTAGAAAAAAGTAGAAACATGATTTAAAGCCTTGCTTTACTTTAGTTCTACAAGGTGATTCTCCTGGTGTGGTGGTTCAGAGGTTGGTGAGCTTTCCAGAGTGCTTGGGCTGTGGATGAGCTAGGCCCAGCATTGCCTGGTGGCTTCTTTGCTCTTCCTGCCCATCCCTGAGTTGTACATTTGCTGCCTCCCACCTTGCATTACCAAGTGGGCTTGTTGGGACTTACACACACTCTCTGTATTTTTAGCATAATAGGTTCTGAAGCATAATTTGGCTTCTTAAGTGCTATGGTTAGCAATAATTAATGATTTTAAATGGTAGCGTTGTTTCATCAGGTGTACTCAGCCTTCAGGTGTGGCTTCCCAGAACTGACCTTCCTATGAATCCCAGCTCTCTCTCTGAGAAGTGACTTGGCAGCGCTCAGAGTGCCCTCTGGGGCTGCATGAATCTGACCAGGCTCTCACCACCAGGACTGCCCACTTTGTTTTATGAGGACATGCTGGGACAACAGGCAAAGAACCCACCAGAAATGCAGTTGTCACGAGTGGGCTGATGCAATTTTTTTCTAGCAGAATATATCATTATATCTTGTAGCTATCCTGAAGTGATGTGCTAGGGGTCACGCAGCTGTGGGTGCAGGAATAGAGCTCTATCAGCTGGAGAATCTTACTCATTTGCCTTTAATGTACAGAAATGAGAGGAAATTCAAATAGACTTCAGGAACTGGAGGAAGTGGCACAAACCAAATTTAGGCTGAGAGAAGAATACCAGAAATGAAGTCAAAGATGCATTAGAGAGAGAACAGGATGGGGCAAGCACCATGGAGTCAGAGCTGGCCCCAAATGTCTGGGCATAGAGACCACAATAGCTGGAGCAGCCAGTGGCATCTGTACCGTGCCTCAGGAGCTCCACATTTTTTATATGGAGGGCAGTGCATTAGTAAAACCCTTGTAAATGAAGAATAAGTGTACATTTTATTTATGCTGTGAACAGGAATCCTTCATTTCAGATGGCAATGTACGATCTCCAGAGTCATCTGAAAGCTGCTGGGCCGCAGATTCAGAGCTGAATGAGAACAATAAATACAGATTGTCTCGGAAGTGAAAGTGTATCCACAGTTCCCATATTTCAGCAAATGTATGAAATACTGTCTTTTCCAAGGTCTCACAGTGTAGGATAAGTTTTTGTTTATGATGTGCGGCGATAGTTTCAATCCAGATGATACCGGGTTGGCTCACAGCGTGTATCCACCACATTTTCAAGGAAGTAAACAGGCCATACTTGCAGCATCAGCAGTATGAAAACAGTCGAGATGTTTTGGGATGTTAATGCCAAGAATTGCATTTTCTTGCCTAGGACACGGTGTGAGATGGGATGATTTGGGAGAAAGGGTGAGAAAAGAGAGAGGTGAATATGATGAAGAGAATTGGAAAGACAGAATCTGAGAAACGCTTGCTCAATTTGCAAAGGAAAGGATATGATGAAAAGAAAGGAAGCACAGTACAGGAGATGAAAGTAATGAAAGAAACGTACTAAGCTATGTTACAAAAAAAAAACCAACATGAAATTAGTTGCTGTTGTGTGTAAGTTTAGTGCACTTTGGTTATATATAAGACGTGGAAGAAAAAGAATACATACCTGGAGTTTTTAGTTTTATTTTTTTTATTACTACTCTTTTATTCAAACAGATAAATGAAGTTATTGACAAAAATAAAAAGATTCTTTCAGGCTGAGACTTGTGTGCCAGCTTTCACCACAAACATATTTTTAGAGTTGGGTTATATAGGGAGATAAAAATGAAAATGCTGATGCGACCTTAAGTGTGGTAATAAGAATATGCCTCAAAGATAAAAGAGGTTTTATTGCACTCCGTCTTAGGATCTTAATATGCGTCATGCTTGCTCGTTGAACAATAATTTCTCATTCATATCAGTTCTTTTCTTCCCTCTCTTCCTGTTTTGGCCCTCCCAGTCTGAGAGGACTTAACCAGCGCTGCAGGCTTCTCTTTCATAAGAGTGTCCTCCAGCGCACTTACTGGAATGGTGAAAGCGCCGCAGTTCCCAGGCTAATTGCTCTTGAGCTGGCATATAGGTCATCACCTAATCATTCTCTTTGTCTTCTTTCCAAAGAGATGAAAAATGTACATTGCTGCACTGGGGCTTTCAAATGTCTGCAGAAGGTTTGTCACAAGTCAGTGTTGGCTTTCTGCACCTGCAGTGTGGCTTTTTGCTCCTTGCCAGGCATAAAGAGCAGGTGGTCCCTCTTAGAGGAATATTTTACGCAAGCGAAGCTTTTACGTGATTAGCTTTGCTCCTGCCTCATAAATCCCAGTGCAGGCACTAGACAGCTCCTCTGACCCACTCAGCTGGGAAGTATCCTCAGAAGCACGCAGTGGTAAAGTAGCCCCCTACAGCTGCTAGGAGTTAAAGTCTTTGCTTTGCTCAAACAAGAAAGAGATTTGTTGGGAACTAGAGCTTGGCTGAATCAGGGCATATATGATTGAATATACACATTTTCTTTTATGTCAACCTCTTTTTCTTTTTTTTTAGCTTGAGAGGGAAACTGAATGCATTCACCCTCATTCAGCAGTCTGAGTGTTTGTGTGGCGCGTGCACTTGAATGAACGAACTGAAACAATATAGAATTTCCTATTTTCAGTGGCTTTTAAGAAAACCACTGGCCGCTGATGTTAGACTAATACTAGAAGGCACTCTGAGAATTAGGTTTTCTTCACCATTCTTTTGCAACTCGGACAGCACAAGGTCTTTGAATACAAGGCTGCAGGTTCAGTTTTCAGTCATTTACACCAATTGCACACAGCTGTAGCTCCACTGATTGTGTTTTTCCTGATTCTCATTTCCATCCATAAGAGGGCTATGCAAGCTGGTTTTCATGTGATCTTGAAACTGATTTAACAGTGGTGATAGTACTGTGCTCAACATGTACTGTTGCTTTTAAAATGTGAATGTTGTTTCTGTTGCCACCTCGGTGCCTAGTTTGTGCTGCCAGGGGCTGGCTGCATCCCTTGGGCCCTTCCAGAAGAGCACAAACATCTGCAGAAGTGCCTGACTGGGAACATGGGTGATGTGCTGATACAGTGTTTATGGACACCCACTCGCTCCCTGTGGGAAGGTTTTCACTGCTGCCCTTCCCCAGGGAGGGATTCCTCCCCCTCTGGCTCCATTCAGTTGCAGGGAAAATGAGCAGTTTTCAGCCTCTCTTCCCAGTTTGTGTCATGGCCACAAAATGTCTTTGTAATTTAGCAAGGTAGAGTGCATCAGCCAAAACCAGAGTTTATGGTGAGATGTGATCTATTGCTGTTGTAAGAGTTTTTATTGAGGAAAATGAATATGGGGAGAGAGAAAGGGAGAAGTGAACATGGGGAGCTTGCAGGTCACTGTTCAAGACTTTCTGGTTGGTATGTTTTCTGCTGTGCATCCTCCCCCAGGATAGTTGGACTTCATGAGTCTTTGTTATCACAACCTACTTCCAAGGATCAGGAACGGAACCAACAGTGTGAATAAGAGTGAAAAAGAACAGGTTAAAGGCGTAGGTGCTTTCAAGTCAGGGGTGTCTGTTGAAATTCACTTCAAAGTACTTAAGGAATAAGGTGAAGCACTCCATGGATCATTCATGTTTTGTTTTTTAAGGGGGGCAGAGGAGGAGCAGAGATGAACACTGTCTCTACCAGGGAAAGAGGAGAGGATTTTGAGAGTAACAGACCAGATGTGAAAAAAAAAAACCCAGCATACATTATTAAATAATTTGCAAGTACCTAGAGGGTAGCTAGGGAATACCCAAATGGATTTGTCAAGAAAGAATTGCATCAAACTAGTCTGATTTCCAACTTTGACAGAGTAACCAGCGGAAATGCTGAGAAAGAAGTATTAGATCTGATCCCATCTGACTTCAGGAAGGCTTTTGACACTATTGCACTTGACATGGTACTCTGTAAACCAGAGAAGTCTAAATGAGACCTTTCTAAAGCGACTTCTGAAGTTGTTGAAAGGATGCCATTGAGGTTTGGTTATCAATGACTTGATAGTCCAAGTGATGATGAGAGTCACTTTTCTGAAGAGCTTTGTCATGTACCTTGTTTTCTTATTTTCTTTTGTATTTCTTTTAATGATTCACATGGTGAATTTGAGTACACTTACAAAAATTATGGATGAAATTCAACTGAAAGGGATTGTGAATCTTTTGGCGATAGGACAGGATCAGAATTTAAAATATTCAGGATCAATTAGGATAAGGGTCTGAAATGAGTAAGATAGAATTCATTTCAGTGTGGAAGCCACAGCTGGGAAGGAAAAATCAAATGTACAAATGTAAAACAGGAAATAATAAGCTAAGCAGCTGCACCACAGAGTCAGTGCTCATTTATAGCGGCTGACAAATTAAGCAGCTTAGCGGTGTGATGCCATTGAAAGGAGCGTGAGTCTTACTGTGCTTTATAAGGACTTTGTGCCCCAGGTGAGGCCACTGTGGATTGCTGTCTCCAGTATTTGGGCACCACACTAAAAAAGAGGTATGCCAACTGAATGCAGGAGTAGGAAGAAGGATTGCTTTAGGGAACATGAAGCGACCAAGGTTTGAAGGGATTTTATTTTTTGACCTGAGTTTAGGTATTCTCTTCTTTTTGAACTCATCAATTCATCTAATATTCCATTGCTTAAATCAAATCATACGGCATTTCCAGAGTCACTGGCCTAGATCCAAGGAGAGGCAGAATTAGTACCATCTGAAATTACAGTCTATGAAGCTGAGCAAAACAGCAAGTACTTCAAAGAGCTATACAGTTAATGTAAAAACTGAAGAGCTATGGGGTTTGACTGTTCTCCTAGCAAGGGAATTTAAATTCTTAATCCAGCACTGCTACTCCTACTACTTCTCCCCCACTGGAATTAATTGCACTGCACATAACCTTGCTATTTAAACAACCCCTAATTATGATGTCAGACAGAGTTTGCTTTCAAGGCTCTCCCAAAGTTGATGCTGTGGTGCCTTCTCTTCCTCTTGCAGAGGAGCCAGTCTCAGCCTTTTATACTCCCTCCAGACACCTGCTTCTTCCCATCTCCACTTTTTGTGTTTTCCCTGCTTCTTTTAAGAAAAATCCGCCTCAGATTCCCCCAAGCTGCTGTCTTGTTGATGTTCTTTGGAGCTGATCTCATACATTGTGAGTCATGGAGCCGTGAGTAGGCACAGGTGATCCAAGCCCAGGAACTGAGTAAGCTTTGCAGGAGAGGTCCTTCTCACCAAGCAGCTCCCATCCCATGTCACATGTGAGCCTCCAAGCTGTGTTAATGCATCCATTTCTTTCTGTGCCTGCTGACTCAGACTTACTGCTTTTGCCCGAAGAACTGTATGTACCCTCTGTGTGCTCTGATTACACAAGTTTGCAGGCAAGACCCTAAATGGGTCGGTCAGTGAGTGGTTTTCTACCACAGATGCTCTTAAGGTTTTGCCTGACACTCTTTCTTGGCCATCTGTGCTGCTTCTTTTCCATTCTCTTTTTTGCTCTGGAAGACCTGGGTATCATCTGCCTCAGCCAAGGCTGTGGATGTGAGGTCAGCAGACAGCCAGCTTTTCTGTTGGTCAGACCACCTGATCTCCTCTGTTGTTGTAGGGACCAATGGTGCATGGTGGAAACTGTAAGTGGATCTAGCAGGAAATAAATGGAATGGCTGATGATTTGAAAAAACAAAATGAACTTCTCTGAACAGTGTGAGATCAAAGCAGATCTTTCCCTAGTATTCCATGTAAAATCTACTGTTTCAGAGCTTTGGAGTCGACTATTTGCAGAAATTCTAGTTCCATTCCAAACAATACCTTTCTGTGTATGAAATAGATGCAACACGTTTTATAGCCCTGATACAGCTACAGTCTGGTTACACGCTATAGTAACAATTACACTCTGTGACAGATCACAAGGGTGAATGTTTCATATGTTTGCTGCATTCCAAAGAAGTGTTTCTGAACCAGCAATCTCCTGATCCTGGGAGGCATGGAGGTGGAGAGCTCTTACTGAGTGGTACATGCACGAGAAGTGCAGAAAAGGACAAGGGAAGGTTTTTGTGTTCATTCTGCCAGCCTCTTTTCTCTAAAAGCACACTGGCTGAGGTGAGGGCAGGCTGGGTTTTAGAGCAGATTCTCTCTTGGCCCTGGTGTGCAAGTATCTAGCCTGGGCAGGCTGCACACAGCATGAAAACAACTTCTGAGGCTCCTTACATCGTAGAGCTGCCTGTACAGCTGTGTAGGTCCCATTGTCTTCATCCAGAGAAGAGATTGCTTTCTTTTGAAGAGAACTTTTTGCAAACTGTGTTGGTAAACCTATATGATACGAATCGATACTTCCTGGAGTTGTACATGGCGTGGTTCACTGCACTGCAGCCAGGTACCACTGATCAGGCATGGGGGCTGTGGTGGCCTTGGTGCTGTTGCATGGGGCCTGGATAATCCCACTGCTGACTGCGTAGGACAGGAGGGAAGGAAGGAAGCCCTGTCCTCACACCTAGAAACAAAGGAAAATGATCATATTGGACTCAGAAATGGAGAAGCAATAATTTTACAGTCCATTTCACAATACACACTTAAATTAAGTATCATTTGACAAATGTCTTGTGCTGCTTAAGCTGCTCTTGGGATGCTTGTTGTTTATCAGTGTAGTTTATTATAGCTAATGGCAACGCAGGTGCTTTTCTAATAAAATTGTAGCATTGCACAGAATTTTCTTTTCACTCATAGATCAGATTTCTTCAGATTACTATACGCACAGTTGCAGCCCTGTTTCCTTAGGTTCAGGCAGTCTGCTCCTAAGTCTTCATCCCAAATGTCTAACTCAGAAGGGTCTGTCCCTTGGCATAAGAGCACAGGCAGTAAGTGCAAGCTGTCTGCTGTACAGGGTAAACAGTGTAACAGGGTTTCTCTGGATCCTTTGATGCAGAAGGAGCTGCAGAGGTCAGGCAGAGGCCCTGCTGAAGGCTCCCTGAGGTAGGCCCGTGGACTTTTGATCTCAAAGTGGAGGTTTCCATGAAAATTCTTCCCTTAGAAATCCCCTTCTTGTTTATGGTACCTTGCAGCTGTTCTGCTTCCCTGTGCTTCTGCTGAGCTGCATTAGTATACATTGAAGGTGAGTGCATTCTGTGGGATTGCCTTTGGCTTCCTTGTTGTCCTCCTCCAGGAGGGGGAGGACCCAGCCCGACCAAGCAGCCTCTGAACAGAAACACTAAGCTTCTCCTGCCAGTGTCTCCCATACCAGCTAGGCCTAAACATAAAGCTTGAACTTTCAAACCTACGTTCCTCTGGAGTGCTTGTGCTGGGAATGTCAAATTGATGGACCACCAGCTTAGGAAGGCCCCTTGGGAATGATGTGGCTGAAATGTTGAAAGTTCACTCCATGCTGCCTATGCAGAACTTTTTTTTTAGTGCTAGACCTTCTTGCTGCATATAACTGGCTGTTTGAAAAGATGAGTGAACTTCTTTCAAGTCCTTGTGGCCAAGTTGGCTGCGTCCCTTGGATTGCCTTGTGGTGTTTTTTGGGTTTGCTTTTAATCAATGCTTCACGTCTCTGTCTCTTAAATTTATGCTTGGACTTTGGTTCCTTCTTGTAGTCTGGTGATGTTCCTTTCAGAGCTAGTCCTTGCCTCTGTGTGAAAGGTGTCAGCTTTCACTCTGTGCATTCAAAAATTATCGACATTTAATATTGTAACCTAGAATAGATAGGTTACTCCAAAAGTAGTGCTTCCTATTTATTTCCATGGAAACTACAGCAGCTACAAAGAGCACAATAACATTATTTGATAGAGCAAATTCTCAGCTACAAAATACTGTTTTTTTTAACATAGTTACCACCTTTCACTTTGCATTTTCGCCAGCCATGAACAAGAGCCTGCCTGTTGCACTCGTCAGAACCTGCACCAGCAAGAGGTGCCCCACTGTTGCTGTTGCCACTACTGAAACACACCACCCACCTCCTCTCTGTGCTCACATCCACTGCTTGGTCTCCATAAATGTTCAGCAAGCATCGATGAATGTCAGTGGCAGTGATGTCTTCCACATGGAGGAATTCAGTGCCACACCTTTGCTTCATACGTACTTCCATGTCAGACGCCATTGTGTCAGTCTGCCCCTCTGCTGCCATCTGTCACACAGCAACAACATGGAATGGGATATTGGTGGGAAAGTTCAGCCTCCACTGCTGTACCACAACATCCACCTCTGACATTATGGGCCAACGTAATAAAATAGGAGGCATTACTTTTGGAGCAGCCCTCATAGTTAGTAAGTTATCTCCCTGAATTAAAATTAAATTAGCGAGATTTCTTGGATCTCAGATGATCTCACCAGCACCTTCAGGTTCCCTCCCTTATGTTCCCAGTCCTAATTTGCCTTTCTCTATTCATTAATAATCTTCCATTTGCTTGATGATGTTCACAAAGTATTCGGAGGTTTTGCAATGCTGACATGTCAAAATGAGAACGGTTTCTTTGTGAGCAAGTGTACTTTTCAAATCCAGGATAAAGATGTGTGAGAAATTACTTTGCATTGTTATTCAAAGGGCAAAGCAGGGTTAATAATTTCATTTCCATTAGAGAGGATGGATTTCTTACACCCTTTGACATGAGCAGAAAGAGAAAGGGAATTTTGGTGTAGGGTTCCATTTTCCTGACTTTAAAATCAATGTTTGTGTCTCTTTCCCCCTGAACTATTCTGACTTAATTTCATTCTTCAGTTAGGAACATAGGATTTATTTGCATTATCAGTTATAATTAAAGAAAAGTCCATGGTAATTACTGCCTAATAGGCATTATCATTCTATGTAAATGTCAAAGTCGTGCACGCAGCCTTATAGAGTCAATTAAAAAAAATTATCTGCTCAAGATTAAATTTTTCAGGCTTTTTCAGTTCCGTAAGTATGAATCATTTTGGCAATATATGTATTGGATTGAAAAGATGACTGAGCTAGACGAGACAAGTTGTCATTTATAATGCATGTTCTGTTTTCCCCACACTCTTAGTTTTCATCATTCCGATGTGTACCTTCTGCAAAGCTGCAGTGACATTTTGGTGCAGAGTTTTTATTGACTTGAGAAGATTAGCATTTACTGGGCCCACATTCTAATTTCTTTTATGCTACCTGGTGATGCTGTCTGTAATAGAAACAGTTTTTGCAGTCAGAAACATGGAAGCAGTTAGCTTCTTCCTTAAATGACTAAGTATCATCAGGTCTAAGAGTCACCGTTGCACAGAGATGTTCTCTTAGCGACAGTGAGATTTTAATTAAAAGTGCACACTGCGTTGAGACCGCGCCGATAACTGGAGCATGCTGCCCTCTGCCTACAGAATTCAAGAAATGTGCTTTGCTCCTCTGTGTCTTCAGCACTTCAGGGAAATCAGTGCAAAGCTGGCACGTTGTGGCCTGGGTGTAACTTAGGATTCTGTCCTGTTTTACAGGTCTCTTTGCAACATGTTTCTAAAACACTACTATAAGATCATCTGTGTTTTTACACAAAATAATTTTGTGACAATTTTGTGACAAAATAAAGAACCATTACTTTTTTCATAGAATCATAGAATGGTTTGGGTTGGAAGGGACCTTTAAGATCATCTAGTTCCAACCCCCCTGCTATAGGCAGGGACTCCTCCCACTAGACAAGTTGCTCAGTGCCCCATCCAGCCTGGCCTTGAATGCTTCCAGGGAAGAGCATCCACAGCCACTCTGGGCAACCTGTTCCAGTGTCTCGCCACCCTCACAGTAAAGAATTTCTTCCCAATATCTCATCTAAATCTACCCTCTTCCAGTTTAAAGCCATTTCCCCTCATCCTGTTGTTACGTGCCCTTATAACAAGTCCCTCCCCAGCTTTCCTACCCCTTCAGGTACTGGAAGGCTGCAATAAGGTCTTCTCGGAGCTTTCTCTTCTCCAGGCTGAAGAGCCCCAGCTTTCTCAGTCTGTCCCTGTAGAGGAGGTGCTCCAGCCCTCTGACCATCTTTGTGGCCCTCCTCTGGACCCAATCCAACAGCTCCATGTCCTTCTTGTGTTGGGGATCCCAACACAAAGGCTCCTCTCTCTCTCTCTCTCTCTCTCTCTCTCTCTCTCTCTCTCTCTCTCTCTCTCACTCTTTTTGTTAAAGCCTAAACTCAAATTCTATGTTGTTTGCTGGAATCAAGGAACCAGATTTACTATGTTTGGTCAAACTACTAATTACGAATTTGTATTTTACATCATACTGTGAATGATTGATTGAGAGGCAGGCTGTGAGAGAACCGCTTTGGTGGGCAGTGAAGTCGGGGTAAGCAGTGGAGCTGTCCCTGCAATCCAAACAGCATGCAATGCAATGCAGTGCAATGCAGCACAGCGCAGCAGTGGTGGCATAGGCATCTTGCAGAGCAAGGTAGGGCTGGCAGGTGCTGCTGCAGCAGCTCGCACTTGCTCATGGATAACTCTCCCAAATTTCAGAGGAAAATGCAAGTGTTGATTTTTCTTTGGAGAGAGCTCCATCAATATTTTAAATGAAACTCAGTGCACTATGTCGCGAATCTTACATTATTTAAGGCTGGCTTTAATAATGAAATCTGAAATCTGTTCATATGGAACAAAAAGCAGCTATGGCCCACTTTCACTTCCACAAACATTAATGTGCAAAGTGTAGTTAAAATGAATAGTGAATACATGCTTTAGGCTTATCTGGAATTTGTTAGGGAACTTCTTAGATTCTGAGTGACTTCAGTGGCAAATACGCACTGCAAAGCAGTCATTCTGAGTCGCTGGGCACATCTCACTGAAGTTACTGTTTTTCTGTGATTTTTTTTTTTCCCCTGCCTCCGTGTTTCAGAACGGACTGAAAAGACTGAGGCGAATTTCCAAGTCCGGGCCGAAGTTCCAGTCAGCAAAGGCAGGGCTTTTTTTTTTTTGAATAGGAAAGTGCCCGCTCTGGCCAGTAGAGGGAGCGCGCGGGCGGCGATGTGGGGCTGCGCGGGAACGGCGGCTCCGGGCGGCGCGTGCCCTCCCCGTGCCCTCAGGCGGAGGGGCTCCCTCACGTTCTGAAGAAACGCGTGTGCCCTTCCGAAAATCCTCACAGGGATTTGTATTTCTGAATAAATTAAAAAAAAAAAAAAAAAGGAAAGAAATCCTCCAGAGAATTCTATTTAAAAAAATAATTGTGCAGGCCCTGGTCCTTGAAAGAACGTTGTTGTAATTCCTAAGCGTTGTCACAGCTCCTAAGGTCCACACCAAACTCTGTCTCCTCTCCACTGTCCTCCCCACTTACTGGGCAGCGATAATTAAGCAACGTCCAAAAGATGCTGGGGAAGAACCACGTGACAAACCTGAATAGACTTCAGATGAGTGGATGCTCCCCTCCAAAGGTGTTGTGATGAATGAAATGAAATGGGGCTGACTTCCCTGGAAGGTCACCTCCTACACCCCCCATGGAAGCGTTTGCATTGCCAGATGTTCGTGTTTGCAGCAGGCTCACCTTGCTCTGATGTATTTGGGTACTGTAGCATAGCGAGAGCTGAGGGAAGGGAAACTTCTTACAAAATCAAAGCCTTTTATGGCGCTTGTTTAATAACCAGGTGTAGCAGAGGAGCATGGGAAATGGCACTTAACCTTGAAAATCAGCTTGGAAAAAATGCTGTGAAAAGGATTTATACGGTGACAGGTTTAACAATCTACTGAATCTCTTTTTCTCCAAAGTTGTGAACTGTTAGAGCTCTCCAATAGAGGCACAGTGTAAAACACACAGAAAAAAAATATGTTTTCATTAATAATTTTTAGGAAAAAAAAGTTTTTTGAGGGACCAAGTTTTAAAAGATTTTTTTTTTTTTGGTATGGTAAAATTTGCAAGAGCAACTTTTAGTGGACTCAGTAGTTGGATTTTTATTTTTTCTTTATTTATTTATTTTAGTGTTTGAGTTTCTCAGTGGTTTCTTTTTTGGCTGCCTTTTTCTCCTTTTTTTCCTTCTTTGTTTAAGCTGGTTCATTATTGACTTGTTTCTTCTCCCCACTCATGAATGAAACATCATGTGGTTACGTGGTTCCCAATCAGCTGGAGAAAGAAAAGTTGCAGATTTTGTCACCTGTGATTAGGAAGAAGTTTTGAACATTATGTAAAGAATGGAATACTGATTGTCAACATGGAAAAAGCAAACAAAACAAAATGCTCTTTGCATATTATTTCAAAAAAATATTATTTCCACAGTATTCCTTCGTGGAATGTGTGTAATATGGATGGTCTGCTTAATTCTAATACTTCAATCCCATTGATCAACAGCACAACCTTTTCTTGTCGACAGCGTGATTCAGTGGCTTTTTTGGGAGATGACATCCTGTGTCTAACACAGCTCAGTGCTCAGGCTTTGAGCAGGCTATTAATGTGCATCATATTGTATCTTTCCTTGCACTGTTATTGTAACTTTTAATCAAACCTGTCTTTTATTATCCGAGTTTTTTCTGCCATTTGGCTGTAACTCATTTCCTTGTAATTAGGTATGTCCCATCCCTGAAATGCAATTTTCTTTGTGCTGGTAAGTGCACAGCATAAGTTACACAAGTCCTTCCACAGGACTTTTACATTCTGTAAAAAACAAGGATCTGAAGCTGGCATCCCCCAAGGCAGGATTCAGCAATGCTTTGAGGACTAAAAGCAAAGAGACTGTGGCTGGGGCAGAGCTGGCATGGGCTGAAAAGAGGAGAAGGCTCTCCATGAGAGTGTAGAGTGAACTGTGGAGGCTACCATGCAACTGATGTAACTCAGGAGGAAAAGGGAGAGAAAACCCCTTTTTCTGCCTTGGCAGTCTCAGTCTGTCTGTTGAACGTAATAGAAATGAGCTTGTTCGTCTCAGCGTGACATTAAATGGCATAGCTTTCCTGCAGAGCCAGAGACAGGGCTCCCTCGCAGCTCCAACAGCCCTGCTGTGGAGCTGGGAGGTGGTGAAAAGGGTTCTAACTCAGCTCAGGGCCTTCCCATGGGAGCTCCTGCTCCACGAGTGGCTATACTTGTTGGGCTGGGATTGATAGGGTTGAAAGGGAGCCTGTCCACCAAAGTGCTGTTTTAAGTGAAAGACGAACTTGTTTCTGAGCTAACCAACGGGCTTTTTTGTTAGCCAGGCATCGTATAACTCTGCTAAATGTACTGCTCCAGTAAATGTGTGTAACAGGTGTATTGAGGGATGCACTGTGATATAACTGCGCAGCTGCTATTTATTTCCGTGCGGAAAGTGTTTAGTTGTAATTTGTTTCTGATACTTGGGCGTAAGTTTTCAAGCAGCCTTACAGAAAGGCGTAAAATCGCCTCTTAATTAGTATTGAACCTTCTGGGAAGGGACTGCTGACTCACTGCACAACTCACTTGTGGGCTGCTGTGTCATTTGTCATGTGCCGCTAAGCAACTCTTAGATATTAGAAACCATCCATCAGCACCTCCCTCAGCTGGATCCAGACTGACAGCTCACGAATGAAAGCCTCCAAAAATCAAAGTCAATCTTCTGAGCCATGCAGTCCCTTGAGACAAATGCTTCATGTGGAATAAGCTGAATATTAATGCTGCCGGTGAGAAAACAGACCTTTGTAATCATGTATACCTTTTCCTTTTCTGTCTTTGTTTCTGCTCAGTGTCTGGATACTCTTCTCTGGGTGTATAGTTCTCCATAGGTTGAGCTCCAGGCATTTCAATGAGTTCTTTCCCTTGTTACAACTCCTCTTTAGCTAACAGAACTACAGCAGCAAATGGGGCTTTTGTGTCCTGGATCCAGCCAAGAAAATCATGAGGTCGTGTCTGGATGGCCCCAGGACAGGATAGCTGATGTATCTGTATGGCTTTTGAAGGAGCAGGGATGTGACGTGTACCCCCTGACAGTCTGAGCAAGGTGCCAAAGTCCCACTCAGGAGTTCAATGGGGAGCCACACTGTGCTTGGGGTGGGGTTCATAGCACTCCCTGGTGGATGCTGCCCAGCCCTAAACACCTCTTTTTCAGAGGTGCACAGAATCACTTTTGAGTCCTTTTCTGCCCTGTAGGCTGGGAGTTGCGTGGGAAAGGGTTTCCTTCTGCTTTTAAATGCACTTCTCCAGGTGCCCCCCACATCTCTGTAGTCATTATAACTTGGGAATGTGGCAAGCCTTAAGCACAAATGAGTGATCATTTCTGGTCACTGATGATCAATTCTGATCATCTCCATTCTGAAACCTATTATACTACAGCTTTAGTTGTTCAGTTCAGCCCTTTAAGGGAAAACAGTGGTGAAAACGTTTATTCTTACAGACTTCCAGATGTTCTGTCAAAGAGCGGGGCTGTTAGTTCCAGTAAAAGTAAGTGGGAAATGGAACTTGAGTTTACCTCTGGTCAGATCCTAAGGGATACAGTCAATATAAGGTTTTGATCCTAGGCTTTATTTGAAATATATATATATATATATATATATATATATGTTCAGTGTTGATGGGCTTTATTTACAGAATTTTGTATTTTACGGTTTATAATTATGTTTATCAGAATAAGTGAAAGCTGACTAGGAATGAACAGATAAAATGAATGTAAGTAAAGTGATATAAACTTGATGAAAACTACTTATTTTTCCTCTCTGCTTTTGGTGGTGGCGTCTTGTGGTGGGAAATTCAGGGTTTCAGGGCTCCCGTAATGTCTGCCTCACCTTTTGCAAAAGGTAAGGGAAGGATCTGCCTGTACGTCAGACGCTGACACATCCCAAATCTCTTGCCTTAAAATAGAGCAGGTCAGTGTAGCACTGTGCGTGTGCACTGCTCAGAGACCCCCTGAGCAAAGTGTCCTTGAGTCATCATTTTTTTGTAGATGCACAGACTTAAAGCACACTGCCTGAAGTGAGCACATCAGTGGAGAACGTTCTGCCTGTGTGGGGGTAAGCTGGGACATGTGGATCATTATTATTCTTGTTTTTTTCACTGGTTTGGGGGAAAATTTAGAATCCGTACTGAAGGCTCATGTGAAAATGATGTCACTAGCTCTAGGCTCAATGTAACATCAGTGAGGCATGAGTTGGTGTAATTAAAAGAAAACATGAAGACTTCTTGCTATGGAAGCGCCTGCAGTAGGTACCTGCATTAGGACCCAACTTAAAGAAGACTTCCTTTTAGTGGATGCTTTTTGCATCCAAATGAAAGCAAGCAGAAATCTGATATTTATACATTTTTACGCTGTATTTCCTCAGACTGTATCAGTGTCATGAGCTTGATCTTCCTGCAGCCTGGTTTGGCCGTGCTGCAGGAGCCGGCCCCACGATGCTGACCCAGCAATGCTGCCTAGCCTGGAGCTGGGCCAGCAACAGCAGCTGCTCAGTAAGCACAGGCTGCCTCCAGCATTTTTGCTAGCAGTAAGGCTTCTACCTCCCAAACAGCAGCTCTGCCACACCTGACTCTAAATGTCTGAATTACCTATTAACAGCCTGCACCGCTGGGGTTTTCCTCTGTGACCTGGGACGTGAGCTGCAGGTGCAGTAGGGGATGTTGACATGAGCAGCTTGAACCCCAGTTCTGGCCAAGTATAGGATGAATCTTTAATGCCTTCTGCTTGAGCTGCATTGCGTTTTCATGCATCAAGGAAAGAGCTGCATTCAATCTTTATTTGGATTTTCTTATCAGGTGTGAAATGAGCTGATGGCAAAATCTGCAGTTACTTCATTTTTTTAAATGATAGAGATAGATGGCTGTAATCTTCTGTCATTTGACATGATTTTCACCCCTGTGTTTTTGTGCCCCAACAGAAATAATAGGGATTCAGATGGTAATGAGATGGCATCCAGATGCACGGCACACACACGCGTACGCACAAAATATTGATTTAAATACGTCCTGACAAGCTGGTCAGGCAGCAATCTCAAGGAAAGGAAACTTCTGAAGTGAAAGAGAAATAATGACAATAATGAAGAGGCAGAACATTGATTTTAATGTGTAGCAGCAGAATGAAGTTCTGGGTATGATGAATCAGAGCGGGGAGCTGGCGGAGGCGCATGCTGTGATTTGTTGCATACATTTGTTTCCATTTTTATTCATTAGCAGTGCTGTGAGCATTCAGATGAAGCTGAGAGATCTAGACTGGGGCGAAGGGGGAAGGGAGCTTGGGCTGTTAAAGCCGTGATAGGTGGTGAATTTATATCGGCCAGCTTTCTAATTTCCTGTTAAATCACCAGGGCCCCTCTCTCTTTGCCTTATTTTTAAAATAAATAAATAAATGGCACTGTTACCATCCTAACTCTGCATTCCAAGCAGCAGCTCGGGAGTGTTTCCATCACCTCAACAGTTTTATGGACCCTTCCTGTACGACAGCGGGTCTTGGAGGTTGGTGCAGTACCATTAGCATATGCCTCTGCAAAATATTTCATCCTTTTGTGACTCCCTTTTGATCAATTAGGTTTATGTAGCTCTTTCCAAGTAAGTTCATAGAGAGAATCTGTGCACAGCCTTCTCTTTGTGGCACCAGGTTTATTTTCTTGCTGAAATGCAGCAGCTGTCATGATGCAGACTTAAATGTACATTAGGAAAAAAAAGCAAGTACTTTACAGCAATTTCTGTACAAGCTGGTTTTCGTGAAGGCTGTGACACATGAACAAACATAAAGAAATTCAGCCATACAGTATTGCCAGCTTTCTGACTTGGCTGTGAACGTGCTTTTTGTCCTCTGGTATCAAGAGTGCAGCCTGTTTGTGCTCATGCAGGTAGGGATTGACCTTACGTTTGATCTGAAAGCTATGTACATGCCATGCAATATGTCAGTACGTACACTTAGGAAGAGGGGAGGAGAAAAGTACATTTTGCTGCTCTGTTCTCTTTAACCTAGCACCGCTTTCTGTAAAAATTCAGTAATGCAATAAATATTAAGTAAGTATTAAAGAGAGAAAGGGATTTCAGTTTTTGACAATAATGCAGCCAGAGTTAATAAGCAGTAAAGATTTGTACCCAATAAGCTCTGGAAAATAATGCAGAGTTAATAGAAGTAGTACTAGTAGTTGATACGATACTTTGGGATGTTTGTGTGTCTTTCTTGGAATCTGGTAAATTTGAGACACTCGTGATATAACAAAAGAAAATATCTCAAAAGGGATTGGTTGAGAACACCCCCAGACTCAGGGATAATAAAGGCAGCAGTGACTAAATGCTCTCACTAACTGCTGATAAAATTAGCAGATAAAATAAGGTAAAGAGACCTGTATAGTAATAGGGGTGGAGATGTGTTTAGTCTTTAAAAGAGACAGAAATAGACAGTATGCAGAAGAACACCTTTTGACTTGGTATGTTCCTACATCTATGGGGGAATAATTGAAAATACGGTGATATAGTATGAATGGAAAGCTGCAAAAGCAGTGTTCCAAGAGAGACCAGCAAGTGTGAGCAAACGGCAGCTAAGCTTGCTCTGCAGTAATAGCAGTGCCACTCGCAAACGAGTTACTGATGCTGTACCAAGAAACAGCGTGTCACAGGCACAGGGAAGTGACAGCCCACACTTGCAGGCCTGTTAGAGGTCATTAAAGTAAGGGTGGCTGCTTTTCTGCTTGAAATACAAGAACAAACAGAAAAGGCTCAGTAAAAAGCAGCAGATGTATTTCAGGACTCTGGGTTATGAGAAAAAACAAATGTGTGGGCAGTATATTTGTATCCAACTGATAATTAGTAGGAGAGCCTCTCTCTTCAGCTCCCAGAGCTGTGGAGGGAAGCAATGAATTTTAAGGAAGCTTTTGAAAGGCCAAAATTATTGTGGAAAAGAGTGGGAAATCAAGAGAGAATAGATTCAGTCATTATAATTTTTTTTTTGCTGAGGTGTACTGAAATATGAAGGTGAAGCCTGCTGCGTGTGCGGCCAAGGGACAGAGGTGGCAGCCCTCATGCAGCACTGCAGGCCTCCCTGCTGCAGGCTGGCTGCACCTGGGCCTCAGCCAACTGCAGCATCCCCCCGCTCATCACAAAGTCCATTTGAAAAAATACATGCGTGTAATCTCTCCCTTAGAAGATGGTAGGTTTTCTCTGACGAAAAAAAAAAAAAGACCCAAGCTGATAAGTATGTATACATGCTTTTAAGCGTTAACTTTATCTGGCCAGGGCTCAAAGTTTTTGAAGAATATTTCATTCAGAGGGAGCTATTAAAAATGTGATAAATGGCAGTGTGATGCCACTAAAGCACTGATCATCCATGGAGGAATGACACTAAAACAAGCTCGAGGTTATCGGCCTTTCACTTTGGAGACTTATGTTACAAATACTTCAACCTCTTTTCTAGGAACCTTTCCTTCATTTGTTTTGTTAACTGTTTCCTGATAACAAAACATGATGGTAATTTATTTTTCATCATGCCCATTACAGACATTCTCTTTTCTTGATGTAAATAATGTGCTTTATGCTACCTTGTACATACGCTTTTCCTCTTTGTTGCTGTGGATCCCAATTCTTCTTTTGCAGCAAAAGGGACAGGATATGTGAGGTTGGAGGTGGATACACAAAACAGCCTGCCTGCCCTTGAATTGTTCACATTTTGAGAATAAAGGGAAGTTTGGGGAAGGTTTTTCTAACAAATTAGGAATTTTGATTATAAAAATACTTGTATATGAGTAACATACTTGAAAAAAACATGTTCTGTAGCTAATCCTATATTTTAATAATATTTTATTTATATAGCTTTCATAGTCATGCAAAACTGATTAGTATTTTAAGGATGAAAATAGCCTGAAGACTCTTCCCTCCATTTTTCAATGGAGCCCATGTCTTTTATTTAAAGCAGTGGTTTAAAGTCAATCAAGTAGCTAAGGACAGCAAGAGGGATTTGTGATATCATCTTTTGCTTCATGTACTTTCTAAGACAAGAAGAGGCGAGTAGGATGTTTGGTTACCCCCCATGTAAGCTGGATGTAACATCCATCCTGTTATTGTTGCATCAAGTCCAACAACTGATGTAAAATGTGTATTCCAGAAAGGCAGACAGTGGCTCTTAGGGGAACAATTTTGTCCATTTTATCTGTTAGTCGATCTCCCTGTGAGAAAGTTGTGATTAGTTTGAATTTTAGTGGCTTCGAGTTCCAATTGTGCCCTTTACTTGAGTGGATTTATTCCCCTCCCTTGAAGGAGAAACTTTTGATCACTCAACACATTCTTCTATAACAGCTTTGTGTAATCAAGACACAGTCCAAACTCTTTGGACAAGATGTTATACTTGCTAACCTTTTCACTGCACTGTGCATTTGCATTGCTCAGACCACTCTTGGTGCTCTCCTCTGCACACTTCCTATTTTTCAGCCTTTAGAACACAAATGCACAAAAAATCCAAACCAAATAAGTGCCTAGCATAGACATTGGATTTGCATATTGGGTTCTGGTATAACCTTTTTTACATGAGGCAGGTAGCAATCTTGTCTGCACTTGTACTTGATCTTTTCCCATTTCAACACACAATGATCTCATTAAGCTTGCTGTCGCTGTTGCCGTCCATTTACTCATCTTTTATGATCCACTCAGTCCGTTTCAGAGTCATTGTATTCCAGGATACTCTCCTTGGTACTGCAGGTGTGGTCTGTGTTCTTTGTTCTTAGACATTGTATTTGGATGCTTATGTTGGTTTGGATGAGCCAGGTCCCAGCAGACATACAGGCTAAACTGTGTAACTTTTCACTGAACAATTATAATGTAAGTATACGGTAACACACACTGATTCTTTTACAGTGGGCAGCACTGAGAGATAACCATGCCAGCCCTTGTTTGGCTGCCAGACAGTCTGGTCATAGCAACACAGAATTCATTTATACTAACTCACTTCATTTCTGAGCCTTAAGCTAGACTAATGAATTCAGAGTGTGCTGTGTTGTGTGGTGTAGCAGTCCCTGGCATGATATGACAGTCTACAGTGAACCAGAGCACCAATCTCTATAGATTTCGGTTCTTATTATTTATTTCTGATTCTAGATCAGAGGTTTAAATACCTTGTAAATGGTTATAGTTCATTTGGTGATCCAAAATGCCTTAGTTACACATCAGTTCAGTTGTAAAAATCGAGAGTCACCTAAAACTAAGGACTGGGCTCGAGAGGCTGTGCAGAAGTGTTAATGAGAGTGACCCTATTCTGTGATATGCTGATGTACAACAATATGGCACTCACCTACCTGGCTGCTTCTAGTTTGGTACCTCCTTGTGTTTCTGGTGTTATTTTGTACCCTGGCTGGTGAGAGAACAATGGTTTCCAGTCTTGATGATTAGAGTAGAATGAGAACACGCTAGCAATTAACATCTCTATCCAACAAACACATTATAGTCAGGAGAGTCAGCACTATTTTTTAAAACCGAAATCCCTTTTTTTCCCTTTTTTTCTACTGTTTGTTTTTCCCTGTCCTGTATACTTGATCAGTCTTTCCTTATTTTTCATTATCTTTGTTTTCAGGCAATCAGTTTTCAGCTGATGCTTGGATGAAATATGGTAGCATTTGATGTAGCTTGGGAAAGTACAGTGATCAGTGCCAACTGGCGGGCTGTTGCCCGTACCATAGGCAAACATTCAGCACGGGGTTTAATTTCAATATAGAAACCCACTCTCTTTTGGAAAGGAGGCTGCTACCATGTCTTCTTGCAGCTTGCACACAGGTAGGAATGCAGCTGCACCAGTGAATCGGTGTTTCCCTCCATTCTGCAAAGCCTGTATGACTTGGAGGCAACAGCGTATTGTCTCTGCTGGTGCCATCTCTTCTTTGTGCAGTATCTGTAGAGCTGTAATCTTTTGTTGTCATCCTTTTTGACGGTATGTTGACTATAAAGGGTAGCCCGTGATAACTTTCAAAGTTAATTCTTCAAATTCTCCTATATCAGATTAAATGACCTTGTGTTATATTCTGGTCTCATCCCTCCAAGTACACACTGTATTTTCTAGTGTGATATTCCAATTTCATGGCTGCTAAATAAGTCAATAAAAATATGGAAAGAAAGCTGTATAGCTAGAGAGGAGTATAATCATTCCACTTTTGTTCAAGTGTTTTCAGTGGACTCGTAATGTTTTTGTTTTTTAATGAGAGTAAAAACAGTTGTTTTCTACTAACTGTAGGAGCTTGTTGCTGCCTCCAGTATGGTAATTTTGAGGGAATGCTTAACTGCATTTTGTTAAAGACTGATGTAGCAATAGGAAGGTCATCGTTTTGACTAATTGAAAAAGCCTCTACAAAGTACAAAGCCTCCTAGAATTTGTAATTACAAGAGTCTTTAACCATGGACTGCAGCATGTGGAAACTGCTCGTAAGACAGTCATCCTTTAGTTCTGAGATTACATTAAATCCCGGAGACTGTAATTATATGCGTGTTGCTGGCAGGAGCCCACGCTGGGCTGATTGTGTTCATTGAACAGGGTTGTTATTGGTTGTTTCTCTCCATGAGATCTGCAAGCAGCCAAGAAAATGCAGTGCAGTTTTAATACCTATTCCTTTCACTAATTCTTCCGCTTGGAGGACACATGGACCATTCTTGGTGGTGGTTTATCTCATTATATTTTGCAAAATTATGAGTTCTTCACTAATTATCAGTTCAGAAGGTACAAGGACAAATTTTTAGTAATGTTTCCAAAAGAAAGAACTCTTTTCCGTCATCATAGATCAAATCAAAGAAAGGCTACATCGACTTGTGTACGCACTAGAAAAGGGAACTATATCTGAAATGGCTCACAAGCCATCGACTTATTGAAGGGACGTCTTTCCGAATTAAATCTCAGCTACTTTGTGGGTACTCCGGAAATTACCTCTGAGAGACTGCAATGTACTTGTGCTATTAAAAGTTTTTCATTTTTCTAGTACACGCAGTATCTTCATATTTTATGATTCTCTCGAGTCCCTAATTATTTTTAAGCAAAGATTTGCAGCTAGGAAATCCTGAGAAAAGCTGAACAGCCTGCTTTCCCAGCAACTGACGCGAGGCTAGGAATAGAAAGTCAGAGTTGCACTATTCATCTCAGAGGTCCTTTGAGGACAATGTCTCTGTTATGAGACACCTCTCAACCTTTGAGTATCAACACAGTTTCACCAAAAAGGACAGTTTTAATTTTTTGCCAGTGATTTGTATGTACTGGTGAATACTGAATGCATTTTTGCGATTGCTGTGAAGGATAATAGGGAATGCTGTTCCTTGTGCTATCCTTTCTACGCTAGAGGGTAGTGTGTACTGGAGAGTTATTTTCATATAGAAAAGATTCATGTCCCATTTTCTTTAACACTACATTATACATTTTATAAAATGTCATTAAATTAGACTTCTTTAAAGAATTAAATTGTGTTTATTTGACTGTGTTATAAATAGCCTTCCCAGAGTGTGGCAATAAATACTGACTGATTCTACCACCAGTTCTTTAGCACCTGCTGATCCATAAGGGCTAACATTGCCCGCAGCTGAGAAACTTAAGACTTTTCTATCCAGAAAGCCCTAAAATGATTTTTTTTTATGAATCTGATCGTGGGCAATCAAGCCACCGCATTATACCGCAGCAGTGGCATTTGGGCTTTAAATCAGATCTTTAGCAGATTTTTTTCTCATCATCTGTTAACACTACCAGCGTACTTATCTCCATGCTTTGCATGAAGTGTTCTCCAGCAATGATCCTCTGAAGCCAGCACACCTTTCACTATTTTTAATGATCCGTAAGACCTTCTGCTGCAGTGTCTGTGGGAAATTGTCCAGCAGTGTTGCAAATACCTGAAGTTGATTTAATAAAAATGTAAATTTGAAATACTCTTCAAATTATGTGAAGGTGACAAATTGTCTTTGTTGATAATGTGAGCACTGGGAAACCACGGGATGGTTTATTGCTCTTTCCTTTTTATTCCCTCACTCTGTAGCAAAGTGGAGTCTTTGTAATGAAACAGCATCCATTGCAAAACGCTTGATTGACTGGGTCTGCTGCTGCATGGGAATATGTTTCTCATCTTCGAGATGAAAAATGGTCAAATTTTGTTTTGTTAAAATTGAGATTCTTTATTGCTAGTTCTTGATTGATATAAGAATGCATAAAATATACTAGTGGAAACGCTTCAGTTTTCAAAACAGAAGCATCTATCTGGACATTCGTTATTTTCAGAACTAAGTTAATTCTCTTTTTGCATAAAAATCAGACTTTTCATTTGAGTAATGCGGATGGTGCCAGTGCTATTTTTTAAAATGATGTAGCAAGATATTCAGTTGTATAAAACCTTCATGAATTTGGATTTCAAAATATTTAATTTCCATTCACTTTTCCAGATAGATCTGCAAAATATCATTGTTTCTTCCTGACGCATCAAACGTTTGACACCTGTACATCTTCACAGTTACTGTAATGTTTCGTTGAGGGTATAGTCTGAGTACATGCTTGACTTCATTGAATCCACCATGTTGGCCTTCTCAAAGGAGAAGGTCCTTGGTGTACAACACAGCTTTGACCATCAGAGGTACTCCATCAGTGTGGTGCATTACCCTCAAGTGGTGACATAAAAGCTTGACCCATAAAGAAAAATGCGAGTGTGCAACGTCCAAAAACAATAGTGGCAGCTCACAGGAACAAATTGCCTGTAAAGTAAAAGAGCACAGGGGGTGTAACTGGTTTTAAGGTGCTGCTCAGTCAATGTGTGAAAAGAAATATTTGATGGAGTGTGTAGTGGAATTTAAACACAACATATATCCTAGGTTTGTATTCCAGTGAATAGGAAAGGTGTAATTATTGGAACTATATTTCCTGAATTAAAAAAAATACATTTTTTGCAAACTTGATGTTGTTTTTTTTTTTTTGAAAGCAGAAATTGCTATCCTGCAGAGTTTATATTCTTGATTGAACACTGCATTTTCAGAGAAATATAGTAATTGCAGCTAAGTCTCACACTGTGTAAAGGCGATATTTTTTATTTAATTCAGATAACTTTCATAATGATTTTTTTGTTTGGTATCCTACTGGAGAGCTCAGTAGACCTTTTTTCTTTGGCTCATTCTTTACAGCTAACACGATCTGGTAGATCTCAGCCAGAAGATGTTGTTAAATAGAAGCTGAATATTATACTGCCTGTCTTATCATAGAGAAATAAGCTTCTTTCATCTAGTGACCTTCTACTGAGTACTTATGAATATAAATTCAGTTGAGAAAACATTTGTGTATAATATATATCCTAGAGCTTATAAATAACCTTACAGTCTGCTTAAGAAAGGAATGAGTGCAGCAGTAAAAGTGATACAAATACATGCTGCTGTCCAAAAGGATTGAAATGAAAAAAAGAGATTTTTGCAATGAGCCCTGAGAAAATGGTAGTAAATTTTGTAGCTCTGTAATAAATAAGGAAGAGATGTAATTAGTAAAGATTTTTACCTGTGCTTTGAGGAAGACAAGTAAGTTTTCAGTATGTGCAAAGGTTTTTGATCTCCTTATATTACGTTACCTATCCTTGCCCCCCAAAACATAACTTCCTCCTTCATTTTTCCTCCTGAGCAACCAGTTGAGTCCATCTCTAGAATTGAATGACTGATATCCCAGAAAATGCTGACATTTGAAAAGTTCAACAAAATCCTTTATGTGGTTTAAAAAAAAAACAACACACACACAACAACAGAACAAAATAAATCCCTGGACAATTAAGTATAGATGAGATGTGCTTAAAATAATTTCAGAATCAGAACTTTAGGAAAGTACAGTTCTGGCAATCCTCATGATCCAATCTGCAAGAAAGTGGTAAAACCATGAGCACCATGAGTGCATATTTAAGAGCTTTTTCCTACAACTGGATTACTTTTCTTGAAGTAACAAAAGATAGGATAAAACCTGTTTTTGTAAATGCAATATATCGTTACATTCAGTGTTATGCTTGAAGTACAAAATCTTTGCATTACAAAATCTTCTTGAGGAATTCAAATCTGCACATGACCTCCTTTGGTAAGAACAGAAAAACTGTCTAAAGAAGCATGAGCAAAAATGATCATAATCATATTGACTTGGTTGCAAGTAGCTGTTGCTGTGTTTTATAGGCTATTTAACATGTGCGTCACTAATCTAGAAGCAGCAGTAAACAGTATAATAAGCTTTTTGGATCAAGGACCATGTCTTTTCTCTGTTAGTAAACCTTATCTGACCAGGTCTGTGGCTGTTTTTGTGTATGTGTCACAATTTCTGTATTGTTTCTAAAGTTTTATACAACTTTATATAATCAGATTTGAGCTCAGTGTTTATGCAAAAGCTTGACATTCCTCCTGCCTGAAGCCTGCCTCTTGTGACTTTCTAGCTCCATGGATGTGCCCGCTTTCACCTCTTGTGCTGAGGGGGCTGAAGCAGCGCAGGTCATGGCGTCACAAAGGCAAGCAGTGAGCAATTTCTCAGTGTACGTGCAACCTCTTGCTGTTCTCTTCACAGCTGAAATCCTCAAGGATCTCAAAATTGCGCTCTGAAGAAGAAAAGACCAAAGTGGAAATAGGCTGTGATCTCACATTAAATAATTTTCTAGGTGAAAGAACAAAAGTAGTAGCTTATTTTGGGGGGGTCCTTGAGGAAGTTCAGGAAGCGTTTGGATGACGCTCAGAAATATGCTTTGAATTTAGGGTGGTTCTGCATGGAATCAGGAGTCAAACGTGATACTTGTAGGTCCCTTCCAACTTGGGATATTCTGGGGTTCTCAAGCTGAGAGCTGCTCACTGAAAATGCCATCTTGCTAAGGGCAGGAGGAGCTCTGCAGGCTCTGGTGCTGGGATGTGACTGCAGGCTTGGCTTCCAAAGAGGTGGAGACCTGTGGGCCTGGTGTAGGCAGTACTGGCCCAGCACTTCACAGAGTCTTCCTCATCTGTGCTGACTGGGAAAAATCAACAAATATTAGAGCAACTAGGTGACATCTTGCAGTAACTTCTGGTTACTCTCGAGCTAAAAGGAGCTGTTTAAATGGGTTGATTCACGGCATCAAGGACAGGCATCTGGCAGGTGAAAAGACAGTAATACAGAAGCTGGCCTGCAGAGGGGGAGCGGTGGGTTCAGAGCTGCTTCTGCATCACAAACCTGAAAGAGCCATGAGAGAGGCTGTGTGCTGAGGTCGTAGCTTTGTCATTGTATCAACTTTAGCACAGGAAAAAATAAAGGAAATGGGTTCTGGGTGTTACTGGTATTATTCGTGTCAAGTCCTGGTACCTGAGTGGGAAGTAGCAAGAAGTAACGGAGGCACAGTTTCTCTTCAACAAGTGTATTGATGGTGTAGGCAGCATGAGCCACTTTGCTCTTTTCTTGATTTCATCTTTACGGGGAGGATAAGAACACACAGCTCCTCCTCCCCTTCCTGTGTGATAGTCCAAGCTTTTCCATTTTCTTCCTGGCCCTTAGAATTGCACCGGCTTAAACCTCTACCTCCTCCCCTGGCCTCACTCCTGTTGCGTGCCCAGTCCATCCCGTAGCAGCAGGGCTGTGTTATGGGGCTGCATTACGGGACCGGAGCCACCAGCCCATGCTGCAGGTGCATCTGATTTTCACGCTGGTTGGATTTCACAGCTGCTTGGCACAAGGGGCACCGCAAGAAGTGATAACAAGGTTGGAGGACAAATAACTCGATTACCCCTATCTGGTTTTAATGACAACAAAATGAAATCAATTTTCACTGGGTCTGTCAAGGCAATTGTGCTGATGGAATGTCTCACCTTTACCTTTGAAATACGGCTGCTGCTGTAACCAATAAAACAAAAATAAGGAAAACAATTACTGTAATTGTTCATAGGAGAACTCTGAGAGCAGAGCTGCCAGTGCTGTGCAGCCCAGGCAGGGAGCAAGGAGCTGCCCTGCATGTGGAGCAGCCCTGTGCTTCTCCTGGCTGTCGGCAGCTGACAGCAGAAAATGTGCACCCTAACACAGGGTGATGATATTAAATAGAGCGAGGGATAAAAGACGTCAGAAAATAAACTGACCGGTTTTGAAACGGAGGCAACTGAATGGGACAGAAAATGTGTGAACACAGCGTTAAGCATACCGCTCACGTGAAACAGAAGTCTTGGCAAAGAAATAATTACTGGTTGTTTTAAAGGAGATTACCTGATATGGCACTTGGGGTTTGTGCATGAATCTGAGCTGGCAAACTGCACATGGCATCTTTCGGTTTGTTTGCTTTGTTTTTAGAATCAATGAGGATTTTGGTCCATGAGTAACGATGGGATGAAACTCTCACTTAAGCAGTGCGTTCCACTTCATTATTTTCGGAATGAATTGTTGAAGGCAGGTTAATTTGCTGTCTGGGTAGACGTCGGAGAATGTAAAGCTCCAGGTGGGCTGAAGAAATCTTTCAACGTGTTACAAATGGTGCAATGTTCGACGCAATTAATTACAAAATAAATTTTAAGATGCACTAAAAGCTGGTGCGTTCTCTAGGAACGGGGAAAGACCTGATTCACGGTGTGCTTTCCGTGCAGCAGCATTTTATTTATTTTGGTGCGATCAAATGCCTCGCGGTCCTGCCCCCACACACCAATTCATCATTTTCCCTCCGCTCTCTCCCTCCCCCTTGTGATCCGTGCTTCAGCTGCTCTAATATACTTCTCTATGACCGTCAAAAAGGTTTTCTGATAATAAAAAAGCCTTTTTTTTTCCTTTTCTCCTTCCCTACATATCTGCAAGACCGTATCTTCAGTGTGCATTGATCAGAATATTTTGCATGTTAAATAGGCTCCTTCTCGCCCAGATCTAGGATTTCTAGGGATTTTACCCTGTCTATTCAGAGGCAGCTGTGAGGGAGCTGAAAGATAGGAGAAAATGGAAAAATTGCCACGTCTGCTGAAATGTGTGGCCCTTTGCCTGGCACAGATCCCCACGACCCTGTGCATGGAGGGGAACGTGGGAATCAGCTCCCAGTGATCCCAGTGTTGTGTGCAGCGGGATGCTCTGTAGCTTTTAGAGCAATGCTGCTGTGTCAGGCAGGGAGCTCGCCGTGCAGGTGGTGGCGGTGGTCGCAGCGAGCGGCACAGCCGTGCCGGATGCCACGGGGCTGATCTCTGCATCAGCCAGGAGGAATTAAGCTCTGTCACTCCCCGCTGGGGCTACCTTTCTCCTGGTATGTGCGCGAGGAATTCATACGCTGCTGCTGCTGCATTCAGCAGAGCAGAGCCCCGCGTGCGCTGTGCCAGGGAAGGCAGCGAGCAAGAATGATAGCTGTCTCTTTCAAATGCCGCTGTCAAATTCTGAGGAGACTTACTAAAGGTAATGTGCTTTCCTTGTTATTTGTTCAGTGGCTGTGGTGCAGCCTTCCAGCAACACAGCTTAATGTTTGTACTTTTTAATATGACCGTCCTTACAATTTACTGTCAGGCAACAAAGAACTCTGGACACGGAGGGGTGTAGGGGCTCTTTCAGCTTACATCCTTAAATGTCCCATGCTGTGTTCGTGGCAGCAGAATAGGCTCACGTTTTCTCTCTTCTCTCTTTTTTCAGTTGCTAAAGGCAGGTTTTTTCCCCTAAGTCTAGCGCTAAAGTTATTATGGGATGTAATTGTTTTCTGTTTCTGCAAACCTCTCAGAGGAGCCTCTAGTGACTTGGTGCATGCTCTGTCTTAACCTCGAACAACTAGCAGTGGTATTCAGGACCTATATCCAGGACGACTTTCTGTCATTTCATGTCTTTCCTAAGCTATTTCTATGTAAGCAGAGCCAAAAAATGTTGCATGAGATGAGGTACAGATAGCAGTGTGTGGTTTCTTCAGGGCTGCACCAGCAGGTCACTCTTAGGAAGTTAATTTGCCTGTTTAGTAGCATGTGTTTTCTGTTACTGTAAATCTTTGTCATCTCCAGTTTTATCACTCAGAACTTTGAAATTCTCCTTGAATCTTACTGTGAGTCCCGAATGGTTATTGGAGCAGCTCTCCGGAAACCTGTCTGGATAAGACACTTTACCTCTTCAGAAATAAAAGTATCTTTAAAAATAACTTTTTTTATTTTAAAGTCTGTTATAGCAAGTAATCCTTTCCTCCTCTGTGGAAAAAGGTTATTTTGTTTGCTTGGGGGTTCTGGCTTTTTTTTTCCTCCATATGTGTATAAACTTTCAACACTGTAGTAACGTTATGTCTGCAAACCAGAACCTTTTGGTTTTCTGCTTTGATACTGTGAAACAGTTAGCGCCCATTCCTGTGCAGCTGTAATCACATCCATATGTTAAGGAAACTGTTTGCATCAGCCTAGCTTGAAAATTCAGAAATCTGTGAGTATTAATCAATATAGCTCAGAATCGATTAGTATTTTATTTTGCAGAAGCATGAAAGAGTAGCATGCTAATAACAGCGAGGTCAGTAATGGGAAAAGAGAAGAATATATTAATCAAACTTGTATAATGCATTTTCCTGTTCTTTAGATTGCCGTATGGGGCCACCACATTGTTGAAAACACGAAATAATAAAATATTTATTAATCATCCCTTCCTCTGTAGATTTGCTTCTCTTTCAAATCTGTGCTGGATAATGTCTCTTTTTCCTCATACGTTATGGATGTTTCTATTCTGATAGCTTTATTATACATTTATCAAGCTGCAAGTAAGCATTTTTTTCTTTCCCTGATTCGAGGAGAGGAATCTGATGTCTATATAAGACAGATGTAGACTCTAATTTACTCTCTCACTGATGAGAGTTGTTGCTCCACTTAGGTACAGTTTCCCCCGGCATAATCAATATTCCTCTACATCATAGCCATCTTAATTCTTTCACACTTCCGTCATTCAGCAGAACTCAGGCTGGTGGTTTTTCCCTTTGAAATGATCTTAAAGTCCTTTGAGACTCCCCACTCCTCCCACTCCTTCCAGCAGGATACCACTGAATTTTTTTGCATTAGAGGTTTGTCTTATGTTTGCCTTACTAATAGTCCATACAAACCCCAAACAATCTAGGGCTATGTTCATATATTCTTCTGTAAGCTTAATGCATGCCAGATCTAAGTTGTCCTAATTGACAGCCGCCTGAATTTTCACCATTTTGAGTAAAACCTTTGTTCTTTTGGAGAACTCCTCTGCATGCCTTGGCCTTGGCTTTTGCATCTCAGACTGCTCAGTGTCGTCGGGATACCAGAGGACAGCGTTGGACCTTTGCGTTGTTAATGTGGAGGAAACTCTTGCCTGCAGCCTGTCATCAAGGAGAACTGCGAGAACCCTTTCCTTCCTCATCTTGGGATTTGCTCTGAAGCCAGTCTTCCTTGCTTTAGTGTTCTCCTTCAGTACTTTCCCCCCAGCCTGTTTCTGCTGGCATCTTTTTATTTAAGGTAATCCTGTACTTTTGTACAGTTGCCCCAAATCAATTGTTTGCTATCATTCAGTCCCTGCCACAAGAAAAATAAATAGGTAAAGAGTAAGATATGCTTGATTAGTCTTGTGTTTTTAATGAAAGTTATATACACAGTTAATTGTACATCAAAAAGCGGAAATATCTCCTTTCATTTATTGTGCATGTCATTTTTCATGCCTGTCTTGACAAAGTAAGCTTGCAACTTCATTCCTTGTTCTTTCAGAAGATAAGGATGTAAACTGAAATGTCTCATCTGGGCAGCTGGAGACTCTCCAAAAGCAATTCTTCCCAACAGGGAGATGTTCAGGCAATATTGTGTTTTACAACAATTACACTCCCTTCTTCCTGTGCTTCATCTTAACCTTTCAAAGGAAAAGGCAGAGCCTTGTCTCTTTGGATTGTTCCACATGCTTAATTTTTCATTTAAAGATCACTGAAAGTAATGTCTTGAAGTGTGCTGAGTGAATTTCAAAGCAGAAATACCCCATAGCTGTGAGCACTGCATCACTTTCTAAAACCTGACCTGTGACCCACAGCTTCTTCTCCTTCCTGTAGACATGAGAGCCAGACCCCTCAGTGTGAAAGCACAGACCTCTGTGGTCCCAATCTTCAGGATCACATTGATGTGAATGTTTTGTCTCTTCCATCCTCTGTCCTCAAACCTACGCCAAGTCTGGGATGCCACAGACACAATGGCACAGCCCTAATGCGGCAGTTTCTTACTTCAACCCTGTCTCCATCTCCTTCTCCTTTGCTCAGTGGCAGCCTCAACCTGATGAGCTGCTACTTCAGCTCCTGACCCACACTGCTTTCCATGGGCCAGCCTTACACAGCGTGACGGAGAACAGGGCTGACCATGCCACCGCTGCCCCGCTCTCAATTTTCCCTCATCAGGCAACCCCTTCCATTCCAAGTCAGCTGGTCTGCAGCCATACTTAAAGTCTGCATCATTTTTTCCTCACGATTTTCCAGTGAATAAATGTCACTGCTTTCCTTCCTGATCCTTCTTCCCCACCACCACAGGCCCGTGCAGTGTTGCCCCTTTGGTTACAAGGACTACTGTCTCTGCCAAGGTTGCTGTGCATCAGATCTTTTCCCATATTTCCATTGCATCAACACCCCTTTCTTAGGGAAAAATATGTGGCAAGAGTACACAGTAGTTCTTTACACAGGAAATTTTAAACACTGTGAGATTAGTTCCCTTAATGTGTACTCTTTTCAGTACCTCAGTTTTGTGAGCCATTACTTTGAAGCTCAGTATGTTTTCAGTAATGAAATAATATGTTAGGTGAAGCTCCATATTTGTATCTATTAACAGGCACTCATGGAGAAGTATTATTTGTTGATGCAATTTTCGAGAAGGATACTGTGAGAGACAATTATCACGTATATGCTAAGACATGACTGATTTTAGATCTAGTCTATCTGGCTAACAAACAAACAATCCATTTTCTGCACGAGTATGATGTTTCTATGCTACTTTTCAGTTATGAGATTTTTTTATAGTTAAAATGCTTACAGTGAATGGGAGTTTGTGCTGCTGTTGCCTGTTCTCCTTCATGCATAAATCTGTGATGCTTTTACCTTTGAGATGAACTACTGGTGGCTTGGTCTCTTTTTAGCTGTGATTATGTATATGGAGATAACATGGAGATTAAGGATAATCTCTGTTTGGAGATAATATATGTGTACATATTAAGCAACGTTGAAGTAGAAGTGGTTAAGCGGTTCTGAAGAGAAAAGGTATCTTCTCTATCATACTAACTACTAAGGTTTGCACTGAGAAGAGGTTTATTAATTTATGTTCTTCAATTTTTTTGTCTCTTTCCCATTCCAAAAGAGCAAGGTAAGCCAAAAGCTGTACTAAGATTATGAGGTAGTAGCCATTTTAGTAGATCTTCCTATGAAAAATATCAGACAGAGGGAGAATGGTAGCTTACCTTTGGACCAGTGAAATATAAGGAATGCCAATTTTAAGTCGTGAGCACAACCACAAATTTGCTCTTTGTATAGCTGCTGGAATTGTGGAATATCTTTTTTCCCCCGAATTTATTTCTGTAGTACCTTGGGTGCTGAGCAGTATGCTGCGCATACCAAAGAGTCTGTGGTAATCACTTACATTGAATATACATGGTAAATCAAAATTGCACAATTTACAGTAATTATGTTAAGTATAACAGTCTAGTACAATAGTAAAAAGTTGCAGAAATATGTAAGCCAGTCAGGTTTACAGCTAAATTAGCCACTTTATAGTTTTAAAATTGTCTTTCAAGCAATCCATTGCAAAGCCTTGGCTGACATTAATTTATGTGCAGACAAGTTTGGTTTTTCCTTTATTATCCCCAAGAACAGGTCATTTAGGAAGCGGTGTTCCTCAGTCTATCTACTGCTTAAAGTTGCTTTAAGAAAAGTGTCTCTTGTTAGAGGCAGGAATGCATTTTTTTTAAAGTACTCAGATCAGTGAAGTTATTCTGGATATTATTATAATGGAAACTGTACGAGAGCGCTGATAGAGATGTCAGCTGCCATTACACAGCTTGCAGTATAAGGAGCTGAGCGGTCTGCCTTTCCGCCAGCACAGCTTTATAGTGCATCTTCAAGATAATTTATCACCCGCTGCACATACGGATCCTTTTGGCAGACATAGATTTTTATGCTCCCAATATGTTTCCAATACAGTGAGATAAAGCAGCCCGAAAGGCGGGATGGCACGCTCCTGTTTACAAGGTGATCAGTTATGTAAAAACTGGCTAGGGACTGACCGAAGGCACTGAAGGATGAACTCTGAAGGTAGCAAACTCGGTTTAAGTTAAAATATGTATTGCACATAAGCAACTGCAGGGAGAACAAACTCAGAACTATTTTTTAAAAGCTTAAATAAAAATGATGCTAAGGACTTGAAAAGGTGGTTATGTAGTACCTTTTTACAAACTTTTTAGTGTTCCAGAGAACCAAGATGCCCTAGTTGTGACAGCAAATGACCAGCCTGTACATTGTTTTTAATAGCAATCTGAACTATGTGGTCTCCTATTCTCATGGCGTGACTTTTAAAAATACTAGTTCACAGTAATAGCGTTAAGTCAACTGCTTGCATTGAATGAAGTAAGAATCACAAGTAACAATATCTGCAAGGACATTTGAACATGGTTTGGTTCCCTATATTTCTAGAATTAGTTCTGAATATTTGGGAAACTTTTAACGTGCTGAGAAGTTCTATAAATCAGCAGTAGGTGTAAATTTGGTAGCTTCGTACATTCAGTTGGGGTTTTGGAAATGGTTTTTTTTATGCTTATTCAAGTTGCCTCCATTTCAAATTTTCTTCCATTATGTTTCTAAAAGTGCCTTCTGTATTTGTTCTGACTTAGTAAACAAACTATGGTGAAAGAATAAAGAGTGAAAGCAAAATCTGGAAGCTTTCTTGTCTGCTCACATGTGGGGAACTTCAGGGCCAGCTCCAGCATACAGCCCATCCTCAGTGATGCCACTATCAGCACGTGCTGCAGGAGAGGGGGCCAGAGGGGACACTCACAGACAAGTCTGTCAGTAAGAGAAGCTTCATTGTCGATGTCTCTCTTAGTGTTTACGGTCAAGTTGAAAACAACAACAACAACAAAACTTCAACTTGTTTCTATTGAAAGGCTGTTTGTCAGATAAGAAAATGTAGGCAGAACGTGTCTGTGTGACCTGCAGGTCAGTGGCAATCTCAGGTAAAAGCCAGGCCTCCTTGCTCCTTTTCCTGTATCAGCACAGCTAGGGTTGCTGAAGTTGGCAGAGACTATGACAGAGCAGAGCAGGCTGCGTGATTGTTTCCCTTCTAGATTTTTCACCCATCCTATTTTTTTATTTGCGCTTGAGAGTGCCTTTAGCCAGGATTGTTTTAAAGATGCTTTGAAAGGATAAGTCTCTTCATTTTGATCTCTGAAGGAAAGGGGAACAGATTAATTTTTAAGATGTTTCTTTTGTAATCGCTATTGAGGTTTTCCAGTGCAGTGTATGTGTAGAACAAAAGAACCAATTTTATTACATTTAATGAGTATTAGTTGTGTGCAATGTTGTCTTTTTGTTCAAAACAATTCTTTGAACATGCAATTACAAGAAGAAGGGAGAAAAAAGGTTTTCTCTTCTTCAGCAAGCTGACGGCAGTTCACAAGTTCAAGCAATATTTCTTCACTGCTAATATATTCAGGAAATGGCAAACTGTTTATTAATTATTCAGAATGATCTGAAGTACAGCAGCATACTAACCAATCTGTGGAAAACTCTGATGGAAAAGACAGCCATAAAATTACTTCCCAAACCAAGCACATGTTACTTACAGTAGTAGCACTGCTGCAGTCCCGATGGTCTGGGGACGTGTGTGGCAGGCGCTCTGGGGAGAAATTCTCTCTTTTAGATAAGCTGACATAATTGCATGTAGATGCCTGTGAGATGTGAAAAGAAAGCCCCAACCAATTATATAAAGAGATGATAAGAGCCCGTTAGCTATCTGATATTTATCAGATATTTGCAGCTGATATCTGATATGACAGCTATGGCATCTGTTGCATGTATAAGAAGTAGAGATGGTTTGAGTATTTTTCCAGACATGTTTGGGTTTGCAGGAATTGGGTCAGTCATGCAAATTCTTGGCTTCTTCTTGCTGAACTTCTTCAGGAGGAGTTTGTGAGTGTCCTTGGCCTTGTGCCTTGGCCACACCTGGATGATGGATATGGCTGAACTTCTCACAAAAACATTCTGAAGAAAATGAAAAAAAAAAAAATACGTGGCAATTTGTAGGCTCTTCAAATATTCTAAAGAAGAATTGAAGGTACTCAGAAAGTAGTTTATTAATGAGTGGATCCAGTTGTAATATAAACACAGGCAACCCATTTGAGCTGTAGCTGGTGGAACCCCGTGCTGGCTCGTGAGTGGCATCACAAATGTTTAGAGCAGCAGTACAGCTGTAGCTTAGAAGTGCACTACAAGTGTTTCATGAGTTTCTCTTCAATGTCATCATTTTTTCAAATAGTTCCAGCAGATATTGGAGGGCAGGGACTCAGAAACTCTGAAGTGTGACTCCAGGGAACTGTGCCCTGTCAGCGTTTGAGTCCCCACTGTTGTGGCAGTGCTGACACGCTTCTGCTGCTGGACAGCCTGGTTGTAGGCACTTCATGTCAGAGGATGAGGTTTTTTTCTGTCAGTGCAGCTTATATCACCCCTCCAAACAAGTGAAAGTACAGGCGAAATAGTGGGTGTGGGCTTCTCTCTCCTTGTTCCCTGGGAGTTACATTAGCAGAAGATTGTCCAGAACTGTCAAGTTCATGTGAGTTTTGAGCAAAATGAAACGCTTTAATAGCATTTTTAATGTTGATTTATGTACATTTTTAATGTTATTTTCTGTAATTCAGAAGAAAGTATAAGTACTATACTCAAGTCTTTCAGAATTATTAGGAATATAAATGGATGGGACCTCATGTTACCACAGACACTATGTAATTCCCTCTTTCTTGCAAGTGTTCTGAAATGCTGTTTTAAAGACGCCTGTCTTTTTTGCCTCTGTTCTTCTTGTGGAGCGTTGTTGTGGAATATCACTCCTCAAATATTTAGGAGCCTTTTGAGACTTTAGCTTCAACATATTCAGCCCAGGGCAAAGGCTGAAAGAAAGCTTCAGCCTAAGGGAAGACATTCAGGTTTTAGAGAGAAGGGCAGTTATGTAAGTCTCCATTGCAACCTCTACATCCCATCCGTTGAACTACTTATCTTAGTTTTTATTAATGCTTTTGGGAATGGTGTCTTCCGTAGAAAAAGAGGCTTCCCTACAAGTATATTGCAGCAGAAAAGTTGCTCCATACTGATTAAAAAGACTAGGTATAATTTTGTCAGGAAAAAATGTTGCTGGAAATAAGATGTCATCAACCAGGCTTACTCTGCCTTAGCTTCTCTGTAGGGAAAGATATTTGGCAAAGAAATATCAGCTATTCAAGTGACTGAATTACTGTAGTGTGTTGGTCAATGTTACCAATAAAATACAACTTAAATCCCCAATACTCTCAAGGAAAAAATTACACTTTAATGATCTAGAATTTAACAGCTCTGAAACCCTGACAGAAAACATTTCTGATATCTAGATTTCTTCTCCCTACATCAAGCATATGTTGTGGTTTGTTGTGAGAACAGTGAAGCTTTGCATAAATATTGCGGGCATGGTGTTCTGTGTATCACAAATCAGTCATCAATTACAAGGGTGAAATTTCATATCACATTGTGAGACTTAAGTTGATATATCACTGCTTTCTCCTCAGCAGTCAAAAGAAAGGAAGATTTTGAGTATTTTAAGTTTTCTAGTGATAGTGTGAATGTTTTTGTCCTTCAGTAATATGCTTGTGTACATGTACATAAATTTGTGTAGGCCAAAGATATTTTGATGTTGTTGTGGCACCTGTGTGTTCGGAGTCCATTTTGATGAACAAATTATCTGTCCTTGTTCCACTGACCTACACTGAGTTAGTAATTGAGAGAAAACAGAGCAAAAAAAAAGCTGGCAAATAAATTGCATGCTTCAAAAAGAAGCAAAAATAAATAATGAAAATAATTGGTATTTTCTCAGAGAATGAGAAGGAATAGAGAAAAAAGTAATTCTATGTTATGTTTTGTTTTATCAGTTTTCAAGTGTCACAGAGAAGTGTGATTTTGGTGAGGGGGGAAAGTGAAACTTGCTGAGGAGTTCCCTGGGATGTTTAGCAGTCCAGAAGATTGTCTAGCTACACCTTGTCTCCACTGTCACTCTAGAGCTGTGTAATACAGTGATAGAAGTACCTGCCTGCCACTTCTACATGATATTATGGAACTCTCAAGGCAGCAGGGAGCCCTTCCAAGTGCCAGCAGAAGCAAGTGGAAGTTAGGTTACACCTTGGGAAGCTTTGGAGCTCTCTTCGTAGAAGAACGCAGTTCCCTCTTCCATGCTTCTGATGTGGTCTATGACAGGGTAGTTTGGGTAGGGCCATCAAACCACCAGCAGCAGGAGATTCTGCAAATTTAAATCTGAGATTCACCTCTTAAGCACATATGCTATGTAATGTTGCATCACAGCTGCTCTGTGTTGGCTGACAGCTGCATTGAGATAGTAACGTTAGCCCCAGGGAGTAAGGCTGACTTCTCTTTATTGCATCTCTGTGTGATTTCCTTTGTCCAGTGAAACAACAGATCTACAGCCTCTTTTCACTTAGTCCCTACAAAAACATGAGTTATTTGTTCTTATTCTTCATGGGATTTACACCCTCACAATTTACACAAATTGAGAGCTTGGACTGGATGGGCTGTAATGCAACATACTCAGTACTGAGCTTTGCTACTGTCTTAAAGGAATCTGATATGCTTCTCAATTTAAGCCATAAGTCAAATGGTATTCAATGGCTCTAGCCAAGTCAGTTTGACTTCAAGTGCACATTTCAGATCTGCTGTGTAGTTCTACGCTCCTTTTTGCTATATTTTGTTGTGTTTTATTCTGGCTGTCAAAAGAAACACCTGTACATTTGCGAACAAGCAGATAGACAGAAGAGGTCACAAAGGTGATAACAAGTGAATCCAGGCAATTTCTTTTTCACAGTTCCCCTGCAGTTTAGGGACTTTCAATCTTTTAATGATTTCTGTCCGGACAGCAGGAGAGGTTGGACCTTCTTGATTCTAGCATTAGCCAGAAGGGCTGTGTAGCACTTGAAGTGCTTTGCATGGCATTGTTGTGCATATGTCAGCTTCAGAACTCCAGGTCAGTGTGCAGAAGCAATGGGTGAGTTTGTCAGTAGTTTGAGTGATGCCTGGGGGAGCAAAAAAGGTGACTGAAGTGCATTCATGGGACACCAAGTACGTATAGGCAACTTTGATGTTAATTCGACAGATTCGTCTTTCTGCTACACTCACGTTTAAAATACAGAATTTTATAGTTGGTTATGTTAAAAAGAAAGATTTTGTTTTCAAGTCAAGTGTATGAAGAAGAAAAACATACCAGTACATGGTGTTTTTTACTTCAGATGATTTTGTGTGCAGTGAAAGTTCAGAGCCCAATAGCTAAATAGCCTGTGTGAATAAAAGCATCTGATCTTTTTTTAGTCTAGTCAGAATTGCTCTCGATGCTGCTGAAAGATGATGCATAGCTGCCTAGGAAGAAGTGGGCCAGGTAATTTCCACTGAGTTGTCCCACAGAAGGTACCACTCAGTGCTACTGTGCTTCCATTCGCATGCTCATTCACTGCTTGAGAAGTTTCTCTGCTTCAAGTATTGCTCAGGAATTACTCTGGAGCCAAAAATTACTGTAACGAGCTCCCTCTCCACTTGCATTTAATCATAATTAGTCTTAGAGCAATGAAGTTAATGCAATTTCCTCTGATCCTTTTCACAGCAAGTGCTACTATCTGTGTCAGCATAAAAAGGAAATAGCAGAGGGATGATACTGGGAAAAAGACTCCATTGTTTTGGTTTTGAAATAAAGAATAAGGCAAGGTAGACAGCAAAGAGGAATATAGTCCTGAGTGATGGACATTAGAACGGGAAAGGTTTTCATAAGCCAATGATATTCACGATCATATGTTAGATTCTGAACTTTTCTTGATGCTTCAGGAACATAGAATGGTTTGGGTTGGAAGAGACTTTTAAGATCATCTCCTTCCTAGTTCCAATCTCCTTACTATGGAGAAGCTGCTCCTTACTATGCAGGCTGCTCAAAGCCCCATCCAGCCTGACCTTGAACATTTCCAAGGAGAGGGCATCCACAGCCTCACTGGGCAACCTGTTCTACTAACAAAGATTACTACAGGCTGAGCACATGGGCGAGAAGCCTGCACTCTGTATTTCCCTAGTTTGTCCCACAGTGACTTTTTGTGTATGCATACTAAAGGAAGTAAGCTTGATAATGTTTGGAACATATTTTCAGTCTGTCACATCCCACCTGTGAAGGGAGGGATGGGTGACCAGATTCGCAAATCCTCCTCGTCAGTTAAAGTGGCAAGCTCAAATTCAGCATTTAATTTTCATTATTGTGGAAAACATTAAAGCATCCATAAATCACTAAAAAAGAACTGAGGAAGTATGTGTTTGTTTATGTATATATATGTGTGCGCGTGTGTGTTTATAAACACAGACATATGTAGATGCATGCAAAAGCTATTAAAATTGCACTACTGAAATCAAAAATTAAAAGTAGTACAGCAGTTCAGATCCTAAGTAGTAACTGCAATATCAAGAAGAGTATGTCAGGACACTCAAATTTCTGACTTTTATGTGAGGTCTGAAGTTTGGAGAATAAAGAAAAAAATACCATTGTTCCAGTTTTGATAATAAATATGAAATTGGTAAAGTAGTTTATGTAGTACATAGCAAAAGATGAATAAAGTTGCATTCACTCCGTAAACATCTTAAAGATTTGGACAGTGATAGGTAACGCTCTCTCTTCTTACTCAGGTGTGTTAAGATGAACAAAATCAAATCTAGTATTTCAAAATCAACTTTGTCATAAATAGGAAGAACAACTAATGTAGCTTGTGTGAGCAAAAGGGAAAGCGTGGTCAGATTAAAGCTTCTTTGTCCTCCTTTATGATGAGGATGTCATCAGGATATTCAAGAATATTTTTGTGCAGAGTGTGAAGCTCCTGCCCACATTATTATCTGTTCAGCTGAAATACAAAGAATTTATGGTAATTTATTCTCTCTGCTGGTTTTCATTACAGGGATTTTTATTCTTGGTAAGCCTCTCCTGCAAAGGGGAATAGTCTTCCTGTAAATGTAGGTTTTGTGACTTGAATCCACAGGGAGTGTCTGTCTGATTTGGAGTTACTAATGGATTCGGCATATTACTGGAGCATTTGCTCATCTAATGCCACCTCCTTGAATTGTGAACTGCATCGAGGTTTTCATAGAATCACAGAATCATAGAATGGCCTGGGTTGAAAAGGACCGTAATGATCATTGAGTTTCAACCCCCTTGCTGAGTGCAGGGTCACCAACCACTAGACCAGGCTGCCTGGAGCCACATCCAGCCTGGCCTTGAATGCCTCCAGGGATGGAGCATCCACAACCTCCTTGGGCAACCTGTTCCAGTGCGTCACCACCCTCTGAGTGAAAAACTTCCTCCTAATATCTAACCTAAATCTCCCCTGTCTCAGTTTAAAACCGTTCCCCCTTGTCCTATCACTATCCTCCCTCATAAACAATTGTTCCACTTCCTGTTTACACGCTCCCTTCAAGTACTGGAAGGACACAATGAGGTCTCCCCGGAGCCTTCTCTTCTCCAAGCTAAACAAGCCCGGTTCCCTCAACCTTTCTTCATAGGAGAGGTGCCCCAGCTTTGATAATCTTAGCGGCCCTCCTCTGGACTCATTCCAAGAGCTCCATGTCTTTCTTGTGCTGGGGGCCCCAGGCCTGGACGCAGTACTCCAGATGGGGCCTCACAAGAGCTGAGTAGAGGGGGACAATCGCCTCCCTCTCCCTGCTGACCACTCCTCCTTTAATGCAGCCCAGAACATAGTTGGCCTTCCGGGCTGCCAGCGCATGCTGCGGTGCGAAAACAAAAGAACTGTTTTGTTCTTGGCCTCCTTTTCAACTGTGTCTCTCACAGTTTCTGTGCCAAATCTTTCTGTTTCTGATCTTACTGGCTCAGAGCTTGATTCTGAAAGTATTCTGTGTACTTTTCTCAAACAAAGTTTAAACTGTGGGTAAAATCATGGACAAAATTTGTCTGAAGCAGTTCCTGCAATGGAAGTCATGATCTGGATTTGGTGGTGTAAGCCAACCTGACCGAGAGAGCAGCGGCCTTTCCAGAGAACAGAGAGGCTGGGTGAGGTTCAGAAGGGATTTAGAGCTACTGGTTTCCATTTGAAATGGATCTGACCTTTGGTAATAGTTTGGCTGGAGAGCAGTATCATTATCTGCAATGGAGATAGACTGGGGAGTGAGCAGCTGCCTTATAGTTAAAGGTGGGAGAACATTTCAGCTGCTCCTACTGAACCTATTGCATTTAGTATAGGTCAAAAATAATAGCTTAGATTTTTGGGAGGTGGTAATTGACTCGCTTTTTCTCTGGATGATACCTAGGTCATTTCCAGCTGTAATGCTGCAGGTAACAGTATAAAGTAGACGTGGTAATTCATCATACAGCTTTAGCTGGACAAATGCACTAGGTTTTACAGAGTATTCAGTAGTCTTAATTCTTTAAGTGATCTGCTGTCCTTTGTCTTTTAATGCCTCTCTATTCTCTAACATGTCACATTATGAAAGGTCACTGCTATATCTGGCTGTGATTTATTAAGGTTTAATAAATTATTAGTGGATATTTTAACAAGTTGTTAATACGTGGTTACATTGATCACGGGTCAGCAAGTTTATTTATAACAATGTTTTATAATCCCTTCAAACATTTTTTTACTGATGTGACAGATATCTGTCAATTAAGTAAGTCTTAAAAAGTACTTATAAGCAGTGCCATAGCATGAGGTTTGACCTCCAGCCTTTGTTCTTTTGGGAATTTTTTGAAGCCCTTTTTGTAAGACCTTCTTTGTTTGGAATTCTGCAGTTTTTGATTGGAAAGTTGTATTACTTCACTGTTTTAGAAACTTAGTTAAAATGTTACCTGCTAAATGAATGTTGACTTCAGGTTTTTTTTGGACTTCAGCAAAGCTTTCCATACTGTTTCCCACAGTATCCTTTTGGACAAAATGTCCAGCATACAGCTAGACAAGTTCATAACATGATGGGTGAACAACTGGCTGATGGATCAGCCTCAAAGGCTTACAGTAAATGCAGTTACATCAGCCTGGTGGCCAGTCACTAGTGGAGTTCCCCAGGGTTCCATTTGAGCATCAGTTCTCTTCAGTGTTATTATAAAGGATCTTAATGCAGGACTTGAATATATACTAAGTAAGTTTGAAATTATACTAAGCTAGGAGGAGCTGTTGACTTCCTTGAGGGTAGAGAGGCCTTGGAGAGAGATCATGACAGCCTAGAGGGCTTTCTCCAACCCAAATGCAGAATCTGGGTTTAAGTGCAGACTGTGGAATAAGTGGCTGGAGAGCAGCCCTGCTGAAAGGCATGTGGTTGATGGCAAGTTGGAGTCAGCAGTGTGCCCTGCAGCCAAAAGGACCAACTGTACCCTGGGGTGCAGCAGGCCCAGAGCTGCCAGCCAGGCAAAGAGGGGGATTGTCCCACTCTGCTCCACATTGTGCAGCCTCACCTCCAGCACTGTGTGCGGATTTAGGCATTACAATGTGAGAAGGACATAAAGCTGTTAGAGGGCATCCAAAGGAGGGCTGCAAAGATGGAGAAGGGGCTGGAGGGTGAGATGTATGAGGAGAGCAGCTGGGGTCCCTGGGTGTGCTCAGCCCAGAGCAGAGGAGCTGAGGGGAGGCCTCATGGCGGCTGCACCTCCTCACAGGGAGCCAAGGGGCAGCGCTGAGCTCTGCTCTCTGCGACAGCGACAGGGCCCGAGGGAACGGCGTGGAGCTGTGTCAGGGGAGGGGTGGGTGGGCGTTAGGGAAAGGTTCTGCACCAGAGGGCAGTGGGCATGGAACAGGCTGCCCAGGGCAGTGGGCAGTGCTGCGTGGAGCTGGAGTTGGACTCAGTGTTCCCTGTGTGTCCCTTGCAAGTCAGGATTTTCTGATTCTATGATAATTTAATTTTTGAGTTAATGTTCTAGCAAATGACGGCTTGTTTCAACCACTTCTCAAATGATCATTTTAGTATAACCGTAGTATGTTATTTTCAGGAGTGAAAGATACTGTGAAACAAGATCCATGCCATTCATACCTCTGCTGCCTGGCTGCTGTAAAATATTTATATGTACATATATATTTATATATAAATTCATACAAATGGTTTTTTTTTACTCTACACAAATTAAGTACCTTTCTGACCAAACTCTTAAACTGTCAGTCTTCAAACTTTAGTGGTTATATTTTTTCATCTGTTTTTATTTGGAACATCTTCCAGCACTTCCAGGTAGACGGATTTCAGATTGATAATGTTTTTACAAGGCAATAATTTGGGATACCAGTGAGAATTGATGCTCATCACTTTATGCACTGGAGTTATTGCAAAGAATTCATCTTTCTCTTGCGATGGGCTTTTTGGCTGATGTCATACCCTTTTGACTGAAACTCTTCCATTACAGAAAATTGGTAACTTCATTTTTTGGGATGGATCCACAGCCATACTCCTCATGTTCTTCTGAGTTGAATGTATTTTCTCTTCAGACATGATTTTTCAGATCCCTTGACAAAAATAAGTTTTACTTAGTGTTACATCCTCTAACATATTCTTCACTTTGCTCTTATCTATGGGAAAAATGAAAAAAAGAGTAAGGGTAAGAACAGAGAATAGTGAGAGAATCGTGGTGAGGTTTTTTGTCTTTGTGAATGTTTATTTGTCATTTTCTTCATAATAGTGAATTGTAACACTTTGTTTTGAGAGAGGAACAGTTAGGAGAACTGTGGCAATGATCTGTATGAGGATGGACAAAAATCTTCTGATCTACTTGGAAGTACTTTTACGACCATGTCCCATCAGGACTACCAAACATCACTTACTGCTGCACATTTCGTTACTCAGTTATTTGACAGAGAGCTCTTGGGGTTTTTTGGCGTTCTAGCACTTGGTGATTCTGTTTCTTCTTTCTGTATCTGAGATCTTCTCTGTTAATTTTTTTTAAGATTTTTTTTTTAGTGTTACATGCTCCTTTGTTACTCAAGGGAACCTCTTCAGAGTAAAAATGCATCTTGTAACTGATTCCCCAAATCTTAAAGTAATGTCATAGTAGTAATTTAAACTAGGAAAATTCTGTGATTTTTTTTAATGTAGATTCCAGCATTTTTTTTTCTAGGTTGCTGTGCAGATGATCTCAAAAGATATTATTTTTGTAGTATAAAACTTGTTGATATTTGTCCCTTAAGGCAAATACACTTATATATTAAGGAAGTTAAGATGATAGCTTCCTTGTGCATCACATGCTTATTTCTTCTCTGTGGACATTTTCTCCTTTCTCAAGATAACCTTGGGCAGGTCCTATTTGGATATGTGTACCGTAAATCTTTGTGTATTGGACAAAATACAAGGAAAGCATAAGCAGCTGAGATCAGGCCACATCCGCTTCATTCTCATCGGTTCCCATAGATTCTCCTCTTGTCTCTACAGACATTACAGACAAACATATGGATACAACCATTAGGCAGGACATTGCAAAAATCATTTTATGCTTATCTTCCTTGAAATTTTTTTTCTTGGAGCCTTGTTAAGAGTAGGGAGGAAATGTTACCATACTTAGTGATTTGCATCTGACGTGGGGTGCTATGGTTTCACTTCAGGACTTTATTTGCCATTGAATTTGGTTGTTACTTCCCTTAAGTAGTTTCTTTTCACCTGATAGGTTATTTGTCAAAGAAGCATTCATTGTTCTAGGAACTAAAGCTTAGTTGGAGTTGTGAATAGCTGTTCCATATCCACATGTGACTTAGTATAAAATGATGTAGTTTTCTCACATACATGGAATAGTTCATTTTTCATATATAAATTTCAGAGTTCCATTTTAACATACATCATTCAGGAGAAGGACATTTCTAGTCATATCTTTTCACAGAAGGATTGAGCCAAAGTTATTTTCTTAAATGTATCATTAAGTACTAGTATGGATTTTCTGTGCTTTTGGTCAAATTGTGATGTAAGTACAATCAAGTAGTTGGGAATATCTTTACTTTCCTAAGCAAATATGCAGTTATCCTTGTGTCGCCCTGGAACTTCAAACTGCATATTTTGTTTATTTTCTGCCTCCTAATTCTCTGCTCAGTAGTGCATGATTCCTATCCAGTGCCAACTTCGGGAGCTGTGTAGGATGCTTAAGCCAAAGGTTGAAAGAAGAGTGAATACAAGTACCATATTACTGCAGTAATCTTTTTAAGGGCAGATATGAAAGAGGAACATAAGTGCAAATTAGGTTAATAGGAAAGACACACTGCATTAACTTACACCTTGTTAGTAGTTTCACCATTTCTAAAAGGATGCATACATAGCTATATCAATTTAATAGACTACTGCCAAAGTGCAATTCTCTTTTCCTTTTTTACTTATCACTTTGTTGTGGTGCTAGGATTGTCTCTGTCAGTTTGTCCAGTCTTTGGTTTTTTTTTGTTTTTTTTTTACATTCAGAATGTGCAGCAAGCTCCTTCTTCTAAAGCACCTAATTCTTTCTTGTTGTTGTTTTGAGGTAAGCTCAGCTTTGTTTACACATCTGATCTGTTACATACAGAGTGGAAATACATCTGATAAATTCTTCCCAACAATACATCCTCTTAATTAAGACACTAAATGTAACACCGTAAATTGCTAGGATTTATTTTAAAAAAATTGAAATAAATAAGATAACTGAAAAATACTGCTGAATATGTTTGTTTTTTGTGTACTTTGGTAAGTTGCTTCGTAAAAAGCAGCAATTGTTTAATAGCTTTAATCCTGTAAAATTATTTTCTCAGTGGAAAGCTGCTGGAAGCTGGTTACGCTGTTGAACTTTCTTCATCTGCACATTAAAATGTAAATTCTCACCTTGGATTGTCTAGAAAGCCTTTTCATAGAATCAGAGTTAAATTAGGTATGACAGTTGATTGTGATTAATCACCAGTTATTCACTGAAATAGTTTTGTTTCTCAGTGTTGAAAAATAGGTTTCTGTGAAGAGTGGGAAACATCAACCATATTTCTGTAATATCTGAAAGACAGGAAGCATGTCAAGTTAATGCATGCTTTTGTATTTTATTTCAAGGTGACAGTGACCTTTCTTTTGTTACTTGAAAAACAGGCAGTGAGGTGGGGAGAGAGTCACAGAACAATTTTAGTTGAAAGATGGCTGACAAATCAGACTGTCCAGAAAGCATGGACTTGGAAAAATTTTTCATAGCCTCCCAGTCTTGTTAAGTGTAGGTACCAAAAGTAAAGGAGAATTCTTCAGCTGGGTATGGGTATAATTTAATACAGACTGCAATTAAAAGAATGGTTGTGTGTTTCTGAGGATCGTGAGAGATTTAAAAAAAAAAAAAAATGTTAAAGGCAAACTCAGGTCCAAAAATGAAGAAAGAACCTTGACAAATTCACTCTATGCCCCCTTCCTTTTAAACTTTGAATTTAAGTTCAGAATGCACAACACCGTAGGTGAAATACTAAGTGGGGGTCAGTCATTCTACCAGCCGGGCCTTGGCACAGGGCTCAGCACTGGAAGACCTTTCTACTTTTGTGAAATTTACTAGGACCTAATTTAAAAAGAATAAAAAATGTTTCTGTGCATGCGTAAGTAGTTCTTGGGCACAAATTAAATACTGCAGTCACTTTTAAGGAAATTATTAAACTATACAGTTTTAAATTATGACATTTTACTTTTCAGTAAAGATTGCCAACGTTTTTTAACACAGGAATTTCTGCTGTGCAACTAGTGAAGGACTGCTGCGTGTAAGGCTTTCGGGCGCAATCCGAGCTGCAGTTAAATACTAACTGGCCTTACAAAGAAGTGACATATTTCAAAGGTTTAGATAAAACATTTGGAACAAGGTCACATTCAGTTTCATAGTTGTTTTAGGTAGACTTTTAACGAGCTTTACTTCATATATCTGTGTTTTAATTATCTTCTGTATAGTAGCATGAACAAATGTAGCCGCCCTTTATGTTTGCATATGTTAATTCTTATAAAAGTTGATTTTGAGATGAATAATTTTATCTGAATTCTGTGGCCATTTCTTAGTCTTGTAGCATTTGATTCTGAAAGTGGCTCCATAAGAATTTGAAAAAATGCATCCCCTTGAAAATATTTGCATCTAAACAGAAATAGTAGAACTCACTGGAAAAAAAAATCACATTAAAATGGGGACTGAGAAAGTTGTTATAAAAGGATAAATTCTGACTTTTTTCAAAAAAGCATTTTGCTGTCATTCCCACTTGGCTTCTTCAGAGTGATGTTGATAGTGTGAGTCTGATGACTGTGTTAACAACTGTGAAATGCAGGTCATTACGGAGATTAGGCTGGCAGCCAGTTGCATCCTTACTGCCTGTCAGTCTTCTGTGCTTGGTAAATTATGAAGTACTGCAAGAGATGTAGCCGTATGTTTTAATAATTCTCGAAGACTTCTCAAGGATATTCTAATAGGCTAAAACAAACATTTCTAATGCTGCAGTAGGGCTCTCAATTTGATAGAATATGTAACCACAGAACCGTAGATCTCCATTGCCAGAGATGATTAATGAGAGTGGTTGACATTGTTCTCATGCAAATGTAATTACTGGCAGGAAAAAGAAGCTCTTCATTATACATTCTGCCTTTGTCTTTTCCGTGGCTTTGCAGCATTATGCTTACACACCTCTATGACTGTATTTTGTATTTGTTGAAAACCTGTCTACCGTATTTATGTGGATATTAAAACAGTGAACGTGCACCTGTTGCTGAGACATGTAGACGGATATACACATAAACACCCAAAATGGAATGCACGCACATACTAATTGTAGCATGTGTCTGAGCATCCTGAGAGATACAGAACTTGTTAAAGGCAAAGTCAGCCACAAGTGAATCAAACTACAATGAAAGAATTTGAAAAACTTACTTTACGTCATTCATGATGCTCTTGGGCTGCTTTTACAGAAGCACGCATTGAGCACCAGGCCAATGCTTGGCATACGGCAAGCGTTGTGTTTGTCAGCCCTCAGGAATCCCCCTCCCGCATTTGGGTGTGTGCATCCAGTCTGGCCGCAGTCGCTCAGACCCTGCTACGTTCCAGGGTCCCACAGTAGAAAAAAATACTTATGTCTGTAGATCAGAACAAAAAGTATTTACTTGTAGTTTGAAATTTAATAAAAGTTGCTATCAGGAGTTTCTGCAAGTCATACTTTAACTTGCAAATATTCTGTGGTTTTGGTTTTTCCTACTTTGTTGAAGCAAACTCCTTTTGCAGGAAACAGTAGGAATTTTACTGTAACTTTTAGTGAACCTGGGTTTTCAAAACCTTCTACTCAAAAGACCTTGAGTTTGACACTTCTCTCTCTCCTCTGCAAAACTTCAGGAGGATGGGACATGCTGCATATCTTAAGATTTCTTCTTTGCTCTTATTTGAGAGTGATGGCTTTGTGAATGCAAAAACAAGCTGTCACCTATCCTCTTTTTAAGCAATAGTTTTATTATTTATTTCTTTTTTTGTATGAGCTATATGAGATTCTTCAGAATTTTTCAATGATTCAGACTTCTCCAAAGATTTATGTCCAGAGAGAAAATTTATTTGCAAAAGCTATAAACCATGAGACTGTGCTCTGGCTTTGAGTCTCTTCTAATGCAAGTCCCTGGAAGTTCTAGTGATAAAGAAATGTCAATGATGAAACTTTTTCCATATTCCATATCATGTTTAATTAATAAGTTTGCATTTGACAGATTAACTTGAGGCATCTCTCTCCTCCTTATAAAATAATTTTGATTTCCATTTGGTCTAATAATTACATTGTTATAAAAACATGCCATGTTTAAGCCTTAGGAAACTGCTATTTTTTAATTAGCGCCTCTTTCAGGTATTAGAGGACCTCTCTTAACACAGAAGTTATGGCTTGCTGTCTCCATGGAGCATGTTATGCCTTCAGAGATAGGTGCCAGTTGAGCAAAGATTGTGAGGGGCACATTATGGGAATCTAGGACCTAAAAACCATTATGAGGTCTCCAAGTGGGTACCCGGTTTTGTTGTTGGATCTGTCCCTTAGGCAGTTTTGAATCTTATTGCTGGTATTTTATATTCTGTGGCACAATAAAAACAAATGTGGTTTCAGTTGGCACTTGTCTTTATAGAACATGGCAGATGCAAACTGCATCTTTCAAAGGTTTGAAGTTCATTGCTTTTTGTCTGCATAAATGTTATGTGGATATATAACTACTAACATTCAGCTGTCTAGTATAAGGTATAATGGAAATTGCGTCCTTGCCAGTTTAACAATCCTTGCCAGGCATTTCTGAGTGTATATTTGCATAATGAAAGATAGAAGTATTTATAAATAATGTTTTTTGAAATCATTTTGCTGTGATATTTTACAGATAGTATTCATGAACAGAATTTCATCTTCCCTTCCAATTCAGGGTATCATTTAGGAACATAGAACTAAAGTTTATGCTTGCATACATCTCACTGACTTAGGTAAAGTTAAGTACTATGCTGAATTATGAAATTCCTCAACTACTTTCTTTGGAAATAATACCTATGTAGCTATCATTTTATGGTTCTGTTAGATTCTGAGACATTTCAGTGGAAAGGGGAATTTAGCTTTGTAGTGGCTTTTCTAACCTCATCACTCTCTAACTTCAGTGAGTATTGGAAACTTATGTTGTGGTTAGATGGTTATCATTTTCACCGTAATATATTTTATTAACACACAATATCCTCAAGAGTGGATAAACACAAGTTTCCTGTGTTAGAAATAAAAGAAAGAGAGTAGTAAATGATGTACCCTAACAACGAGAACTTTTTGATGCGTGCGTTCCTGGGTGGAGAATTATCTCCTTTACCTCTTAGTATCCACAAACAGATGGAGTAGGCAAACACCATTCGAACTATCTTTTGAGTATTATTGGAACAGCATCTGGACATCTTCTCCTGTTGTAGGTGGGTCAACACAGGCATCACAGAATCCGGTACATGAAGGTGTTACTTGACTTGCCACTGCTACTGCAGAGCATAGAGTGTGTATGTTTCTAACCGTGTCTGTAGTGATGAATGGAAATAATGTCAAAGCTGTAATAAGCTCAAACCAAATGAAAAGAGGAGGAAATCTGTGTATGTTTTATAACTATATTTTTTAAATGCAGTATGTTTTCTTTTAGTTTAAAAATTGTAGCTATTAGTTAGCTTCCCTTTGCAGCATGATGTGACCAGAATAGAAGTGAAATTGTTTTCTAAGGAATAGTAATACTTCTGCACCTTTCGGAGTCAGCAGATGTCTTTCTTGCTAGGTATGAAGGAACCCCTCTCTGAAAGTATTCATCAGCCTCTTCTTACACCTTTGCAAAGGCACTGAGTTCTTGCAGCTCATTTCAGTGGACATCACCAGTGCTCAACATTTATGGAAAACAGTTCCTCTGATGCACATGTTCGTGGCAATCCTTTCAAATTAGCCATCTGGAAAATACCACGTTAGCCAACTATAGCATTTAAGTGATTGAGGTCAGATTGCCTGAAAACAGACAGAAGATGACAAAATAAAACTGCCTCTCACTTGGCCACATCATCCAGATTGTCACTGATTGGGACTTTGTACTGACTGTCAGATTATTAATGGGGTTGCAAGATATGACCTTATGTTTGTTGGTGGAAAACAAGATATTTTGTTCCTTCTTCTCTGGTAGTTCATGAATCAGGCACGATTTCTTTGTTTCACTAAGGTTTGTGGGGAGAGATTATATTGCTTCTGTTGAAAGTGAAGCTCTACTACTATTTATAATTCACTGGGATAATTCTAAGAGTTGTGCAAGCTGCTTTGTACTTCTTTTAATTCCTGCTGGCTTGATTAGCTACACATTCAACTCTCATATTGGCTGAAAAAGGGATCATTACCTCAGATGTTGTGAATAAAGCTGGGAAAACTCTCCTTTGACAAGTCATACATTTCCTGAGAAGTAGAGTTTGATGGGGATCAGCAGTGTTTGCATTTTCAAGGGTGATTATTACCAATAGTTTTGACTGAAAAAAAAAAGGTGATTTCTGAATATGTCTCAGTGTCTTATTTCAGCACTTGCAAAATCTTTACTTTTTTTGTTGCAAAATATTTTGGAGCCTTTTGCTTTAAAATATACTTTTTCCTTGGAGAAAAGAGGTAAGGTTTCAGGTTCACACAAACTGAGATTTATTATTTATGTTATTATTTTACTGCTTTGCAGCAATATCTATTTCATTTCAACATCCCGCCCCTCCCTCAACTTATAACTTCTTTTATTTACTCTGAATGCTCAAATGCATCATTAACCCAGCACTAATCTAGAGTTTCTATGAAACTCCACACAGAAGTTTCCAACAAAATGTGTGTAATTTATGTTTCAGAGTATGTACAGTATCTCCACATAAAACAGACAATCCCATCAGAATGTGTTATGGGAATATTACACTTTGCCAAACAGCTGCTTTGTGTTGGCAGCTTTATAAACACTTTCTGTAGAAGTCAGATGTGAGAGAAGATTCATCGCTTCCTACAGTTTCCCAGCGAGAGCTGCGAACCACAGATTTGTGATCAAGATCCAGGCTTGCATTTCTCAGGGCTGAGGGATGGGGCCAGCAATGCAGCCGTGCTGCGACGTGTGACTGTGCTATTGAGCTGAACTCTGGGCAGGGATGGCTGTCTGGCCAGTGCAGGGAGGCCATGGGCAGCATCACCAGAGGTGGGCAGCAGCCATCTTCCTAGCTGGAGGGTTTTCAAAAGGAGAAGACTTCTGTGTTCTTTCGTTTTGCTATACTGCCTTCAGAATGGACAGCATATTACAATAGGGGCTTTGCGTATAAAGCGAGAGGAGGAATTATTTAAAATCAAGTTGGCAGGAAAGAGTTAAACTTAAGGAAATTTGCTGCTGTTGTAGGCAGATGTGTGACTATTTATACTCCTTATTCTAAGTAATCCAGCTTTATCTTTCTTTAGCAAGATGATACATAGGCGAACAAAAGGTGTAAGCATAGCCTTATGTGACGGTGTATCCAATCCCTTTCCATGCTGCATCGTGCTGCCGAGCCAGGTGGGGTCTGGTGAATTCTCTTGGCCTTTCTGGTCTCATGGAAAATGAATTGGCCACATTCATCTTGAATGAAAGCTGGAGTAATTGCTTTGATCTGCTGCAGATCAGCCTGCATTCATTCAATTGAGCGGTAATTCTGAAGGTTAAAATGAGCACATTGACTTTCAGCTTTAATTGTGCCCCTTCTGATCAGAGCCTCTGGAGGAAAAGGGGCGGTTGGTTTGCATAGTTCTGCATGATGGCCTGTACTACAGAGAGCGCTCAGGTGGATGCTTCCTTCCCTGCCCTCATCGATGTCTTCCTGCGTTGGAGAGCATCCTCAGAGCTGTTGTGAGCAAGGCAGGCACGGGTGTGCCTTGGTTAAACTTCTTCACTGTTACCTACTGAAGCTGCCAGGGTTTCTTCTAGCTGTTTGATTCATTGGACATCGATTTTCTTCTGACATGCAGAGGTCCTTGCATACCTAGCCAGTCCATGCAAAATGCTTCTAGCCAAACTGTGTTAACTTTCCAATAAATAATTTTCCAGTTTAACAGCCTCTGTGCACAAAACAGCTCAGATCTCCCAAGGGAATGGGCAAATGAAGCTGTTACTGGGTATGTTTCAGATGAATTTTGCTGCTTATTCTGTTTTCCTGTTGTCTCACACAATCTTTTGCACTTGCCTCTCAATTCTGCAACAGAGAACATGAGAAAATCTAAAAATAGGAGGGGGAGAGAGGGAGAATAAGAAGGGGAGGGAAAAAGATGCTGTAGCATAGCAATTAGGTATCTGCCCAATGACCAACTGTACATGTTTGGAAAATGCCAGTGAACGGCATTGTGAGCAACACAATTTGTGTTCTTGCCCCTTTGTACCTCTCATCTGACATCTCGTATCCCAGGATGTAATGCCCATGTTTCAAACTCCATGTTTTCATTTTCAGCTCCAAGGCACAACAAGCAGGTAGTGCATACTGAGAGGATGACACGGGTTGTTTATTTTTTGCAGTTAAGAAAAGCAGAGGTGTAGTAAATATTTCATGATATTCTGACGAGCTCTAGGAAACTCCTGCTACCTACAGAAATAAAATCCCTGAAAGAGAAATAGTTGCATGTCAAGCTTTAATGTGAGGCTTTGTACATGCCTGTCCTGCACAACTTTGCTGTGCATGCCCAGGGCTGGACATTGTCACACGACTCGATACTGTTAGAGATTGAAATGGCTGAGAAACTCAGGGGGGGAAACAGAATTGCTCTGCCATGGCTTCTCAATAAGCTGTGCCCCGAAACAGTTGTAAGAGTGGCTGTTCAATTTGGTAGCAGAAGATGAACATGCTGTGCACGCTGCCATTTGTGCCACCCTGTTAGCACAGTCAGTCATTTCCAAGCACTGGGGAACATCCTCGCCTCGGTGCTCATGTTCCCAGTGCTTCTTCCCTTACTGCAGAGGCGAAGCCAGCTTCTTGCAGCCCTCCTCTCCTTCAGGCTCTGTCTCTGGCTGTTGTCGTGGCTCTTTCCCTTATTTGCAGTTTCATAAGAAAAGACACTGAGAATTTGTTCCTTATTGATATCTGTGCACTGGGGCAGCTGCCCAGAGAAGCTGCGGGTGCCCCATCCCTGGAGATGTTCAAGGCTGGGTTGGATGGGACCCTGGGCAGCCTGAGCTGGTGGGTTCCTAGGTCACGGTATCCCTGCCTACAGCAAGGGGTTGGAATTGGATGATCTTTAAGGTCCCTTCCAACCCAAGCCTTTCTGTGATTCTTTGATTCCCATGTATTGCATGACAATTACACACACAGCCATTTGTATTCCACAGCCAGCTGGCATAACCCTGTGTCTGTTATACAAGTGTGACACACGTAGCAAAATACAGCACCTGCTTCATATCACATATCTGCCTACACTGAAAGTGCAGGAATGGCTTGTTGTGATCGTAAAGGTCCTGACCATAAAAGGGGACATCTTTAGGATGAATTTTCTCCTATGATTAATTTGGAATTTTATATGGGCTTCTAGGGATTTTTGGAAAGTCTCACATGGTTCGATTTTTTCCTCTACTACTAATTAGTATCTCTGCTCATTGGGCTCTTCCTGGGTGACCAAGCAGTCTGTGCTTTCCTACACTGAGATGCATGTCCCTTTTGCGCCAACATTTGATACCTTTGCTGTGATAATTCCAACACCCCTCTGGTCAAATCTCTTTTACACACAACACATCTACTCCTTTGGTACCTCATAAGAGACTCGACCCATCTTCTCTCCATCCCATGAATCTAATGGTTCATCTCCACAGTGCCAACTCGGTGCCTCTCTGCCTTGGGGCTGGGGAGGGGACATCAGTGCCTGTCTTCTCCTCTGGGCAGGACTCAGCATGGTGGGTTACCCGAAGTCTCCAGCATTGCCTCTTTCTGCCCATCTCCCCTTTCTGTCTGTCCGTCCATCTGCCGCTTAGCAGGGCTGGCTGTGCCTCCATGCTGCTCCCTGGCACCCTGCAGCATGGCTGAGCTGCTGCACAGTGCTCTGGGACTGATGCCTCACCTTTGGGTAATTCCTTTAGCTCTTAAATGTCTCTTCTGGGCACTCTGGCAGTTTCTGTACTACACCATTGTGCATCTGTGGCTTTCCCAGCTCTGCCATTCAGCAGCCATGTGCAGCCTCTGTGTACCTTTCAGGTTTTTTTCATGGGTTGTTTCCCTTGTGTCTCCCTGGAAACAACAGCGTGGTTCCAGTTAAAGTTGCCGTTTATCACTGTTGGCTATGGTTACCTTTAATATACCAGTCAAACACGAGAAAAAATTCATTTGCTGTGATCCTGTAGCATGACTTGTGTAATACAAGTCTCCCATTTTGCTAAATGAAAGAATTAATCCTATTTAAACTTGAGCAGCCTGTAGATAAATATTGATCTTGAATTTAAAAAGGTTTAGTAATGAAAAACTGACGGTCTTATAAAAATATTGCTGAAAGTCAATATTAATGATCCAGAGAGCTGTCTGGCTAGCTGTTGAATCAAAGTCATCCAGGCCTGCTGATATGGAACTGCTATACTTGCTAACATTGTTTAACATCATTCTAAGTTATTGTTGGAATAGAAACATGCTGTTATCATCATCCTCATGACATACTATATGTCATTCAGCATTTTCCCAATGATAGAACAGAAATACCTTGTGGATTTTTTTGCATTAAAGTTAGTGATGCATATGGCAATCCTGATTCTTAAAATACTGTGGAGATGTTTGGGTTTTTTTTTCTTTTTTAAAATTCTGCTGATGACAGAGTTTTTATTGAATCCTTCTGCTTCTTATAGACATTCTCTGTAGCTGATAGTTTATTGTTTCTTTGCCTCACCATCTACTTCCACTTTCTTCCCTATCAGTGGTTTACAAACTAGTAACAGGATTTCTTGATGACGTGTTGTCCTCTAACCTGCTCTGGCTCATATTCCTGTTTAGCAAATTGCCCTCCCCAGCAAAAGTCCTCATTATGCATTTTCATTATCTAATCATGCTTTCCTTCCATCCTAATATTTTTTTTTTATCAGCTTGATTTTTTCCCATAAATTGTTGTGGCATCTACTGTCTACTGCTAAGGTTTGTAGTTCTGATGCAGGCACAATTTCTCCTCATCCCATCTTCAGGAATTTCAATTTGTTTTCCAAATCTGATTTTTGTGCTACATATAAATTCACTTATTCTCTCTGGCAGTTTTCTGTTACTAGTTTTAGCATCCTATTATCATCCTGACTGACCTATTTCTTGCAAGATTGGCTCCTCTTCTGCTGAGTTATTAGCGTCTTTCCTTGGGAATATGGTCAGCAGTCCCACACAGCTGAACCCTTCTGCCTTTGAAGGTCACTGACACATCTGTTAGCCGGGGTAATCTTGAACCAAAGGGAGGCCTAATAATGTTTCAAGATCGGTGGTAATTTGGGTGGATGTGCAATAGGGAACAGATGTTCAGATATCCTTCCCAATGCCTCCCTGTGCTGGCCAGCATTTCCAGTTTATTTGAATTGGGCTCACGCCAGCTGGCTGTTATCTGGGTACCCATCTCTGCCAGACATTTGTCAGAGTAGGGAACAAAAGTGTTGGGCATGGATGAGAGGCGATGTATCTCGTCATGCCAGAGGAACGGCTGCCCAGGCCTGGTGGGAATGAGTTACCCTCCAGAGCCGGGACTGGGAGCTGGGCCACTACAAGTGAGTCTGCAGGGCTGTCGGGCCTTGGAGGGGAAGGGACCAGATGAGAAGAGAGCTGTGCTGCCTCATGGCCCTTGGAGTGCTGTAGTACCACCCATGTCACCAGCCCTGCCCATGCGGACCCATTGTCTCTGCTGCCCTTAGTGGCCTCCATGATTTTATCGTAGCCATAGGAACAAAGCGGGGTGACCTCCTCACCCATGAATGAAAAAAAAAGCAGGCATCAAATTGTGCTAGAAGTGGCCAGATGCTGCATTTTGCACTGGTTGAACCCAGAATGGGAAGGTCAGAGCTCTGCTGCTGCTTCATGGGGTTCAGGTTGTACACGCGGTGTTTGCTTCTGTAGCTCCATGTTTTGCATGACTCCAATGAGAGCTCCCATGGAGGTCTATATTGCCTGTGAGCAGATGGCAGTTTCCAGCTACAGGGAGTTTTTATTAAAATCTCCTGATCACTGCAAATTCTACAGCTGTACTGGAGCCTTTCAGTAGTTCCTTTACTTTCCTACGGAGAACCTCTCTCTTCCCCCCAAAAGTCCTAAGTCTGCTGGAGTTTCCTCTCAGGCAAGTAATGTATTTCTATCGTAGTTTTCAATTCCAAGAAAATCTTCATTTACTGACTGAAGGAGATGTGCTGCTGAACCTTCCTGTCCGTGGGCAGAGCTGGCCAGAGATGAAGGGAACGATGACCCAGGTCTCTGCAGAGGCAAACCCCTCAGTCCAGAGAGCTGGAGGTCACCCATATAGGCACCCTGGTGCCAGAAACACCAGGGGGTTTATTGCTGAATTGCTGAAACTGCCAGAAAAGGAGGAGGGGAAGCAGAAAAAGGCAGGAAGAGTCTGCAACTCTGTGGATAGCTGTAGACTTTCTGTGTTTGTCTTTTGCTATTATTATTACAAATAAACTTCAGACTGCTTTCTCAATTAACCATGAAAACATTTAGTTGTACCCCACAGTTAAAGCAAGTGAAAACTTAATGACTTTTTAAAATGCTGGTACAGAAATTAGCAGATAGACTCTAATGCCACAGGTCAACTTCCAGCAGGTTCCCTTCTGCACGGTATGCTAGGACAAGGACTGAGCCTTGCCTAGGATGATCTGAAGCGTGAGCGCTTCTCATCTGATGACAGTGAAATCCCATTCCTACTCCTCTTGCTGCCTCCCAAAACCTAGGTGCCATTTGCTCAGAAGTACAGGAGGGCTCAGGTCTTCCCTGAGTGCAGACCAATGTGCTCAGGCAGCACCTAGCACAGTGCTCACTGTGATGCTGTCACAGCCTGTCTGGGCAGGGCCCTATTTTGCTGTCAAAGGTGTGTGTTGCTAACCACCAACTGCATAAATTTGCAGCCAGCTTGTACGCTGACATACACATAGCTCACTCTGTCTGCAGTCAGGCTAGACTCGTGGGTGCTCCTTACTGAGGTAGTTGTTGGAGATGAAGAGTAGAGAAATACAACAGACCTAGCTGGTCCTGTTAAAGAAAGATCTAATAATGGAAATCTATTAATATAACCTTTTTGAAAGCTATCTTGCATTGAGTAACTAAAATTTGATTTTATGACTGTGTTGGTCTAGTGTGAATAGTAGTTAGTGTGATTAACTGGGGAGCTGCCTTCAAAAGCCAGCCCAGGGAACTGAGACAGCTGCCTTTCCTCCTTCATGCTCTTGTTCCTGGGGAGAGGTGATAACTAGATGTCAGAAGTGAAGACAGACTAATGAGTACATTTGAAGAGACTAGAGGGAAGTCAGAGATAGAGTTATCTCTGGTAGCTGCAAAAGGGAGGATTTAAAATGCTTTTCCTAAAAACATTCTCAGCAACAAAAATCACCTGCAGAGCGTCAATTCCTGCCTGCAGCCTTGAGAATTTCTGCCCTTTTTACGGGATACTTTAGACAGATGTAATAGAAAATGTGCCCACAGGGGAGGGTAACATCACTTGTCATAGGAGGAAACACAATGCTTCTGGATTACAGTTGCATTTCTAGTCCCAGTGAGCCATAAACTTGATCTTTTGCTTGGGCTTTTGTGGTTGTAGATGTTAAAATTAATAAATTAAACATTCAAATGGCACAAAATGTGGCAATCCAGTTGCACCGTGGGTTACTGCGAAGCCACGCTTCCTTCTGCACGGGGTCTTCTCTTTCAGTGTAGTTCATGATTCAGAGCTTGCCTGGGAGGACACCTGTAATTGCTGCAGGATTGTTTCTCCTTCACCAACTGTTCCTACCTGACAGCAAGAAAATGCTTAATGATGATCAGAGCACAGACGGGGATGGCCATCAGGTTATGAATGAAAACTGGAGTAAGTGTACTTGCTCCTGCCAGAGCTGAAGTGGTCAGAGGCTGCACTTTGTGTAATGTTCTCCCAGGGGTTAGCGTATCCCAGGCAGCTTCCCCTTGCAAAGCTCATGATAAATTCCTTGAAAAATTGTTGATAAACTCCGGTTAAAAAATATCTTCTATAGAAATCAAACTACTTTCCCTGCACAGTATTGAAGAAAGAAAGTAAGGAAGAGAGAAATCGTTGTTTCATAAGACCTTGGTGACGGGTCAAGTGATGTGTTGTTCTGGGGGCATCTCAGAGGCCTGCTAAGGCAATGAAGTGTTTCACCCTGGGACTTTATCGCTTCTTTTTTAAGTGCAGTGTGTCATAACTGGACTTGTCTGGTCCTTTCACAGGGAAGAATGTGGATTTGAACTGTGAATGTTGCTCTGTCGGATGCTTTATTATTTGAACAGTTTGGTTTCATGTTTATTTGGCTTTTGTGCCACTGTTGATACCACCATTTTTTTCTTGATATCCACCAGTTGATAGAGAAAAAAAAAAAATAAGACCGTGTTCTTACTGTTTACTGTATAGCTAATATGAGTGTTTCTGTCTCTGTATAATCTTACTGCATTTAGACTGTAATGTCAGGGGCTATCTTTAGCAAAATCCTGTGGCTAGAACTAGATAAAAGCAGCTGTTACATTTAAAATTAGCACATAAAATGTCATTAAATTAATGATACAGATTCACAGAGTTGCTAATCATACTGTCCTGTGGATAGGTTGACTGCTGTGTCTTACTCCATGGTATTTCACGGGCTAGGACAGTTCGCTTAAATTAATTGTTGAGAGGACTGGAGGTGGTAGAAATAGGAGTGCTGGTACGGGCAATGTGTCACATATGCCAAAAATCTGAGTGTTGAACCCATCGGCTAAATTAAAATTTCCTTCTCCTTCCTTGATCTTTTGTCAGGTGTAAAACATTTCACTCTGTGGGGTATCCTGAAGTTTTTCAGAGTACTGATTTGAATTGGAAGGGGGAGAAAAAATTAGAATGAAGTAGGGCTATTATAAGTCATATGGTGATCTAGGAAACTGCCAGGGAGGGGTGGGTTTTTTGCAAACTAAACTAACGATATGAAGAAATGGGAATTGGCTAAGATTATCAACTATATCTGTAATTAAGATCCTTGATGACTTTTTTTTTCTGTTCGTTTAGCAGAAATTTCATGAGTCTCTTCTCTCTTTCATGAGTCAGTCAAATCCATACCTATACTGTTATGAATGTGAACTGCTCTAGTGTTTATCAATTCACAAATGATACTTTTATAGTACACTGGAAAAGACTAAAATTCTGTGAAAATGAAGACAAATTGCAAAGAACCTATAAATCATTGGGAAGTCTAAATGTTAGAGTAAATTTGGGCAAAAATGTGAAATTAAGGAAATAAAGTTTTTTCTAAATGAAGTTTTTGTAAGAAAGCCACGGCAGTACTAGTATCTGTCTGTGCTTCTGGGTGTAGATTGCAACCTCTTTTAATTCAGGACTTTGATGCACTTTAATACCTCTATTTTAAAGTCTGTATGAGCACACACCAAATAACATCTTCCGAAGAAGGGATGGTAGCCCACAAATCTGGGAATGTCAAATTAGGATTTATCTTTATATCAAAATGCTGGATGATCTTCCATGTCCTATGCTATTATTCTGAGATTGGTATTGTCTTTTCTCATAATTTTCTGTCTTAGAAATGTTTATTTTTATGAGTTTTATGAGAAGAAATGGTACATAATTATTTTTAAAGTAGACTAAAAGAATTAATGTACAACTTTCAGTATCCTTTTTTGGATTCTTTCGTGGAACTTGCCAGACTTGCAGTCAGCCGGTGGGAATTCATTGCAATGGTGACCTGGTCAGTCGCAGGTGCATTTAGGAACTTAATACTGAGTTCCAGGCTCTAGAAATGTGATCAGAAATGATGGTGAATGATTTGTGAGGGATTTTTACATATTTTTGTATTATTACATTGAGAAATCACAACATGATATAGCACTGCAGAAAAATGTATTCACGGTGAGTTCATCTTGATTTTTCACAGTGCACTTAGCAAAACGATAACATGTGCCAGAATATCTTCAAAACCTGGGCGTGTAATCCCCTTTCAGAAAAGCACCCAACCCCTGCTGAAATTTAAAGAATCCTACTAATTTTAAACTCCACTGCTTTTTGTTGGGCTTTAATGTGCAAAAAATGATCCCTTAAATGGACATACATTTTAGAGCAGGGGCTTAAGAAAAAATATTGCTTTAACTATTGATATAGTAGCTCATCTGACTGAACAGATATTATCCTGGCAATGTCAATGGGTATAATAATCTTTTTGTGTTTAACTTGTTTTAAGCTCTGATTCACTTTGAATTAATCTGTTACTAAAGGGTAATGGGAACATCTTATTCTTCAGCACCATTTTTATCAAAAAGAACCTGAAGTAACATATTGTTTGCATGAAAAATTATGTATATATGGATCGTAGCATGAAGTTGGAGAATGGACATTGTTTGATCTCTTAGTCATTTTATTCACCTTTTAATTAGTTTTTACTTGCAAGTCTCAGTAGATTTATATTTTATACTGGAAGTGATGGGAACAATCCTGAGGCTAATGTAATCCCTAAAAAAAATTCCGTTACAAGTGAAAAATTGCTCAGAATAATAGTAGCTAAATCAATAGTTTCTGTGCCAAGGCTTTATGTTCCCTTTTGTCTTCAGGTTGTCATTGACACCTCTATATTTTTATTCCATCCACATAATGCTGAGTGTACCACTGTCACTGTTACCTGTGCTCCTCTGCTAAGCAGAATGCTAAAGAAATATCTGAGCCAAGAATTCTTGCCTCTTTGAAAAACCATTTAAAATCTTATTCCCTGGAGACCATACCCCTTTTCAGTTATCCCTCAGTTTCTTTGAGCTGGTGACCCTGACGCAGAACACATTAGTTCTCCCTTTTTGCCCTACTCTTGCACATCTCATGGGCTTCATTCATTAGCCTGAGTGCAGGGAGGCTGCTGAGGAGGGGAGCGGAGCCAGCAGTGGCTCAGTGTTCATTCCTGCTGGGGTACTCATGTATTGATGTCTCTTGTCAAATCACTTTTTCCAATATTTTTAAATTTGGATTTTTGCCATTAGGAGTAGAAATTGAAAGGTGAAGACTTTCAGCTTCTACCTGATTTCAGATCGGGATAATTAATTCTATTGTGCCTAAATGTCATCATAGGATATGGCCGTATGTGTTTAGCAGAGGAAATAAAGCTTCTTATAGGAGCTTGGGAGGGAGTTGAAAGTTGAAAAGTGGGATTGGTCTCTTCCCACTTATCCTGCCACACTGTTTGCCTCGCCTCGCCTCGCCTCGCCTCGCCTCGC